>NC_091961.1:6402500-6750000 GCF_031021105.1 Erythrolamprus reginae | reverse complement strand
AAAAAATATAAAAAATATAAAAAATATAAAAAATATAAAAAATATAAAAAATATAAAAAATATAAAAAATATAAAAAATAATATAAATATAAATATAAATATAAATATAAATATAAATATAAATATAAATATAAATATAAATATAAATATAAATATAAATATAAATATAAATATAAATATAAATATAAATATAAATATAAATATAAATATAAATATAAATATAAATATAAATATAAATATAAATATAAATATAAATATAAATATAAATATAAATATAAATATAAATATAAATATAAATATAAATATAAATATAAATATAAATATAAATATAAATATAAATATAAATATAAATATAAATAAATAAATTTGACCCCCTCTTCTGTATGCAGGCATGTGGAACTCGGCTGGTATAGATATTTGGTTACCTACTTAATTGTTCAATTAAGAGATGTTATTTATTTCTTTGTTGTCTCGCCTTTATTGTTTTTATACATAACTCAAGGTGCCGAATGTATTCCTTCCTCCTTTGATTTCCCCCACAGAGCAACCACAGAGGGAAGGAGAGACTGGCCTAAAGTAGCCCAAGCCATCTGGGTTTCCTCCCTAAACTGGGATTAGAACTCACACAATTTCCTGGCCATTGGGCAGAGTAAGGTCGCTTTCATGCCTAAAGTACGGGTGAAACTCGAAAAATTAGAATACCGTGCAAACATTCGTTTATTTCAGTAACGTAACTTAAAAGGTGAAACTTAATAAGTGTGAGATATTCCTAACATGCAAAGTAAGAGAGTGCAAGCCGTGATTTGTCATAATGGTGATGATTGTGGGGTACCTCTCATGAAAACCCCAAATCCCCCATCGCAGAAAATTAGAATATTACACGCAATCAATTAAAAAAACAGGATTGTACATAGAACGATATCGGACGTCTGAAAAGTATAAGCATGCCTATGTACTCAGCACTTCGCTTGGGCCCCTTTTGCAGATAATAATAATAATAATAATAATAATAATAATAATAATAATAACAACAACAACCTGCATAATAATAATAATAATAATAATTATTATTATTGTTGTTGTTGCTGTTGTTATTATGTCAGTACAACACAGCAAATGAGATCACTATGCTGGATTTCGTATTTCATCACCAGTCAGGCTCTTCCCAAGCACCTAGGACTGAGTGATATAGCAGTGAATTATGTTTGCCGATCCCAGTAAAGCGGCCTTTTGCAATTGACAGGTGGAGATTTTGTCAATTCCGATGGTTTTCAAATGTCCGCTGAGATCCTTTGGTACTGCGCCCAACGTGCCAAGTACCACTGGGACCACTTTCATTGGCTTATGCCAGAGTCATTGCAGCTCGATTTTTAGATCTTCGTATTTCACTAATTTCTCTAGCTGCTTCTCCTCAATTCTGCTGTCTCCTGGGATTGCGATGTCGATGATCCATACTTTCTTTTTCTCCATGATCACAATGTCTGGTGTGTTATGCTTCAGAATTCGGTCAGTCTGAAGTTGGAAGTCCCACAGTAGTTTTGCTTGCTCATTTTCAACCACTTTTTCGGGCTTATGTTCCCAGCAGTTCTTTGCCACTGGTAAATGGTAGTTCCGGCCAGTGTTCCCTCTAATTTTTTTGGGGGGTGGGCGGAAAAGTATAGTGTCTGAGCGGCAGTCCCTTCGGGACTGAGCAGCACAGAAATAATAAACAAACAAACAAACAAACAAATAAATAACCCACCCTGTTTTGCCTCAGAGAATTTCAAAATAAAATACTGTACTGTGTGTCTATAACAGTGAGCTCATAATAGGGCAACTCTATCAATATCAAAATGCCACTTAAATAGTTGAGCTAGTTTCAAACTAGATTTTGATTTTCTTTCTCTCTTCCTTACTCCCATTCTTCTTCTTTCTCTTTTCTTTTAATATCTGTTTCTCTCTCTTCCTCTCTTCCTCTCTCTCTCCTTCCCTCTCACTCTTTCCCTCTCGGCTTCTGGGCAGGTTTGGAAAACTCTGAGTTGATGATGATTTTTAAGTGAGCGATTGCTTACTGCTCAGCTTAGAGGGAACTATGGTTCCGGCACAAGTTCCAGTGGATCATCTGTGCCACAGCATCATGTCTATGCTTGTAGTCAGTCTGTGCAATCTTTTTGCAGCAGCTCAGTATATGATCGATTGTTTCATCTGTTTCTTTACAGAGTCTGCACTTTGGATCATCTGTTGATTTTTCAATTCTGGCTTTGACAGCATTTGTTCTAATGGCCTGTTCTTGTGTCACCAGTATTAGTCCTTCTGTCTCCTTTTTGAGTTTTCCACTTGTTGTTGTTGTTGTTGTTGTTGTTGTTGTTGTTGTTGTTGTTATTATTATTATTATTATTATTATTATTATTATTATATTTATTAGACTTGTATGCCGCCCCTCTCCAGAGACTCGGAGCGGCTCACAACAATAATAAAAACAATATTGGTACAAATCTAATAATTAAAACTATGTCTAAAACCCCTTATCTTAAAAAGCAATTGATATTACACAATCAAACAATCAATATTAACAATCATAACACGGAAGTCCGGAGGTGGCGTTTCCCATGGAGGGGAGCCTCACGGGAATCCCAGCAGCGCAAAAACGGGTGCTTCGCTGGCAACAGAAGTCCGGAGGCGGAGCATCCCAGTGGCGGCGGCTTGGTTTTGTAAGGTGAAAATAGTTTGGAAGAAGAGGCAAAAAAATCTTAAACCCCAGGGGTTTGTAAGACGAGGTACCACTGTACTTCCTTTTGCTGGCACCAAAGTGGAGCCGAGAGCAGTCAATGGCTCCCTCTTATGGGCTTGTAGTGTAAAAGTTGTGCTCGTGACACACATAAGCCACAAACCATCCAACCACTTACATCAACTTGACCGAGGCATACCTTCCATATTTATTATTGATTGATTGATTGATTTGACTTCTATGCCGCCGAATCCCGAAGGATTCATGGCGGCTTACAACAGTGTAAATTACAAGATAAATAAACAAACAAATAAATAAATAATATAAAATTTTAAAAAATCAAATATAAAAACTTGAGTTATAAAACCATTAATTAAAAACCCTAATAAACATGATAAACTAACCCAATGTGCATACTAAACATTCATACAATTTGGCCATAGTTTTTTTGGTTCATGGCCCCCAGGCCTGCTGGCAGAAAGAGAGGTCTTCGTGGCCTTACGGAAGGCCAGTAGGGTGGGAGCAGTACAGACATCGAGGGGGGGGAGTTGACACCATAGAGCCAGGGCAGCCACAGAGAAGGCCCTCCTCCGTGGTTCCGCCAGGCTGCATTATTTGGTTGATGGGACTTGAAGGAAGCCAATTCTGCGTGCTCTTATAGGTCTCTGGGAGGTATATGGCAAGAGGCGGCCCCATAAATAGTCTGGTCCTGAGCCATATATCCCGAGTCTACCGGCCCATTGCCAGTTTCTCTGCTTTTATTACACAGGGACTCACTTCCATATTGATATTGATAAAATTGAACGGGTCCAAAGACGGGCTACAAAAATGGTGGAAGGTCTTAAGCACAAAACCTATCAGGAAAGACTTAATGAACTCAATCTGTAGAGTCTGGAGGACAGAAGGAAAAGAGAAGAATAGAAGAATAGAATTTTATTGGCCAAGTGTGATTGGACACACAAGGAATTTGTCTTGGTGCATATGCTCTCAGCGTACATAAAATAAAATATACATTTGTCAAGAATCATGTGGTACAATACTTAATGATTGTCATAGGGGTCAAATAAGCAATGAAGAAGCAATATTAATAAAAAATCTTAGGATATAAGCAACAAGTTACAGTCATACAGTCAACATGGGAGGAAATGGGTGAAAGGAATGATGAGAAAAACTAGAATAGAAGTGCAGATTTAGTAGAAAGTCTGACAGTGTTGAGGGAATTATTTGTTTAGTAGAATGATGGCGTTTGGAAAAAAACTGTTCTTGTGTCTTGGTGTGCAGTGCTCTGTAGCGACGTTTTGAGGGTAGGAGTTGAAACAATTTGTGTCCAGGATGTGAGGGGTCAGTAAATATTTTCCCCGCCCTCTTTTTGACTCGTGCAGTATACAGGTCCTCAATGGAAGGCAGGTTGGCAGCAATTGTTTTTTCTGCAGTTCTGATTATGCTCTGAAGTCTGTGTTGATCCTGTTGGGTTGCAGCACCAAACCAGACAGTTATAGAGGTGCAGATGACAGACTCAATGATTCCTCTGTAGAACTGTATCAGCAGCTCCTTGGGCAGTTTAAGCTTCCTGAGCTGGCGCAGAAAGAACACAATCGAAAGATTTAAATATGTTAAAGGGTTAAATAAGGTCCAGGAGGGAAGTGTTTTTAATAGGAAAGTGAACACAAGAACAAGGGGACACAATCTGAGGTTAGTTGGGGGAAAGATCGGAAGCAACGTGAGAAAATATTATTTGACTGAAAGAGTCGCAGACGCTTGGAACAAACTTCCAGCAGACGTGCTTGGTAAATCCACAGCCACTGAATTTAAACATGCCTGGGATAAACATAGATCCATCCTAAGATAAAATACAGGAAATAGTATAAGGGCAGACTAGATGGACCATGATGGGCTGTCAATATTCTATGTTTCTAAGTTTCCAGTATACGGTGCTGCCCTTTGGTTTGCCCTCCGCACCCAGATCCTTTACCTTAAATGGCAAAGGATGAGGTGCTGCCTTGTGACTTGGCATGTCATGCGATCCAAGTGAATTGAAGCCCACACACCTCTTACAAGTGGTTAAGGTTGCGAAATGCGGGTCTGGAACTTTTATTATCTTTCCTGTGCTGCGTCACAAGGGTGCCATGCCTTAAGCAAACATTTGTTCATCCTTTCAGATCCAGAGCCCGATGGATGTGCATGTACAAAACTGCCTTTGTTTGAAATGTGTATGCCTTGGGCATCACGTTCTACTTTTTTTCCCCCCAGTTTGGAGAGACAAAACAGGAAAGGACAACAAGAAAACATGTCATGCCTAATCATTCCGATTTTGAGGGCGTGGATTTGTATTCAGTGGGGTGGATATATGCCCTCTGCTGTCACCCTGGGGTATTGCAGGCTCACTGGGTTAAATACAGCAGTACCTCTATTTATGAACTTAATTCGTTCCGTGACCCGCTTCTTAAGTAGAAAAGTTTGTAAGAAGAAGCAATTTTTTCCCATAGGAATCAATGTAAAAGCAA
Organism: Erythrolamprus reginae; assembly: GCF_031021105.1. NCBI lineage: Eukaryota > Metazoa > Chordata > Lepidosauria > Squamata > Dipsadidae > Erythrolamprus > Erythrolamprus reginae. The sequence goes on along the minus strand of NC_091961.1, from coordinate 6,744,789 downwards.
ATAATGTGTGTGATTGGGGAAACCACAGGGAGGGTGGAGGCCCTGTTTCCTCCCCAGAGGCTTTCCCCCACCTTTTCCGGCCCTGTTTCTTTCCAGGAGATTCCTAGAGAGGCCCCATGGAGGATTCTCCCTACCTTTTCTGGCCCTGTTTCCTTCCAGGAGATTCCAAGAGAGGCCCCACGGAGGCTTCTCCCCACTTGTTCTGGCCCTGTTTCCTTCCAGGAGATTCCTAGAGAGGCCCCACGGAGGCTTCTCCCCACCTTTTCCAGCCCTGTTTCCTGCCAGGAGATTCCTAGAGAGGCCCCACGGAGGTTTCTCCCTGCCTTTTCTGGCCCTGTTTCTTTCCAGGAGACTCCTAGAAAGGCCCCACGGAGGTTTCCCCCTGCCTTTTCTGGCCCTGTTTCTTTCCAGGAGATTCCTAGAGAGGCCGCACGGAGGATTCTCCCTACCTTTTCTGGCCCTGTTTCCTTCCAGGAGATTCCTAGAGAGGCCCCACGGAGGCTTCTCCCCACCTTTTCCGGCCCTGTTTCCTCCCAGGAGATTCCTAGAGGGGCCCCACGGGGGCTTCTCCCTGCCTTTTCCAGTTACAGTTTCGGAGGCTCAGGTTTGTAAGCGGAAAATGGTTCTTGAGAAGAGGCAAAAAAATCTTGAACACCCGGTTCTTATATAGAAAAGTTTGTAAGTAGAGGCGTTCTTGGGTAGAGGTACCACTGTAGTGTTGGAAGAAATATCCAGGTCCAGTTCCAAGGTGGGATAAAGGCACTGGAGAGAAAATGGAGGCTGGAGGCTGATTGGAAAGAGGGTTTAAGATGAAGCAGAACCACATGAGTAGTTCTGGGCAGCTGAATGCATGGAGTTGAGAGTGAGGGGCTTTTATATGCTTTGGGGGGCTTTGCACTTGAACTTCCTGTTCCTGGCCAAGAACACATATTCTCTTGGCTGTTGTAAGGGGTCACAGCTGGCTCTGTTGGTTGTCTGAGCTACGTTTGGTTGAAGCTTGGAGAGTGATGCAACAAAGATGATGCAATGAAGGGATTTGGGCCAATTCCTATTGTGGCTGAGGGCTAACCCTACCTTTGTTGAGGGGATTTGCTTATGAATAGTGCTAGCTATCTCTTTGTTTCTTAAGTGGGGGGGAAATGGGGGACATGATCGAAACATTTAAATATATTAAAGGGTTAAATAAGGTTCAGGAGGGAAGTGTTTTCAATAGGAAAGTGAACACAAGAACAAGGGGACACAATCTGAGGAGGAGGAAGAAGAAAAGGAGAAGGAGGGGAGGAGGAGAGGACGTGGAAGAGGAGGAGGAAGAGGGGGAGGACGAGGAGGTGGAAGAGAAAGAGGAGGTGGATATTGTTGGTTGGCCAATATGACAGTTTTTTAGGAATCTTAAGAAATTGAATTTTAGTACTGGCTTTTCACCAGTAGTGCCAAGATAATGTATCTAAATCAATTTCTTCTTTGAGGAAAAAGAATGCCTCGAAGGTCAATTTGTAATGGGTGCATTACGCAGAGGGTTGGACTTTAAGACCTCCAAACAATATTGGGTTTTGGAAAATACAGAAGAAGGGCGAGTAGGCACTATGGCATATCTGAATTACTTCAGGAGAAGGATGTTAATTTAATAAGGCCTTGAAGGAAATTAAGTTTGAATTCAATTAGATGAAAATTAGATACCCAGATGACAAATTAGAGGTCAAGGTTGGGGTGGGGGCTGGATTGATACCGGAAGTAATTAATTGGGAACTAATAATTTTTTGGGGGGAGATTAATTATAAATAATTTACTAACTCAATACTGTTTTTATTATAAGATGAAAATACTGTATTTTAAAATGTATTGAAGAAGCTTGTATCATGGAAAAATAAAAATGATTACCCCCAAAAATATAAAATAAAAGGATTTTTGAGTCGTGGGTTTCTCTCCGAGGGCTGTGCACAGAACAGTAAGTAGCTGCCCCCACCTGCCTCCAAGGTTCTTTCTAACTTTGGTTTTATTATTGTTATTGTGTTAAATGTATGCATGGAACAATGTATATTATTTTATTATTATTATTATTATTATTTATTAGATTTGTATGCCGCCCCTCTCCGAAGACTCGGGGCGGCTCACAACAACAATAAAAAACAGTATAGACAATGGAACAAATCTAATAATAAGAATTAAATTAAAAAACCCAACTGTTAAAAAACCATACAACACATACATACCAAACATAAAATATAAGAGAGCCTGGGGGAGATGTCTTAGTTCCCCCATGCAGTTCCGGATGTATTCTGGTCCAATGCCATGAAGGGCTTTAAAGGTCATTATCAACACTTTGAATTGTGACCGGAAACCGATCAGCAGCCAGTGCAGGCCACAGAGTGTTGCAGAATCATGGGCGAATCTAGGAAGCCCCACGATGGCTTTCGCGGCCGCATTTTGCACGATCTGAAGTTTCTGAACACTTTTCAAAGGTAGCCCCATGTCGAGAGCGTTGCAGTAATCGAACCTCGAGGTGATATGTTTATTTATTTATTTATTTATTCAATTTTTATGCCGCCCTTCTCCTTAGACTCAGGGCGACTTACAACATGTTAGCAATAACACTTTTTTAACAGAGCTAGGCTATTGCCCCCACAATCCGGGTCCTCATTTTACCCACCTCGGAAGGATGGAAGGCTGAGTCAACCTTGAGCCGGTGATGAGATTTGAACCGCTGACCTGCAGATCTACAGTCAGCTTCAGTGGCCTGCAGTACTGCACTCTACCTGCTGCACCACTCTACCTGCTGTGCCTTCAAGAAAGAGAACTATCTGTAAACTATATATTTTTTCCTGAACCGTTTCTTCATCGGCAGCAATTGAAGATTCCAACACCGGTTGGGTCAGAAGATCCGTTTTAATCAATTTCATCTGGAGTTACTGTCAAAATGACGTCTTCGTTCCCTCGTTTTGCTATCAGTGCCAGGATACGGTTGTTTCGAACGGCCTCGGTCACGTCACGGGTAGAAGTCACTTTTTTCCCATTTATTGCTATGATGACATCTCCGTCTTTCAGGCCAGATCTGGAAGCAACGCAAACCAGGAAGTGAGTCAGTGATGGACTCCTACAGGTACGGTCAGGTACGCAGAACCGGTAGGAAAATTTTGAATTTGGGAATGTTTTTCCTATTGCAGTAAATGAGGTTGAATGTGTATAATTTTAGAAGAGCTATGCATGTACATACACTTTATGTGGTAGATAATATATATTTTTGTGTGCCTTTGTGTAATACAGTGTTTCCCAACCTTGGCAACTTGAAGATATCTGGACTTCAACTCCCAGAATTCCCCAGCCAGCATTCGCTGGCTGGGGAATTCTGGGAGTTGAAGTCCAAATAGCTTCAAGTTGCCAAGATTGGGAAACACTGGTCTAAGGAATGCTGATTAGGCCCGAGTTTGGTGCCTTTCCCAGAGATTGTTGTTAAAGTCCACACTTCTTAGTCCCTAAGATTAAGAGACACCGATCTTGAATCCCCTCAAACCCAAATTTAACCCATGTTCATAAGGAGCTGGTGTCAGTCACAACAAGCACTTCCGAAAGATCTAGTCAGATTATTTATTTATTTATTTATTTACTTACTTACTTACTTACTTACTTACCTACCTACCTACCTACCTACCTACCTACCTATTTATTTATTTATTTATTTATTCGCTGGCTGGGGAATTCTGGGAGTTGAAGTCCAAATATCTTCAAGTTGCCAAGGTTGGGAAACACTGGTGTAATATGTATGTACACATATGGCACATATACATAGAATTAAATAGCATATTTTGGATGTTCAGTAGTAGTAAATAGATAGGGAAATCGTATCACTTTGAGGCGAGGAGAGGCCAGGCACCCTGACCCTAACCCAAAACCTTGATGTGAGTGACGTAAAGTGGGCCAACTTTAAGCCAGTCACATGAACTTTAAATCCCCCAAGTCATATGATCATCAAGCCACTCCCCTCTGGTCACATGGCCAGCAAGCCACACCCACAAAATAAGACATGCCCACAGTATGGCAGTAAAACCTTTTGCAGCCCTTCACTGGAGTGAGTGTATATTTAAACAAAAGAAACATACCAATAACATCCATCATTGGGGCAAGTGACAGGCAGCCCCATCTTACCTGACATTACGGACAATTCAGGTCAGGTTCTGGCCCTTTTGCAGCCTTGTTTCCTCCCAGGAGATTCAGAGAGAGGTCCCACAGAGGCTTCTCCCTGCCTTTTCCGGCCCTGTTTCTTCCCAGGAGATTCCTAGAGAGGTCCCACAGAGGCTTTCCCCTGCTTTTTCTGCCCCTGTTTCCTCCTAGGAGATTCTTAGAGAGGCCCCACGGAGGCTTCTCCCTGCCTTTTCCGTCCCTGTTTCCTCCCAGGAGATTCCCAGAGAGGCCCCACGGAGGCTTCTCCCTGCCTTTTCCAGTTACAGTTTCGGAGGCTCGGGTTTGTAAGTGTAAAATGGTTCTTGAGAAGAGGCAGAAAAATCTTGAACACCCAGATCTTATCTAGAAAAGTTCATAAGTAGAGGCGTTCTTAGGTAGAGGTACCATGGTACTGATCAAAAAAATAAAGGGAACACTCAAATAACACATCCTAGATCTGAATGAATGAAATATTCTCATTGAATACTTTGTTCTGTACAAAGTTGAATGTGCACAACAGCATATGGAATTAATTGTCAATCAATGTTGCTTTCTAAGTGGATAGTTTGATTTCACAGAAGTTTGATTTCCTTGGAGAATAAAATAGAGTAGAATAGAGTAGAATAGAGTAGAGTAGAGTAGAGTAGAGTAGAGTAGAGTAGAGTAGAATAGAATAGAATAGAATAGAATAGAATTCTTTATTGGGCAGGTGTGATTGGACACACAAGGAATTTGTCCTGGTGCAGATGCTCTCAGTGTACATAAAAGAAAAAGATACATTTGCCAATAATTATGCGGTACTTTAATGTGCAGTTTAAGTGTTTCCATTATTCTTTTTTTGAGCAGTGTATTTTGTTCTCTGGAAAGTTTTGGAAAAAAGCAGCCACCTCTTACCTCGCAGCAGCTGTCCCTGGTATCACTTCATAAACATAGACACCGGAAGTCAGGTTGGGAAAATCTCGATGATGTCGTCTCAGCTCATGGATGAGACTAAGAAAGAGAGAACGACAGCTCCACCAGCAGCCGCTCCAAATGCTCTTAAGATATTTCAGATTATGCCACTAATAAGGGCCTACAATTTTTCCTGCTTTTCTCTCCACAATTAGGTTACGGTTCCCATAATTTGTTTGTTTGTTTGTAAAATTTATATGCCACCCAATTCCACATGGACTCTGGGCGGCTTGCAATAAAACAATGATTAAAAACAATTTAAAAATACATTAATTAGTTAATTAACTAACTAATTAATTAATTAGTTAGTTAATGCCATGGGAGGTGTACATCAGTGATTTTCAACCTTTTTGGAGGTGCGGCACATTTTTTACATATACAAAATCATGGGGCACATTGAGCGGGGGGGCTAAAAAAAGTTTGGACAAAAAAATTCTCTCTCTCTCTCTTCCTCCCTTTCGCTCTATTTCTCCCCCTCTTTCTCTCTCTTCCTTCCTTCTTCTCTCTCCATCCCTCTTTCTTTCTCTCTTCCTTCCTTACTCTCTTTTTTTGCTCTTTCTCTCTCTCTCCCTCCTTCCCTCCCTCTCTTTCTTTCTCTTTCTTTCTTTCTCTCTCTTTCTCTCTTTCTTTCTTTCTCTCTCTTTCTCTCTCTCTCTTGCTTTCTTTCTCTCTCTCTCTCTTGCTTTCTCTCTCTCTTTCTCTCTCTTGCTGAGCTTCGCGGCACACCTGACCATGTCTCGCGGCACACTAGTGTGCCACGGCACACTGGTTGAAAAACACTGGTGTACATACCTGAAAAGTACTAGGTGGGGGAAGGCCTACAGATAAAATGAGCTGGCAAAAGAACAAATGACAGGTGTGGCATCCTTCTAAGTTCACAAGAAGTGATTTGAGAAGCCATTTTTAAGCCAACAGATAAAGAGCAATATGGCCACAGCCATGGAATGTGAAATGAAAACCCTACAATCAGGAGATTAAGATGACCCCAAGCCTCTTAGCCTTTTTGCAAGACATTGAATGCCTCAGACATTTGGATCAGGGGAGTTTGAACTCTGCTACTATGGGTGGCTAGTACTTAGAATTCATTCTTAGATGTTTGGGGGTTTGTTTGTTTTTAATTTTATAAATCCCTTTGTGTGAGGTGGGGAGAGAGGGAGAAAGATAGACACAGACTCAGAGATGACAAAGAGGAAACAGACATGACAGATTGAGATAGATTAGATAGATGAGGTAGGTAGGTAGGTAAGTAGACAGACAGACAGATAGATAGAAAGGGAATTATATAGACAGATAGACAATAAAAAGATAGATTGAGAGCACAAGAGAAAGATAGAAAGAAGATAGAAAGATAGAGAAAGACAGAAAGACAGATAGACAGACAGACAGACAGATAGTGTGAGAGAGAGAGAGGGAGAGAGAGAGAGAGAAAGAAGGAAAGAAAGAAAGAAAGATAGATAGATAGATAGATAGATAGGTAGATAGATAGATAGATAAATGGCATGAGAGAAAGAAAGAAAGGAGGTAGATAATAGAAAGAAGATAGAAAGATAGAAAGGGAGAGAGAGAAAGAGAGAGAAAAATAGAGAAAGATAGAAAGGGAGATAGATAGATAGATAGATAGATAGATAGATAGGCAGACAGACAAATAGATAGATGATAGAGAGATAGAAAGAAAGCACGAGAGAAAGATAGAAAGAAGATAGATAATTTATTTTATTTTTATTTATTAGATTTGTATGCTGCCCCTCTCCAAAGACTTGGAGTGGGGTTAGATAGATAGACAGACAGACAGATAGACAATAGAAAGATAGATAGAGAACACGAGAAAAAGATAGAAAGAGGATAGAAAGATAAAAAGACAGATAGACAGATAGGGAGGGAGAGAGAGAGAATGAAAGAAAGAAAGAAAGAAAGAATGAAAGAAAGAAAGAAAGAAAGAAAGATAGATAGATAGATAGATAGATAGATAGATAGATCTAGATTAGATAGATGACAGACACCGTGGAGAGAAAGAGAGAGAGATGGGTGGATGAAACAGCCTGTGTGGGAACAAGAAGGAGGGAAGGGTAGAGGAATGACTTACTTGAAAGTAAGGGGGACCATCCGGAGTCCCAGATACTTCTTCTTGGGAACGGTCTTACCTAGTGAGATGCAGGAAGTTAAAAGTGTTGCTTCAAAGGCCAAATTTTAAAAAAAGATTAAAAGGTAAGGATCACTTAATGAAAAGGTGCACTCTTCTCCCACGAGGAGACCTCTACTTTACATTGTTCTGGCGGCATCCGAGAGTCACTTCAGCAATTTCCCGAGATCCTACCTTTCACCTGTCGGTTGTGGGTTTCTTTCAGGAAGTGGCCGATCCGATCGGAGGGGATGGCAAAAGAGATGCCCGCTGTGACCTTCAGAGTGTTCATTCCAATGACTTCACCATCCTGTGAAAAAAGATTCATGCCCATAATCCACAGCCCTGCTTGGGCCGGGGGTTGGACTTGAAGACCTTCAGGGTCCCTTCCAACTCTGTTAATTAGTTAAAACAGGGGGAAAAAGACCTCCAGCATTTTATGCTATCATGATAACACGTCTCGCAATTCACATTTTATTATCACTCATTGTGGATTAAGCATCCACTGAAATTCATATGTTCTGAGTTACACTCTGGTTTGCTTGGGTTTTATTTTTGGTTGTGTGAATCCAAATAATTTGACTCCTACGACAATCATTAAGTGTTGTACCTCATGATTCTTGACAAATGAATATTTTCTTTTATGTACACTGAGAGCATATGCACCAGGGACAAATTCCTTGTGTGTCCAATCACACTTGGCCAATAAAGAATTCTATTTTATTCTGTTCTATTCTATTCTATTCTATTCTGTTCTGTTCTGTTCTGTTCGATTCGATTCAATTCAATTCTATGCAAATGTATATTTTCTCTTATGTACACTGAGAGCATCTGCACCAAAGACAAATTCCTTGTGTGTCCAATCACACTTGGCCAATAAAGAGATTTGTTCTGTTCTGTTCTAATCTAATCTAGTCTAGTCTATTCTAGGCAAATGTATCTTTTCTTTTATGTACACTGAGAGCATATGCACCAAAGACAAATTCCTTGTGTGTCCAATCACACACAAGGCCAATAAAGAATTCTATTCTATTCTGTTCTGTTCATATTCCATCAACAAACTGTATTAAGTTCTCCACAAAGTGGAGAGACAAAAGAAAAAAAAAGTAAACATTCCTTACCAAATTCACCAATGGCCCTCCTGAATTTCCATACTGTGAATGAGAAAAGAAGGAAGTGATCATAGCATGGAAAAATTGTTTCCTCCAAGATTTCCAAGGTCCCTCCCAACACAATTATTCTGTGCCCTATGTTACTGGAGGCTAAACGATTGAGAGAACTAGGTAGGCCCAGTCTAACAAAAAGAAGGATTGAGGCAGAGGTCTTCAAACTTGGCAACTTTAAGACTTGTGGATTTCGACTCCCAGAATTCTCCAGCCAGCTATAAGAGATGGGAACATCGTTAGCCCCTTGGCTTGGGCTGGAAAGAAACCTTTCCCGAGCAAGTTAGAGCAATGAAAACCCCCCTGCAAAGACATAGAGAAGGCTCTTCCCCTAGGTCCCACCAAATTAATTACTGTATAATAACATTTAGACTTATATAGCATTTAGACTTAGAAACATAGAAACATAGAAGACTGACGGCAGAAAAAGACCTCATGGTCCATCTAGTCTGCCCTTATACTATTTCCTGTATTTTATCTTACAATGGATATACTGTATGTTTATCCCAGGCATGTTTAAATTCAGTTACTGTGGATTTACCAACCACGTCTGCTGGAAGTTTGTTCCAAGGATCTACTACTCTTTCAGTAAAATCATATTTTCTCACGTTGCTTTTGATCTTTCTCCCAACTAACTTCAGATTGTGCACACTTGAACTGCTAAACTACAGCTAGCAATTAGCTGAAGTAGCCTGCACGGATGCACTCTAACCACTGTGCCAACCCACCCACCCCGGATCTTATAATTACATATTAATATTAATAACTAAGTGACAAGGGGTAATAACTGAATACTTTGTCCCGAATTGAGAAAAATACCCATCTCTTCTGGAAAAGCCACAGAGAAGCCTCTTACATTGATAATGGCATCAGTCTGGATGTATTCCATGTCCGAGTCCTTCATCCCAAGCTCCCGTCCATCCCGTTGGGTGCTGCTTACAATCCCAGTCGTCACCGTGTTTTGCAAGGAGAAGGGGCTCCCCACCGCCACCACAAACTCCCCAGGCCGAAGATCAGAGGATCTTCCCAGTAGGAGAACAGGGAGGGCTACCTGGCTCAAGAAGAAATCAAAACTCAAGATTTGGAGGCAACCATTTCTCCTAGTCTCCAGGGATGAACAATAACTAGATGACAACATTAGAAAATGGCTGTAATTTCTTTTATGATTGATAGGAGTTACTAACAAAATATTGCATTTTATTTTATGAAAAATAGATGGTGTATCGCATTGTTTAAATCTATGTTGAGAGATTAAAACAAAATTACCCCGCAATTTTTCCCTGTTGGAATGAGAAAGCTAAACTTTTTTTTTAAATTGATTTTTAACAATTTTTATATCACACAACATAAAACAGTGCATAGTGAATTGTGCCCACCACCCCGACACACACACATTCCCCACCACCAAATTGGGGGTGTTTCTTGTATAGTCCACTTAACCCAAGAGCAATATATCTGTTTAAATATTATAGAGTGATTCCAATTTATTTCTTTTAACTTGGTCTCGGATTCTGCTCGTCATATATTGTCTTACCTTGTCCCACCGTCCCATCAGTTGTCCCAACTCAGTTTCATTATCCGAATTTATCCTTTTATCCATAATTTCAAATTGAATATGGTCCACCATGTACCTATACCAATTTTGCATTGTCCATTTTGTTGCATCCTTCCAACCCAAAACTATTACTGCCTGAGCGCTTTCTATTGCTGCTTTTTTTATTTCCCTAAATTCTCCCATCGCATTACTTTTTACTAGTACTGCCATTTCCTTAGTGATTGTCCATTGTATATTTAGCATTCTATTGATATCCTCTTTCACTTTTTGCCAAAATTCCTGCACTATCGGGCATTCCCAAAACATGTGCATAAACACTCCTTTGTCTTGACACCCATGCCAACAATTCCCTCTGACATTCTGCTGAAAGTGTGCGAATTTAACGGGAGTAAAATACCACTTAAAGCTATACTCACCTGGGTGTCTATTTTGATCAGAGCAATGTCCAGTTTATGGTCCACATCTTTGATCTGGGCGTCCACCTGTTGGCCAGTTTTAAGCTCGACTTTGATTCTCTGCTTCTTGTTGAGGACATGGGCATTGGTGAGGATTAACCCGTCTTCGGATACAATGAAGCCGGAGCCACTGGAAACCAGAACTTCTTTCTTTGTGAAGGGTACCCTGACCCAGGAAGAGAGACAAAAAAAAAGCATAATAAAGGCATTCTTGACAAACTTTGCAATTTAAGGCAACAAGACCAGCAATTCAAGATCAGTGGACTGGGAAATTTTGGAAATTAATGGTGGGTGAGATCAAAAGTATAACCACATTTATTTGTTTGTTTGTTTATATTTATATTTATATTTATATTTATATTTATATTTATATTTATATTTATATTTATATTTATATTTATATTTATATTTATATTTATATTTATATTTATATTTATATTTATATTTATATTTATATTTATATTTATATTTATATTTATATTTATATTTATATTTATATTTATATTTATATTTATATTTATATTTATATTTATATTTATATTTATATTTATATTTATATTCTTTCTTTCTTTCTTTCTTACTTACTTACTTACTTACTTACTTACTTACTTACTTACTTACTTATTTATTTATTGGATTTGTATGCCGCCCCCCTCCGTAGACTCGGGGCAGCTAACAACAATGATAAAAACAGCATGTAACAATCCAATCCAATACTAAAATAACTAAAAAAACCCTTATTATAAAAACCAAACATACATATAGACGTACCATGCGTAAATTGTAAAGGCCTAGGGGGAAAGAATATCTCAGTTCCCCCATGCCTGACGGCAGAGGTGGGTTTTAAGAAGCTTACGAAACGTGAGGAGGGGGGGGCATTCTAATCTTTGGGGGGAGTTGGTTCCAAAGGGCCAGGGCCGCCACAGAGAAGGCTCTTCCCCTGGGTCCCGCCAAATGACATTGTTTAGTTGAAGGGACTCGGAGAAGGCCCACTCTGTGGGACCTAACTAGTCGCTGGGATTCGTGCAGCAGAAGGCGGTCCCTGAGATAATCTGGCCCGGTGCCGTGAAGGGCTTTATAGCCAAATAAACTATTCTTCCATTCCAAAATAAAACTGAATTTGAACTGCTAGGACTTTGTCCTTAACTTCAGGAACTTGTGTGAGGTTCCAATCCCAAAATTCTGTGAGTAGTAGTCTATATAAAATTTTAAATTCCTGAGTTTCACAATCACCACATTAGGGAATAACTTACTCCATAAAAATTACAGGCTGAATCCAAACTATTACAAGAGATCCCTGGAATTAGCAAAATAAATTAGCCATCATTAATATACGTCTTACTCACTTCAGAGTAAGTTCCAAAGCTGCCTAAACAGATATTCTGATAATATCTTCCATTCCCCCCCTTTTTTTTGCAAAATAAAGAAAGCAAGTACAAGTGATTTTTTTTAAAAAAAAAATCCAAGCAGTCTTATTTAAAGCAGGTTTTAAATGCTAGTGAGAACATGTACTGTATTTAAATGTTTGATGTAAATAATTATTCTCTTCAGGCTGAAAGTTGCCAGCAGAACTGTTACAGCTGCAGTTCCATTTTTAAGGGGAATAATCTATAAGGGGAAAAATAAAAGGATAGCCAGAAGATCATTTTCAACACCTACCGTATTTTTCGAAGTACAGTGATACCTCGTCTTACAAACGCCTCGTCATACAAACTTTTCGAGATACAAACCCGGGGTTTAAGATTTTTTTTGCCTCTTCTTACAAACTATTTTCACCTTACAAACCCACCACCACCGCTGGGATGCCCCGCCTCTGGACTTCCATTGCCAGCGAAGTGCCCGTTTTTGCGCTGCTGGGATTTCCCTGAGGCTCCCCTCCATGGGAAACACCACCTCCGGACTTCTGTGTTTTTGTGATGTTGCAGGGGAATCCCAGCAGCGCAAAAATGTGCGCTTCACTGGCAATGGAAGTCCGGAGGTGGGGTTTCCCAGTGAGGGGAGCCTCAGTGAAATTGCAGCATCGCAAAAACACAGAGGTCCGGAGGTGGGGTTTCGAAGACTTCGGTGTTTTTGTGATGCTGCAATTTCACTGAGGTTCCCTTCGCTGGGAAACCCCACCTCCGGATTTCCATTGCCAGCGAAGCGCTCGTTTTTGCACTGCTGGGATTCCCCTGCAGCATTGCAAAAACACAGAGGTCCAGAGGTGGGGTTTTGAGGACTTTGGTGTTTTTACGATGCTGCGATTTCACTGATGCTCCCTTCACTGGGAAACCCCACCTCCGGACTTCCGTTGCCAGCGAAGTGCTCGTTTTTGCACTGCTGGGATTTCCCTGCAGCATCACAAAAACATGGAAGTCCAGAGGTGGTGTTTCCTATGGAGGGGAACCTCAGGGGAATCCCAGCAGCACAAAAACAGGCGCTTTGGCTGGCAAAAGGGTTGAATTTTGGGCTTGCACACATTAATCACTTTTCCATTGATTCCTATGGGAAACATTGTTTCGTCTTACAAACTTTTCACCTTAAGAACCTCGTCCCGGAACCAATTAAGTTTATAAGACAAGGTATCACTGTATAAGATGCACCTTAATTTGGGGGAAGGAAAATAGAGGAAATTCCAGGTATTCATCCTTAGTCTGGTCAGCTTCAGCACATTATTTTATCCCCAGGTTAGGGCTGAAAAAAATCTTCACAGGAGTAGCAATAAAAGTAAGCCTGCAAAGACTTAGGGCTGGAAAAAATTCTTCAGAGGGAGTAGGAATGAAAAAATCCTGCAAGCTGGGAAAATCATTAGTAGTTCATTAGGGCTGAAAAACCTTATTGAGAATGAGTAGCAATAAAAAAAGCCTTCAAATCAGGAAAAGCCGGAAGATCAATAGCACCTTGTTAGGGCTGGGGGGAAAAAGCTTCGAAAAAACTACATTCAGAGTATAAAATGAACCCAAATTTTCAGCCTCTTTATGGTGGGGAAAAGTGCATCTTATACTCTGAAAAATACGGTAATTAGAATTTGGTTAATGCCAACAACTGCAGAGACTTATCAATTTCATCTGGTGACAATTTGGTCATTCTCACCTACCTATAACCAGTTTCTCTTACCTGCGAAAGAGTTCCAGGTGAACCACAGAAGGAGCAATTTTCTCAACCACGTCAGCAATAAAGTTAAATTTATTCCTGGGGCTGTTGAGGTCCGCAGCACCTGTAAAACAATGTCTCCCCCAGTTCATTGAAGCATCTTAAAGCCAGTGAGATGCAAGGCTAAAACACATGGGGATTTGGGGTCCAGTTCCCCCTAAAGCCCCTTAGAACAACAACAATAACAGACTTGAAAGGGACCTTGGAGGTCTTCTAGTCGAACCCCCTGCTTAGGCAGGAAACCCTACACTACTTCAGACAAATGGTTATCCAACATCTGCTTAAAAACTCCCAGTGTTGGGGCATTCACAACTTCTGGAGGCAAGCGGTTCCACTGATCAACTGTTCTGACTGTCAGGAAATTTCTCCTTAGTTCTAAGTTGCTTCTCTCCTTGTTTAGTTTCCACCCATTGCTTCTTGTTCTACCCTCAGGAGCTTTGGAGAATAGGTTGACTCGGGCTATTTGCTGGTATTCTGCCTTAGTTATTTCCCCTTCTTTCCACTTTTTATACTTGTCCTTTAAATTAAATTTAATTGGATGAACAACAGACTTATTTTTTGTTTGTTTGGACTCCAAGGGTCTTTCCAACCCTATTACTCTCTTCTCTTCCCTTCCCTTCCCTCCCCTCCCCTCCCATCCCATCCCACTTTTCCAGTAGTATATTTTTTTACTTGTAACCATAGTTCCCTCTAAGCTGAGCAGTGAGCAATCGCTCACTTAAAAATCATCATCAACTCAGAGTTTTCCAAACCTGCCCAGAAGCCGAGAGGGAAAGAGTGAGAGGGAAGGAGAGAGAGAGAGGAAGAGAGAGAAACAGATAGAAAAAAGAGAGGAAGGAAAAGAGAAAGAAAAAGAATGGGAGTAAGAAAGAGAGAAAGAACATCAAAATCTAGTTTGAAACTAGCTCAACTATTTAAGTGGCATTTTGATATTGATAGAGTTGCCCTATTATGAGCTCACTGTTATAGACACACAGTACAGTGTTTTATTTTGAAATTCTCTGAGGCAAAACAGGGTGGGTTTTTTTATTTGTTTGTTTGTTTGTTTATTATTTCTGTGCCGCCCAGTCCCGAAGGGACTGCCGCTCAGACACTATACTTTTCCGCCCACCCACCCCCCAAAAATTAGAGGGAACACTGCTTGTAACTACCCATCTGCACGTGGGAGGGGGAGGGGGAGGTTACCTGTCTCCGAAGGGATTACTTTCCCTTCCCAAGAGAAACGGTGTGGAGTCTCACCTGCAAACTCCTACTCTGCTTGGCCGGTTTAAAGCGTCCAGGAACACATTCCACGCTCGCCTGCCTGGCAAACTAAGTTTCTAGCCAAATTATGGCTCCAAGGAGGAGGGTGACCTTCATTCTTCTCCTCCTCTACCGCCCCCCCCGTCGCCCCCCACCCCACCCTGGACTCCGTCCTTACCTGCTTCTCCGCAGTTTCCCTTATGGACCGGGACGACGAGCGGCTGGTGGTCGGAGTTGGACTGATGGTTCCGGGCGCGCAGCTGGCAAAGGCTGCTGTAGGTGTGCCCGTCACTGCCGCAGAAGCCCGGCGGCCCCTCGACGCACGAACAGGTGCCCGGTTGGCGGCTGCCCGGCGGCCGGTGGCAGAAGAAGCCCCGAGCGCACGAGCCGTCCGGAGCGCACGGCTGACCCTCGCCCGGCGCGCAATCCCAGCAACAGCCACAGCGGTCCAGCTGGAGCTCGCCCCCGACGGCCAGGCAGGCTTGGCGAGAGTGCGGCGGGCAGCGCGTCCGCTGGCACTCCGCCGGGCACGGAGGCAAGAGGCTGGAAGGAGCGGCCAGCAAGGCCGGCAGCAGGAGGAGCGAGAGCGGCAGCCGGGCCATGGCGTTGGATGGAGTGTCCGTGGCTTGGATGAAGCGAGACTGGGTAGCCGAGTGCGCGGCTGGCAGGCTTTATGCGGGGAAGCTAGAAGGGTCTGGGCCAAAGGGGGCGGGGGCTGACCCTCGCCTGCCTCTCTGCCAGGAGTCAGAGCAAAGCAACTTGGATCAGAACCTAAGCTGGATGTGCAAAGTTTTCCTTACTCCAAAACCAAGACAAACACAGAGGCGCACTGGCCAAAAGTCAGGATGGAAACGGGGCTATGACGCTAAGACTAGGACTTTAGCCTGGAATAGAATAATATGGTTGAGTGGGACCTTGGAGGTCTTCTAGTCCACCCCCCTGCTTAGGCCTACACCACTTGAAACAAATCGTTATCCAACATCTTCTTAAAAACTTAAAGCATTGGAGCATCCACAACTTCTGGACGCCAGCTGTTCTTCTGGTTAATTGTTCTAATTGTCAGGAATTTTCTCCTTAGTTCTAAATTACTTCTCTCCTTGTTTTGCTTCGGAGTCATTCCGTGTCAAGTGGACCAATTTTAAAGATCACCCCCACCTTACCGTCTCAGATTTTGATGAAATTTGGCACATAGTTTCTTTATGATATAAAACTATGCTGTGCAAAATTTTAGATCAAAAGACTCCAAAATTGGGAGTTTTAGGAGACCTCAACTAAAAGGTTGCAAAATGCGGAATCAGCCAAAATGACATTTTGGGCCAACTTCCAGAAGCTGTAAACGTGGCAATATCAGTAGTATGTTGGAGATATTTGGAGAACCTGCACACCTTGTAATGCTTTATAAACTGGCAAAACCCCATGTATCTAGTCCTCTTTCTTTTTACATGGTTCAGGCTCAAACTTTGCAAAGAAAACCCTTTACTCAAAATCTGAGAGCCTAAGGTGGGGACCACTGGTCCACTTGACACAGAATGACTCTTCTTTTTGTATAAAGTTTTTTATTTTTCTGCACCTTAAAACATGCATAAGTAAAACACATATATCATCATAATCAATCATATCTGCAAACACACGCATATCTTAATATCTAAAGGTGAATATATATATATAAATATAGTGTGTGTGTGTATATATATATATATATATATATATATATATATATATATATATATATATATATATATATATATATATATATATATATATATATGTAGATTGTTCTGAGTTCGGGTTTTGCCCTGTGTAATATTTTGCATGTCTATGCGACGTTTCGGCGAAATCACATTCACCATCATCAGGCTGAAGTTCCAATCTTTGTGTTGTTGTAAATGTTGTAAATCTACATACATATACCCGTGAAAATTTTTCGAAAACAAATATATATATATATATATAAATATATATATATATGTACTATTTACTATATTTACTATATTTACAGCAGCACGAAGCTTACAACTTCAGCCTGATGATTTATTTTATTTATTTATTATTTATTAGATTTGTATGCCACCCCTTTCCGTAGATGATGGTGAATGTGATTTCACCGAAACGTCGCATAGACATTCAAAATATTACACGGGGCAAAACCCGAAATCAGAACAATCTACACACACATACATACATACATACATACATACATACATACATAAAAACCTGAAGATAAGGGTTTTGTCAGCTGTTTTAGGGACCTCAGGATGATGTGAACTGTGTGTGCTTGTGTGTGTGTATGTGTGTAGATTTACTGGGTTTTTTAAAAAGAGGGTTTTATTTTTGTAAGTCAGCCGGAGTCACTGTAAGTGAGTTGGGCAGCCATATAAATTTTCTTAATAAAGGAAATTAAACAAAACTTTGTAAAGCACCTCTGCCCACCGCAGTATACCTGCCGCCCCGAGTCTTCGGAGAGGGGCAGCATACAAATATTATTATTATTATTATTATTATTATTATTATTATTATTATTATTATTATTATTATTATTATACCTGCAAACAAATTAAAAGGCCTTCAGCCAAGCTCCATTGGTGGCAATTATATGAATATGCCTGCATGGTTTTTTTTTACAGTAGCAGTAGATTCCTATTGCCTTCTAGATTTGCCCCCCACTAACCCCTATTAATATTTTACATGCAATGTAGGCAAAAAGGGGATATTATTTTTATCTTTATTAATCTCTCCTCACTTTCTTTGCCTCTAATTTAGAAATGGCCACAAATGACCTTCAGTTCAGGATTATTATCACTATATTTAATAGTCACCTGGCTATTAACCTTTATTCCGTAAATAACAATTCAAGAAAACATTAATTTAATATGACCTCAATCATCACACATTCACTACTGCAAAGTCTGATGGGTTCAGAGCAGACCAGAGCAGGAAATAAATATTTAAAATAAATCCAATCTTGGCCAAGAATTGCATGCTCCTTTGCTAGCAGATGGGAAAAAATTACAAGCACAACATGTTTATGGAAATAAAAGTTTTATCCTTCAAGTAAACAACTTTTCTCATATCTCTCCCCCCAAAAAATTTATATGTCATTTTGTTGTTGCCTTGGTGAAATGTATACATTCATTTCGGTAGGTAAAATTAAAAAGAGGCACTTTAAATTGCTCAATAGCTGGGAAGAAATGCTTAGTGAAATGTTCAAATATTAAAACCCTCCACATGTTTATTGCCAAAAACTCCAGTGGGTGAAGCAGAAGAATTTGTGATAATACAGTGATCCCTCGATTATCGCGAGGGTTCCGTTCCAAGACCCCTAGCGATAATCAATTTTTCGCGATGTAGGGTTGCGGAAGTAAAAACACCATCTGCGCATGCGCACACATTTTCCATGGCTGCGCATGCGCAGATGGTGGAGTTTGCGTGGGCGGCGGGGAAACCCCGATCTTCGTCTGCTCGCTGCTCGCTGCGGCCGCCCAGCAGCTGATCTGCTCGGCGGCAGCAGCGCGGAGCCGAATCGGGCTTTCCCCTTTGCGTGGGATCTGCTCGGCGGCAGCAGCAGCGAGCAGACGAAGATCGGGGTTTCCCCGCCGCCCACGCAAAGGGGAAACCCCGGCTCCTCGCTGATGCCCCCGCTCGCCCGCCCGCCCGCCGCCCGCCGCCCGCCAGCAAGAGGGGGAGAGATAGAGAAAGAAAGAGAAGGAAAGAAAGAGATGAGAGAGGGAGGAAGAGAGTGTGAGAGAGGAAGAAGCAAGATAGAGAAAGAGAGAGAGAAAGAAAGATGAGAAGGGAAGGGAGTGACGTCATCGGGTGGGAAAAATCGCGATATAGCGTTTCGCGAAGATCGAGATCGCGAAAATCGAGGGATCACTGTATAAGTTTATTTCCAGGACTAGAATTAAAACTGAGAATTATTCTGGTAGTAGTCCCTAAAACGTGTGTAAAACAGTTCCATTGCTTTTTTGTGTGTGATAAATAGATTTAAAAAACCAGCTTATACAGTGATACCTCGTCTTACAAACGCCTCATCATACAAACTTTTCGAGACACAAACCCGGGGTTTAAGATTTTTTTGCCTCTTCTTACAAACTATTTTCACCTTACAAATCCACTGCCGCCGCTGGGATGCCCCGCCTCCGGACTTCCATTGCCAGCGAAGCGCCCGTTTTTGTGCTGCTGGGATTCCCTGAGGCTCCCTTCCATGGGAAACACCACCTCCGGACTTCTGTGTTTTTGCGATGCTTCAGGGGAATCCCAGCAGGGGAATCCCAGCATCGCAAAAACAGGCGTTTTGCTGGCAACGGAAGTCCGGAGGTGGGGTTTCCCAGCGAGGGGAGCTTCAGTGAAATTGCAGCATCGCAGAAACACAGAGGTCCGGAGATGGGGTTTCGAGGACTTCCATGATTTTGCGATGCTGCAATTTCGCTGAGGCTCCCCTCGCTGGGAAACCCCACCTCTGGACTTCTGTTCCCAGCGAAGCGCTCATTTTTGGGATGCTGGGATTCCCCTGCAGTATCGCAAAAACACAGAAGTCCGGAGGTGGGGTTTCCCATGGAGGGGAGCCTCAGGGGAATCCCAGCAGAGCAAAAACGGGCGCTTTGGCTGGCAAAAGGGGTGAATTTTGGGCTTGCACGCATTAATCGCTTTTCCATTGATTCCTATGGGAAACATTGTTTTGTCTTACAAACTTTTCACCTTAAGAACCTCATCCCGGAACCAATTAAGTTTGTAAGACAAGGTATCACTGTATATATTTTTTTCTCACCCTTTTTGATCAAGTGAGTATTTCTCCACCTCAACAACCTTTAAGAAGGATGGACTTCAACTCCCAGAATTCCCCATCCAACCAAAGGTCAAAATGGCTGGTCATTAATTCAGTGGTTGTGGCCATCTTTTTCAACCCTCCCATGGATGAACTATTTATTGAATACTTAATAGGTTTTTTTTAATTGTCCTTCCTTCTCTAGTATCTTCGTGTGATTCTTAATTACTTTTTTAAAAGGAAATAATTAAATAGTATGTTTTTACCCATAAACACTTTAATCATTATCTAGAACTGAACTTTTATAGCAATTAAAGAAAATTGAGCTACTTGCCTAATCTGTTATCATACTGAACTTTGTGGGTTCAGTACAAAACCTAAAAATGTTACTGTGCTCCTCCACAAATAATGCTATCATTTGTCCTTTTTGTGGCTATTCAAATAATGGGACTTAATCGACTGAAAAAGAGTCCAAGCACCTATTTGGAAACTTATCTTGGTCGGTCAGCCACTCCCACCCAGTCACATGACCTTTAAGCCACCCCCGGTGACATGATTGTCAAGCCACTCCCAGCTGGTCACATGGCCGGCAATCCACTCCTACCCGGCCACATGACCATCAAGCCACACCCACAATATAAGCCACACCCACAGCATGGCAGTAAAGGTTTTGGCATACCCCTAGTTTTATATAGAGTTCTGGATACCTGTAATGTAGATTTTATTATGAAATGCCCCATTTTATTCTTAGCTTTTGGGAATGGGATTTTACAGATTCACAGAGTTGGAAGGGATCTTGAAGGCATCTAGTGCAACTTACCACCCAAGCAGGAGACCCAAGCTGGTGCAGAAGTTGTTGATAAATTAACGGCTTGCCACACTATCTACCGCAGTGTTTCCCAACCTTGGCAACTTGAAGATATCTGGACTTCAACTCCCAGAATTCCCCAGCCAGCATTCTATTGTGACTTAAGTATCATATGTAAAATAAATATTTGGCTTCAGAGGTGGAGAATAGGAGGCTAGACCAGTGTTTCCTTCAACTCCCAGAATTCCCCAGCATTTGCTGGCTGGGGAATTCTGGGAGTTGAAGTCCAAATATCTTCAAGTTGCCAAGGTTGGGAAACACTGATTTACTGTATAGAAGGCCTGATGTTTATGGGAACTTGGGAGGGGGGATTTTCAGGAGGTAGCAGATGCAGCCCCAAAGCATTCTTTCAAGAAACATAGAAGATTGACGGCAGAAAAAGACCTCATGGTCCATCTAGTCTGCCCTTATACTATTTCCTGTATTTTATCTTACAATGGATATATGTTTATCCCAGGCATGTTTAAATTCAGTTACTGTGGATTTACCAACCACGTCTGCTGGAAGTTTGTTCCAAGGATCTACTACTCTTTCAGTAAAATAATATTTTCTCATGTTACTTTTGATCTTTCCCCCAACTAACTTCAGATTGTGTCCCCTTGTTCTTGTGTTCACTTTCCTATTAAAAACACTTCCCTCCTGAATCTTATTTAACCCTTTAACATATTTAAATGTTTCGATCATGTCCCCCCTTTTCCTTCTGTCCTCCAGACTCTACAGATGGAGTTCATGAAGTCTTTCCTGATACGTTTTATGCTTAAGACCTTCCACCATTCTTGTAGCCCGTCTTTGGACCCGTTCAATTTTGTCAATATCTTTTTGGAGGTGAGGTCTCCAGAACTGAACACAGTATTCCAAATGTGTTCTCACCAGCGCTCTATATAGCGGGATCATAATCTCCCTCTTCCTGCTTGTTATACCTCTAGCTATGCAGCCAAGCATCCTACTTGCTTTTCCTACCGCCCGACCACACTGTTCACCCATTCTGAGACTGTCAGAAATCACTACCCCTAAATCCTTCTCTTCTGAAGTTTTTGCTAACACAGAACTGCCAATGCAATACTGAGATTGAGGTTCAAGGACATCTTATGCCCACCCACCTGGGTGGAAGCAGGAGGACTGGTCATACCGGCACAATCTGAGTAGGCGACGTGACAAGTTTGTGGGTGGGGGGACAAGGGATGTGAGCTTTCAACTGGGTGGGAAACTCAGATTTAAGTTTCCCAGTGTAGGTGCCAGGATAGCTCGGGCAATAAATTTTAACTTTGAGGAATACTTTTGACTCGGACTCTGATTTAGGTTGGATGCTACCTGGAACCTTGACAAAACCATTTCTGACAGATGTCAGTCCTGTCTCTTCTTGAAAGTTTCCAGTGGTGAAGCTCCCACAACCTCCGAAGGCAACTTCTGTTCCACGGGTTGATTGTTCTCACTGTCAGAAAATTCCTCCTTATTTCCAGGTTGAATCTCTCCTTGATTAGTTTCCATCCATTGTTCCTTATTTACCCTTCAGCTGTTTTGGAAAACAGATAGCTTCCTCTTTGTGGCAGCTCCTCAAATATTAGGAAACTGTTAAACTTCAGATTGTGCAGAATGCAACTGCGAGAGCAATTATGGGCTTCTCTAAGTATGCCCATATTACTCCAACACTTCGCAGTCTGCATTGGTTGCCGATCAGTTTCCGGTCACAATTCAAAGTGTTGGTTATGACCTATAAAGCCCTTCATGGCACCGACCAGAATATCTCTGGGACTGCCTTCTGCCGCACGAATCCCAGCGACCGGTTAGGTTCCACAGAGTTGGCCTTCTCCGGGTCCCGTCAACTAAACAATGTCGTCTGGCGGGACCCAGGGGAAGAGCCTTCTCTGTGGTGGCTCCGACCCTCTGGAACCAACTCCCCCCAGAGATTAGGATTGCCCCCCCCCTCCTTGCCTTTCGTAAACTCCTTAAAACCCACCTCTGCCGTCAGGCATGGGGGAATTGAAACATCTCCCCCTTGCCCATGTTGTTTTGGTGTTTGATTGATTGTGTGCTTGTTTTTCATATATATTGGGGTTGCTTTTATGAATTTTTTAACCTAAAACTGTAATTAGATTGGTAAATATTAGATTTGTCACTATGTACTGTTTTTGCCATTGTTGTGAGCCGCCCCGAGTCTGCGGAGAAGGGCGGCATATAAATCCAATAAATCTAATCTAATGTAATCTAATGTAATCTAATGTAATCTAGTCTAGTCTAGTCTAATCTAATCCAATCCAATCTAATCTAATCATGTCCCTCCTGGGGTTTGTGTGTCAACCTGGTCCTTCTCTTTTTCACCGGACTCCCATCATTCCCCCCCCCCCCATAAAATTTTACTTCCTTTCCAGAGAGACAAAAGAAGTACAAAACTTTTAGGATGCGAATTCCCGCAATAAGTCTAATTTTGGGTGACAGCCCAGGTGCCAATGTAGCTTTCAAACTTTTTTCTTGGGAGAACCTGAAACACATGTTGATCCTAGACTATCTACAGTCACAAAAATGGTGTAGATAGTCCTTGACTTACATTCATTCATTCAGTTACCATTCGAAGTCCCAACAACAGCATTCCTAGAGGACACACGATCAAAATTTGAGTGCACAAGCGCCATGGTGGCGCAGTGGTGAGAGCGCAGTACTGCAGGCTGCTTCTGCTGACTGCCGGGTGACTGCAAATTTGGCAGTTCGAATCTCACCAGGCTCCAGGTTGACTCAGCCTTCCATCCTTCCGAGGTGAGGACCCAGATTATTGCGGGCAAGAGGCTGACTTTGTAAACTGTTTGGAGAGGACTGTAACATTGCACTGTAAAGTGGTATTTATCTATCTATCTATCTATCTACAGTGATCCCTCGAGTTTCGCGAGGGTTCCGTTCCAAGACCCCTCGCGAAACTCGATTTTTCGCGATATAGCGGTGCGGAAGTAAAAACACCATCTGCGCATGTGCGGCCATTTTTTCATGGCCGCACATGCGCAGATGGTGAAGTTTGCGTGTGGGCGGTGGGGAAGACCAAGGGAAGGTTACTTCAGCCGCCCAACAGCTGATCTGCTCGGTAGCGCGGCAGCAGCGAGGAGCCGAAGATGGGGTTTCCCCTTTGCCTGGGCAACGGGGAAACCTCATCTTCGGCTCCTCGCTGCTGCCGCGCTACCGAGCAGATCAGCTGTTGGGCGGCCGAAGGAACGTTCCCTGGGTCTTCCCCGCCGCCTCGGATCCTCGCTGATGCCCGCCCGCCGTTTTGCCCGCTCGCCCCGTTCGGCGGCCGCACATCCCGTTCGCCCGCCCGCTCGCCCCGTTCGCCCGCCGCTCGCCCCCGTTCGCCCGCCGCTCCCCTCGTTCTCCCCCCATTCCCCTCGTTCGCCCGCCGCTCCCCTCGTTCGCCCCCCCACTCCCCTCGTTCGCCCGCACGCTCGCCTCGTTCGCCCGCCGCTATCGAACTTGCTATCGAGCCTGCTAATGAAATCCAACCCGCAGCGGCCCTTTCCCTCTCCAGGCTGCGGGAGGGGTCCGGAGAACAATGCCTGGCGCCGCGCTCCCGGCTGGGCTTTTTTCCCCCATTTCCCCTCGGGTGGAATTTCAGACCCTCCGCCGGTTGGATTTCATTAGCAGGCTCGATAGCAAGTTCTTCCTCCCTTTAGAAAGCCCCGCAGCCTCCTCCGCCCGGCGAGGCCGCCAGCGAGGACCCGCAAAGCCGCCGCCGCCGCAGCGAGGCCAAGCCGCCCGCTCCCACGGCACGGGCTCCCAACACAGCGCCGCTCAGCCCGCCCTCGGCGATGCCTCCGCGGATCTGCAAACCCAGCCGAGCGATGCCTCTGGTCTGGGCGAAGGCAGTGGGCAGTCCCCGCCGCAGCAGTCCCCGCGGGCACCGCGCGCCAAGGGCCGGCCAGGCCGCCGGCCAACAAAGGGGCTCCCTCGCCTCCCTCGGGCAGGTTTACAAAGGCAGCGCGGCAACTTGGAGCCCGGCACGCCCCGCAGCCCTCGCCCTCGCCCGCCCCCGCCTGGCCGGCGCTCCGGCTACCCCCGGCTGAGGAAGAACCGAGTAGCCCCCGCCCTCCCCCGCCTGGCTCCCTTCAGCCCCCCGGGGCCAAGCGGGCGGGGGGGCGGGCGGGACTTCGCCTGTCTCCGCCGCCAGCATCGCCCCTCCGGCGGGCCGGCCTCCCCCGCCCGCCTCTGCTGCAGCCGCCGCCGCCTCCCCGACTGGCACAAAAGGGCCCCGCCCGCCCCGCCCCGAACCTTACCTTGCGAGTTTTTGGCTGCGGGGGGAGAAGTAGGATTTTCCTAACTCCCTCCCCCTGCAGCCAAAAACTCAAAGCCTGTATCCTGCCGCCCGGTTTACCCAGGACACGAGCGGCGAAGTGACTTGGAGGAATGGAAAGTCCAAACCGCCCGGTTTCAGTGGGGTTTCCCCCGTTGCCCAGGGATTCCTTCGCCCGAACGGAGGTGGCTGTGGTGTGTTCAGGAATCCCTGGGCAACGGGGAAACCCCACTGAAACCGGGCGGGTTAAGCCTCCTTCGGCGACTGCGGAACTGCTTGCTGTCAACTTTGCACTGGGCAAAGAACTCTTCACCTCCCGCCAGGCACGGACGAAAGGCGTGGAAGTCTATTGTAGCAGCTGCTACAGCGGAGACATTTGGGGGGGGGGGGGGAGGCAGGAGGCAGGAGATCCGGCCCTTCACTTGCCCTCCCAGCAAAAGGCAAAGCCGCGCAGCTCCCCAGCCGCCAAAGGAGGCTTAAACCCCACCCCTCTGTCCCACTCATCGCCCGTGGTCGGCATAACCTCCTCCTGCCTATCCCCGCTTTTCTGCCGGCCACGGGCGATGGGTGGGACAGAGGGGTGGGGTTAAGCCTCCTTTGGCGGCTGGGGAGCTGCGCGGCTTTGCCTTTTGCTGGGAGGGCAAGTGAAGGGCCAGATCTCCTGCCTCCTGCCTCCCCCCCAAAATGTCTCCGCTGTAGCAGCTGCTACAATAGACTTCCACGCCTTTCGTCCGTGCCTGGCGGGAGGTGAAGAGTTCTTTGCCCAGTGCAAAGTTGACAGCAAGCAGTTCCGCAGTCGCCGAAGGAGGCTTAACCCGCCCGGTTTCAGTGGGGTTTCCCCGTTGCCCAGGGATTCTTTCGCCCGAACGGAGGTGGCTGTGGTGTGTTCAGGAATCCCTGGGCAACGGGGAAACCCCACTGAAACCGGGCGGGTTAAGCCTCCTTCGGCGACTGCGGAACTGCTTGCTGTCAACTTTGCACTGGGCAAAGAACTCTTCACCTCCCGCCAGGCACGGACGAAAGGCGTGGAAGTCTATTGTAGCAGCTGCTACAGCGGAGACATTGGGGGGGGGAGGCAGGAGGCAGGAGATCTGGCCCTTCACTTGCCCTCCCAGCAAAAGGCAAAGCCGCGCAGCTCCCCAGCCGCCAAAGGAGGCTTTACCCCACCCCTCTGTCCCACTCATCGCCCGTGGTCGGCATAACCTCCTCCTGCCTATCCCCGCTTTTCTGCCGGCCACGGGCGATGGGTGGGACAGAGGGGTGGGGTTAAGCCTCCTTTGGCGGCTGGGGAGCTGCGCGGCTTTGCCTTTTGCTGGGAGGGCAAAGTGAAGGGCCAGATCTCCTGCCTCCTGCCTCCCCCCCAAAATGTCTCCGCTGTAGCAGCTGCTACAATAGACTTCCACGCCTTTCGTCCGTGCCTGGCGGGAGGTGAAGAGTTCTTTGCCCAGTGCAAAGTTGACAGCAAGCAGTTCCGCAGTCGCCGAAGGAGGCTTAACCCGCCCCGGTTTCAGTGGGGTTTCCCCGTTGCCCAGGGATTCCTTCGCCCGAACGGAGGTGGCTGTGGTGTGTTCAGGAATCCCTGGGCAACGGGGAAACCCCACTGAAACCGGGCGGGTTAAGCCTCCTTCGGCGACTGCGGAACTGCTTGCTGTCAACTTTGCACTGGGCAAAGAACTCTTCACCTCCCGCCAGGCACGGACGAAAGGCGTGGAAGTCTATTGTAGCAGCTGCTACAGCGGAGACATTGGGGGGGGGGGAGGCAGGAGGCAGGAGATCTGGCCCTTCACTTGCCCTCCCAGCAAAAGGCAAAGCCGCGCAGCTCCCCAGCCGCCAAAGGAGGCTTTACCCCACCCCTCTGTCCCACTCATCGCCCGTGGTCGGCATAACCTCCTCCTGCCTATCCCCGCTTTTCTGCCGGCCACGGGCGATGGGTGGGACAGAGGGGTGGGGTTAAGCCTCCTTTGGCGGCTGGGGAGCTGCGCGGCTTTGCCTTTTGCTGGGAGGGGCAAGTGAAGGGCCAGATCTCCTGCCTCCTGCCTCCCCCCCAAAATGTCTCCGCTGTAGCAGCTGCTACAATAGACTTCCACGCCTTTCGTCCGTGCCTGGCGGGAGGTGAAGAGTTCTTTGCCCAGTGCAAAGTTGACAGCAAGCAGTTCCGCAGTCGCCGAAGGAGGCTTAACCCGCCCGGTTTCAGTGGGGTTTCCCGTTGCCCAGGGATTCCTTCGCCCCGAACGGAGGTGGCTGTGGTGTGTTCAGGAATCCCTGGGCAACGGGGAAACCCCACTGAAACTGCAGAGCCGAAGGGTGGCCTTTTTGTCTGGGAGGGAAGATGACGCGCGGGCGGCACAGGGGGGGGGGAGGCAAAGCTCTGCGGCTCCAGCCACTTTCAGCCAAGCCTCCCCCGGCCACGCAGCCAGGGAAGCCGAGCCGGGCGTGGCGGCGGCGGCGCTGCTGCTCCGGTCGCCCGATCGTCTCCTGCCTCCCGCGCCGATGTTCCACGCCCGGCTCGGCTTCCCTGGCTGCTTGGCGGGGGGGGGGAGGCTTGGCCGAAAGGGGCTGTACCCGCAGAGCTTTGCCTCCCACCCCTCGCCCCTGTGCTGCCGGCGCGTCATCTTCCCTCCCAGATTCCCCCGGCAAAGTGACGTGGAGGAATGGAAAGCTGAAACCGGGCGGTTTGAGTTTCCCATTCCTTCAAGTCACTTCGCCGCTGCTCTCCTGGCTAAACTGTGTGGCAGGAGACAGGCTTTGAGTTTTTGGCTGGGGGGGAGAAGTAGAACCTTCCTAACTCCCCCCCCCCACCAGCCAGAAGGAGCGGCGAAGTGACGTGGAGGAATGGAAAGCTGAAACTGGGCGGTTTGAGTTTCCCATTCCTCCAAGTCACTTTGCCGCTCCTCTCCTGGCTAAACCGGCGGCAGGAGACAGGGTTGGGGGGGGGTACTGGGAAGCCCCCCAGGCCGACTGCCACCTTTTCAAACAGCCGCGCCCTTCCCAGCTGAGTCCTGAAGCCAAGCGCCAAAGGCGAACTTCTGCGCTTGGCTTCAGGACTCAGCTGGGAAGCGGCACGGGTGTTTTAAAAGGTCTCCCCCGGCATGGGGGGCTTCCTAGCACCCCCCCAAACCCGGGTTGGGGGTTCGGGGGGTGCTAGGAAGCCCCCCATGCCGGCGGGAAGACCCAGGGAAGGTTCCTTTGGCCGCCTAGCAGCTGATCTGCCCGGCGGTAATGCAAACTCCACCATCTACGCATGCGTGCAGATGGTGGTGTTACTTCCGGGTAGAAAACTCGCGATTATAGCGTTTCGCGAAACTCGAGATCGCGAAACTCGAGGGATCACTGTATCTATCTATCTATCTATCTATCTATCTATCTATCTATCTATCTATCTATTATCAGATTTGTATGCTGCCCCTTTGTGTAGACTTTGGGCGGCTAACAACAATAATAATACAATGTAAACAAATATTTAAGTTAATTTAAAAAACCCCAATTTAAGAAACCAATCATACATACTGACATACCATGCATAAATTTTATAAGCCTAGGGGGAAGGGAAAGTCTCAATTCCCCCATGCCTGACGACAGAGGTGGGTTTTAAGGAGCTTACAAAAGGCAAGGAGGGTGGGGGCAACTCTGATATCTGGGGGGAGTTGGTTCCAAAGGGTCGGGGGCCGTCACAGAGAAGGCTCTTCCCCCCTGGGTCCCGCCAAATGACATTGTTTAGTTGACGGGACCCGGAGAAGGCCAACTCTGTGAGACCTAACTGGTCGCTGGGATTCGTGCGGCAGAAGGTGGTCCCGGAGATATTCTGGTCCCGGTGCCATGGAGGGCTTTATAGGTCATAACCAACACTTTGAATTGTGACCGGAAACTGATGGTATATAAGTCTTAAGTGCTTATGGCTTTTCCCTGACAACCAGCATGTATTGAATCAGGCATGGTTCTTGTAACACCCACCTTGCTTAGCAACGGAAAGTAATTTATTATTTATTTATTCAATTTTTTTAATGCTACCCTTCTCCTTAGACTCAGGGCGGCTTACAACATGTTAGCAATAGCACTTTTTAACCAGAGCCAGCCTATTGCCCCCACAATCCGGGTCCTCATTTGACCCACCTCGGAAGGATGGAAGGCTGAGTCAACCTTGAGCCGGTGATGAGATTTGAACTGCTGACCTACAGATCTACAGTCAGCTTTAGTGGCCTGCAGTACAGCACTCTACCCACTGTGCCACCTCGGCTCAATGCCCAAATTCTTGTCCCAATTCTGGTCTTAAGACAAAGACTGCATAAAAATAAAAGAATAAAGAATAAAAGAGTGATGAATGTGGCACTGGTAGTCCTGGATTAATAGCATTTCACTTAGTGGCCGTTTGAAGTGTCCCGTCGACTAAACAATGTTGTTTAGCGGGTCCCAGGGGAAGAGCCTTCTCTGTGGCGGCCCCAACCCTCTGGAACCAGCTCCCCCCTGAGATTAGAACTGCCCCCACCCTCCTTGCCTTCCGCAAACTCCTTAAAACCCACCTCTGCCGTCAGGCATGGGGGAACTGAAATATCTTCCCCAGGCTTATACTGTTTATGCATGGTATGTTGTGTGCATGTTTTTTTTAAAAAAAAATTATGGGTTTTTAACTTTCTAATTATTGAATTTGTATTATACAGTGATACCTTGTCTTACAAACTTAATTGGTTCTGGGATGAGGTTCTTAAGGTGAAAAGTTTGTAAGACAAAACAATGTTTCCCATAGGAATCAATGGAAAAGCGATTAATGCGTGCAAGCCCAAAATTCACCCCTTTTGCCAGCCGAAGTGCCCATTTTTGTGCTGCTGGGATTCCCCTGAGGCTCCCCTCCATAGGAAACCCCACCTCTGGACTTCCATGTTTTTGTGATGCTGCAGGGAAATCCCAGCAGCGCAAAAATGAGCACTTCGCTGGCAACGGAAGTCCGGAGGTGGGGTTTCCCAGCGAAGGGAGCATCAGTGAAATCACAGCATTGCAAAAACACCGAAGTTTTCGAAACCCCACCTCCGGACCTCTGTGTTTTCACTGAGGCTCCGCTCGCTGGGAAACCCCACCTCCGGACTTCCATTGCCAGCGAAGTGCCCGTTTTTGCGCTGCTGGAATTCCCCTGCTGGGATTCCCCTGCAGCATCACAAAAACACAGAAGTCCAGAGGTGGTGTTTCCCAGGGAGGGGAGCCTCAGGGGAATCCCAGCAGCACAAAAACAGGTGCTTCGCTGGCAATGGGAGTCCGGAGGTGGTGCATCCCAGCGGCAGCGGTGGGTTTGTAAGG
Organism: Erythrolamprus reginae; assembly: GCF_031021105.1. NCBI lineage: Eukaryota > Metazoa > Chordata > Lepidosauria > Squamata > Dipsadidae > Erythrolamprus > Erythrolamprus reginae. The sequence goes on along the minus strand of NC_091961.1, from coordinate 6,714,828 downwards.
TGAAAATAGTTTGTAAGAAGAGGCAAAAAAATCTTAAACCCCCGTTTTGTATCTCGAAAAGTTTGTATGACGAGGTGTTTGTAAGATGAGGTATCACTGTATATTGTTTTCTGTGGCTGTTGTGAGCCGCCCCGAGTCTGCGGAGAGGGGCGGCATACAAAATTAATAAATAAAATAAATAAAGTTACAACAGCATTGAAAAAAGTGACTGATGACCCTTTTTCATACCTGCAACTGTTGCAGTATCCCGTGGTCATGTGATTCCTCACTTTGCCACCTGTTGACAAGAGAAGTCAACGGGGCAGCCAGACTCCCTTAACAACCCTGTGACTAACTTAACCAGAGCAATACTTCACTTAACAACAGTGGTTTAGGAAGGTCATAAAAAGGGGGTCAAGACTCACTTATAGCGACGTTCTCGCTTAGCAATGGAAATTCGTGGTCGTAAGTTGAGAACTCCCTGTACTAGGACACAGTATTTAATTTGATATGAAATCCAACATGAAGAGAAGAAGGGGAAAAAAGAGAGAGAGACAGAGGGAGACAACACAAAATTGTGGTCATAATTTTTATGAATTAACAATGGCTAAAAAAAATAATGGATGAAAGTTGTGATTGTGGGTCTATGGATTTGGGGATTAAACCCCATTTAACTCTGCAGTAATAAACACACCTTCCAGAGGGTGTCCCCCCAAAAAATCAGGTGGCCCACAAGGTAAGGCTTTAATTGACCTTGCTTTCTTTTTTCCTTGCCTCAGTATTATGGATGTTAAAACCAAAGAACAGCATGATCTCTTAAATCAGGGGTGTCGAGCTCAATTTCATTGAGGGTTGCATCATGGTTGCATTTGATGTCGAATGGGTGGGGTCTTGGCCGGGGTGGGTGTGGCCAGCTCAACGTCACTCACTTTGGGGGGCGCCTGTGATGGCCCAAGTGCTCTGGCAGCGAAAACAGGCTTCCAATCTTGGTGCGTTGGCCTCCTGCAACCCTCATCTGGTGAAAATGAAGTTTGAGAAGGCCACCTGTGGCCCCCCCCGAGCTGTTTTTGGCTGCGACAACCTCTGGCAACCCTTGGCCAATGAAAATGAAGCTTGAGAGGGCCGCCTGTGGCCCTCCGAGCTGTTTTTGGCTGTGACGGCCTCCTGCAATCCTCATCTGGTGAAAATGGAGCTTGAGAGTGTTGCCTGTGGCCCTCCAAGCGCTGTTTTTGCCTGTGACAGCCTCCTGCAACCCTTGGCCAATGAAAATGAAGCTTGAGAGGGCCGCCTGTGGCCCTCCAAGCTGTTTTTGGCTGTGACGGCCTCCTGCAATCCTCATCTGGTGAAAATGGAGCTTGAGAGTGTTGCCTGTGGCCCTGCAAGCGCTGTTTTTGCCTGCGACAGCCTCATGCAACCCTCGTCCAGCAAAAATGGAGTTCAAGGGGAAACATATGTGGTCCTCCTGGTCTCAATTTTCACTGTCAGAAGCAACATGGGCCAGGGCGGTCAGCTCTGCAGGCCAAAGCTAAGCAGCCCATGGGCTGGATCCAGCTGGTGGGCCTTGAGTTGGACACCCCCGTCTTAAATGATTTTAGCAGCTTGCTTCCAAAAGTTTGAATAGCAACCTTCACATAAGTTATGCCCATCACAAGGATCCAATTGTCAAGCCAGTGCAAAAGTTGGTGATAAATTAACGGGTGGCCACACTATCTATAGAAGGCCTGATGCTTATGGGAACTTTATGGGAGGGGTGATTTTCATGAGGGGACAGATGCAGCCATAAAGCATTATTTCGAGTGGTTCAAGGCCATCCCATGCCCACCCACCTGGGTGGAAGCAGGAGGACTGGCCAGGCTGGCATAATCTGAGTGGGCAACGTGACAAATGTGTGGGTGGGGGGACGACAAAGCATGTGAACTTTCAACTAAGTGGGAAACTTAGATTCAAGTTTCACAGTGTCAGTGCCAGGATGGCTCCGGAAATAAATTGGAACTTTGAGGAGTATTTTGACTCTGATTCAGTTCAGATGTTACCTGGAACCTTGACACCAATGACATCCGAATGAAAAAAGGAAGGAAGATGGCAAATGATTCCATTTCCTTAAATTTACAAAGGTTGAAATAGAGTTTTTTCTTTCCCCTTTGGAGGGGGTAAGAATAATGAAGATTATTTCAGTGACCGTTCTTCCCACGATGATTAGGGGTTCGAATTCACCCACAGCTTCACATCTGAAGCATCCTGCTCAAAAAAATAAAGGGAGCCCTCAAAGAACACATCCTAGATCTGAATGAATGAAATATTCTCATTGAATACAAAGTTGAATGTGCACAACAGCTTGTGGAATTGATTGCCCATCAGTGTTGCTTCCTAAGTGGACAGTTTGATTTCACGGAAGTTTGATTTACTTGCGTTGTTTAAGTGTCCCCTTTATTTTTATTATTTTTTGAGCAGTGTATTATTTTGTCAAATGCTTGGCAGAAATCTGGAAGCCACAGCAAAAGACCCCTTCTGGCTCAATAGGAGAGATCATACTGAGTCTTTAAAAACCAAAACCAAAACCAAGTCTTATTCCTGAATTAACCGAAGTACAAGAGTATGCACACCTGAGAATCTTGGTATCACAGACATTCACACATTCTGTGTGTGTGTGAGAGAGTAGTCTTTGCACAATTGAACACAGGTTGTAACCGTAAGCCTATGGCTCAAAACGGAGGACGTGGTTCCTTCTCATCTGATCCAAAGCAATGCTTCTTGCCAATTGCAGTGATACCTTGTCTTACAAACTTAATTGGTTCCAGGACAAGGTTCTTAAGGTGAAAGGTTTGTAAGATGAAACAATGTTTCCCATAGGAATTAATGGAAAAGTGATTAATGTGTGCAAGCCCAAAATTCACCCCTTTTGCCAGCCGAAGCGCCCGTTTTTGCGCTGCTGGGATTCCCCTGAGGCTCCCCTCCATGGGAAACCCCACCTCCGGAATTCTGTGTTTTTGCGATGCTGCAGGGAAATCCCAGCATCGCAAAAACGAACACTTTGCTGGCAATGGAAGTTTGGAGGTGGGGTTTCCCAGCGAAGGGAGCATCAGAGAAATTGCAGCATCGCAAAAACACCGAAGTTTTCGAAACCCCACCTCCGGACCTCTGTGTTTTTGCGATGCTGCGATTTCACTGAGGCTCCCCTCGCTGGGAAACCCCACCCCCAGACTTCCATTGCCAGCGAAGCGCCCGTTTTTGTGCTGCTGGGATTCCCCTGCAGCATCACAAAAGCACGGAAGTCCGGAAGTGGGGTTTCCCATGGAGGGGAGCCTCAGGGGAATCCCAGCAGTGCAAAAACGGATGCTCCGCTGGCAACGGAAGTCCAAAGGTGGGGCATCCCAGTGGCAGTGGTGGGTTTGTATCTCGAAAAGTTTGTATGACAAGGCGTTTGTAAGACAAGGTATCATTGTATTTGGAAGGCAAGATAAGCATTGTGCATCTTCAGAGGCAAATCTGTACCGCCATTAAGGGGTGGGCAAAAAGCCGGTACCATCAGGTGCGCCGACCGGTATGAAACTCATGCATGCAGCTGACCATCCCTGACATGTGCCCCTATGCAGGATTTGGCTTCTGTGCATGACCAGCAAGTGAAAACTCATGGAAGAGTGTTCGTGCAAACAAGATTTCGGTGATTTCCGCCAATTTTTTTGCTTCTGTGCAAAAAATTTCTGTTGCCAAAATCTCACTCTCGTGCACGTCCCATGTGAGATTTCACTTCCTGAGCATGTGCAGAAGCCAAATCCCATGCTGACGGGCGTGCACACACATGCCGGACGCCTGTGACAGCCTTAGAGAGCGCACCGGTAGCGCCGAAGACAAGCAGCCTTTCATTGCTGCCATTGAGGTGCTTGCAACGTCTCCTGAAACTGTTTTCTTTTAAGGAGAGAACGTGAAGCTTGAGTCAGATGGAACCATAGTACAGTGGTACCTCTACTTACGAACTGAATTCTTCCCTTGACCAGGTTCTTAAGTAGAAAAGTTTGTAAGAAGCAGCAATTTTTCCCATAGGAATCAATGTAAAAGCAAATAATGTGTGCGATTGGGGAAACCACAGGGAGGGTGGGGCCCCCGTTTCCTCCCAGGAGATTCCTAGAGAGGCCCCACGGAGGCTTCTCCGCACCATTTCTGGCCCTGCTTCCTCTCAGGAGATTCCTAGAGTGGCCCCATGGAGGCTTCTCCCCACCGTTTCCTCCCAGGAGATTCCTAGAGTGGCCCCGCAGAGGCTTCTCCCTGCCTTTTCCGGCCCTGTTTCCTTACCAGGAGATTCCTAGAGAGGCCCCATGGAGGCTTCTCACTACCTTTTCCGGGTCTGTTTCCTTACCAGGAGATTCCTAGAGAGGCCCCATGGAGGCTTCTCCCTGCCTTTTCTGGCCCTGTTTCCTCCCACAAGATTCCTAGAGAGGTCCCAAGGAGGCTTCTCCTTGCCTTTTCCGGTTACAGTTTCGGAGGCTGGGGTTTGTAAGTGGAAAATGGTTCTTGAGAAGAGGCAAAAAAATCTTGAGCACCTGGTTCTTATCTAGAAAGGTTCGTAAGTAGAGGTGTTCTTAGGTAGAGCTATCACTGTCCCGGGAAATAGATCTAGGAGAGTTTTCCTCCTGCCTCTACACACCATTCGGAACTTTCCGTAGTACCTTCTACCTGCTGACTTAGTAAAGATTAGGAACTCATCTTAATTCATCATAAACTTCCTAAAATGAAAGCATGGTAGCCGGAGCTTGTAAGGTCCAACTTTGGGAAAGGTTGTGACGTGAGAAGAAAGCAAGAAGCTGGACTTTGTTTTGGAAAAGTGGCTCTTCAGTTCTGTTGGGCATCCTTTCTCCTCCTTTGTGGCACAGCCCGGTATTCCCGACTCCCACATTTTCTGAATTAAATTTCTCCTGCCCTCCAACCCAGCTGCTCTCGGAACTGCCAAAGCAGGAGGAAGCAGTCTTGCAAAGGCTAAAGGAGACCGAAGCCTCCTTGTTCCTTGCAAGGTGTCCATCTCTGCTACCGTCACAATGGGTCAAAGTGTCAGGGGATTCCCCCAGTTTGCACCCCCTCCCAGGTCTCCAGGATCCAAAAGTTCCCAGGAAAGACAGTCATTAAAAGAATTACTCAGTTCTAGGTGTCAATATCTGCCCGGCATATAAGAACCTCATTACTCAAAGCAGTGTTTCCCAACCTTGGCAACTTGAAGATATTTGGACTTCAACTCCCAGAATTTCCCAGCCAGCGAATGCTGGCTGGGGGATTCTGGGAGTTGAAGTCCAGATATCTTCAAGTTGCCAAGGTTGGGAAGCACTGACTCAAAGCATCATTTGACATTCACTATGGGAAGAAAAAAAACCTTTTGGCACCTCCGTTGTTATTTTTTTCACAGTCACACAGATCCCAGAGAAGAACCGAAAAAGATGCGATTTCAATGATGATGTCCTTGCCCTGTGTCTTCTCCCCAATTTCTTGAAATTTCCTTTCTTCAGTATAGATTTTATGTCTACCTTATTGCCAGACTGAATTTTCATAGAATTTCTTGGGCGATGTTATTCACCCTACCCTGTTGCTTTTTGGTAGGTAAGCGACCTGTTACAAACGATTCTATCATGAAGAGCTCAAAGTCTTGACTAGGGAGGGAGGAAGCCAAGGAGAAGGAAAAGAAGGAGGGAAGGAAGGAAAGAAGGAAGGAAGGAAGTGCAGTGGAGAAGGGAGGGAGGGAGGAAAGGAAAGAAGGGATGGGAAGGAAAGGAAGGGAATGAAAGGAAAGAAGGGGGAGGGAAAAGAAAGAAGGGAATGAAAGGAAAGAAGGGGAGGGGAGAAGAGGGAAAGGAGGAGAAAGGAAAGGAAAGGGAAAGAAAGAAGGGGAGGGAGAGGAGGGGAGGGAAGGAAAAGGAGGGGAAAGGAAAGGAAAGGGAAGGGAAAGAAAGAAGGGGAGGGGAGAGGAGGGGAGGGAAAGGGAAAGGGAAAGGAGGGGAAACGAAAGGGAAAGAAAGAAGGGAATGAAAGGAAAGAAGGGAGGGGAGGGGAGGGAAAGGGAAGGAAAAGAAAGAAGAGAAGGGAAGGAATGAAGGGAGGGGAGAGGAATTGAGAGGTGGAAAGGGAAGGAAAAGGAAAGAAGGGGTGGGAACTGAAAGGAAGGAAATGAAAATGAAGGAAAAGAAAAGGAAGGGAAAGAAAGAAGGGAAGAAGGGAAGGGGAATGGAGGGGAGGAAAAGGAAGGGAATTAAAGGATTGGAAGCTCTTTTCCTAGCCTAAACTTTGGACATTAAACAAGGTGAAACTGCCTTTCAATTCACCTGCTATCAAGCAAAACCACACTGTCGTTGCTACCAGAACACAAAGAGCCGATATGCTCTGTCGCTGTATGTTCCGGGTAACTCTAGTGAAGCCTTTTTTGCACAAGCAAACAGACAGGAACGCGACACGTTTTTCAAGGCCTCCAACTGCCTTCCCTTCCCAGAACCGGAAGCAATGATAGCGGAACGGACAGCTTCTTGTGGTGAATTTGTACGGTTCCGGCAACCTCAACAGACTTGAAACAGGACCATTCCGGCAACCCTCTGAATTAGGAGAGGAGACTCCAGCAGAACACGCAACCCACACGTAGGCGTAGATCCTCCTGAGCGTTGGAGTATCTGTTCCCTCTCTGCATTTGGAGCTGGTGGAAGCTAGCAATTGTTCACCCAGAACATCCCGCCCTGCGAAGGCCCGCTTCATCCCGGCAGCATCCCTCTCGCCACACAATTCACACGTCGGAGGTTCTGATGCTTTCGTCATCCAAGTCAAGCAGAAAACGGTGCTCTTTGAAGTTCTGGGGTTCCGACCGGTGCCGGAGACGCCTAACCGGGGCCTCTCCAGCGTCTCGCTCGGCGGACAAAGGGGCGAACCCAGAGTTGCTCAGCTCTTCGGCCTGTTCCTTGGATGCCGGCGGCTGCTGCTTCTCCCCCAACTGTGGCACGGGCACCCAAGGGAGCCAGCAAGAAGGGGAGGGACCCTTGTGGGCCGCCTTGGACTCCTCTCCTCGCTGCTTCAGCCAGGCTATGGATGCCGTGGTGGAGCTGGAGAAGGGGGGGCTCCCTCGTTTATCCATAGACACGGATCTCACCAAAGGCATTTCCTGCAAGGGGAAAACCAGAAGGTCAGGGCCAGCTAAGAATCAATGACAGGGAGTCCTTTGGCTCTGTCCGTAGATTCAGCGAGCGTTCAAAATTAGTACGGTGCTAAAATAACAAAATTAGAACTTGTCAATAATAATAATAATAATAATAATAATAATAATAATAATAATAATAATAATAATGTTGTGGTTAGCTCTGGCCCAGCTCCTGCGCCAAGGACTGTGGATGTGGGGGAGACATCCACATGCCGCAGGCCTGTTTTGCCCCCGGTGGAATCTGCTGATGAAGGCTCCTCTGACCAAGAAGACATGAGTGACAGGGAGGAGGAGAGTGTGGCAGACAGCTCAGAAGGAGATCAATTATCTCTCTCCTCCTTGGATTCAGAACAAAAGTTAATGATACAGCCACACATGCGGAGAGCGATGCATAGGCAGCAACAACTGATTATTACTGTGTTTCATGCCTGCTTTGCTGACTTCGACCTTTGTGTGGTGATTTTCCCCCGCTTTGAAACTAAACCAGAGCAAAGTGTGTTTCACTTTGTGAAAGAAGAAGGACTGTGAATTGCCTCACAGCTGTGGTTGGGTGGGACTGTGGTAATTAGTGAGGCTGCTATAAATAGCAGCCTGTGGGTTTGGCCATTGTGGAGGATTATCTGATCATTGTGTTTCGTGCCTGCTTTGCTGACTTCGTCCTTTTGTGTGCTGATTTCCCCCCCCGCTTTGAAACTAAACCAGAGCAAAGTGAGTTTCACTTTGTGAAAGAAAAAGGACTGTGAATTGCCTCACAGCTGCAAGCTAAGTACCTCAGAACTGATAAGGGACTTGTACAAATTACCAATTTGTTTGGAGATGAGTGCTCTTTGCTATACCAAAAGAGGGCTTAGGTTAAGTGAATTTTCATTATAAAGAACATTGTTTTGAATTTTCAAACATGTGTGTGTCTGAAATTTGTATCTGTGAATTTTCGGGAGGATTCTACCAGAGAGCTTGACAGAACAAATAATAATAATATCATCATCATCATCATCATCATCATCATCATCATTATTATTATTATTATTTTATTTATTAGATTTGTATGCCGCCCCTCTCCGCAGACTCGGGGCGGCTCACAACAATAATAAAACAATGTACAGAGAACAAATCTAATATTTAAAAATCTAAAAAGCCATTATTTAAAAGAACATACAACACAAGCATAAAACTATATTATTATTATTATTATTATTATTATTATTATTATTATTATTATTATTATTTAGATTTGTATGCCGCCCCTCTCTGAAGACTTCAAAACTGCAGTGGAAGGAAGTTAGTATCGGGATCATGTCAGTGCCCCAAATAGCATCTAGGAAATAAATCAGATTCCAGTCCAATTCTCTCATCCAAGGTTCAATGTATTAACAGAGCCAAGTTGGCCCCGCTGTTGCCATCCCGATACTAACTTCCTTCCAGTATCCCACCCAGGTTAAGGTTCATCCCCCATCCCCACACCCACAAGTTCAACTCGAGGACCAGTCCAGGTACAGGGATTCCACCGACCTCCTCCTTACATCCGCTGGTGCAGAACAAAGGATGACCTTGGACTCTAAGAAAGGAATTTGTTATGGCTCGTGACTTTCCTTCTCATGCAACCACTTCTCCCGTTTCCCATGATACTATTCTACTGTGGCAGGCCGAAGCCTCTAACTCCAAATGATGGCTAATCTGAAGTTAGTTGGGAGAAAGATGAAAGGCAACATGAGAAAATATTATTTTACTGAAAGAGTAGTACCCTGTTTCCCCGATAGTAAGACACCCCCGATTGTAAGACGTATTGGGGGTTTCAGGGGGGTCGGCTAATATAAGCCGTACCCCGAAAGTAAGACATATGTCTTACTTTCGGGGAAACACGGGGGTATTGCCGGGGGGGCAGCCCGATGACGTCGCTTCCAAGCTCCCCGCGCGCCCCTCGCCTTCGCCTCACCGCGGCGCCACCACCTCTTCCCCGGCTTGGCAAAGCGAAGGACGGCGCTGGTCCGAAGCGAGCCGAGCAGGCGGCGGCTTGCAGCAAAGGCGCTCGTCCCAGCAACCGAGTCCTGCCGAGGCTCGGCTGCAAGCGGCCAGCGAGGCCGACCGGCTCCGAGGCGAGCGGCCGGAGCTGCGCCCTCCTTCGCCCGCCTCCTTTCCGGCAGGCAGGTGGGGCTGCCCAACTGGGCAGAGCAGCTCCTCCCCTCCAGACACACGCTTCCCCGACATGCGTCTGTGGCTCCACGCGTGCACGCCGCTTGGAGCCCTGAGATTGAACTTGGAAAAGGGCTCACGAGGCTCCTGTCCCGCGGCTGCCCTTCTGGACTCTGGGGAGATGCCTTCGGGAATGCGACCCTTTCAATTTTTTTCCAATGTAAGACATACCCCGAAAGTAAGACGTAGTGGGGCTTTTGGGGGTAAAAAGAAAGTAAGACACTGTCTTACTTTCGGGGAAACACGGTAGATCCTTGGAACAAACTTCCAGCAGACGTGGTTGGTAAATCCCCAGTAATTGAATTTAAACATGCCTGGGATAAACATAGATCCATCCTAAGATAAAATACAGGAAATAGTATAAGGGCAGACTAGATGGACCAGGAGGTCTTTTTCTGCCGTCAGTCTTCTATGTTTCTATGTTTCTATGGCTTCGGTCTGAGAGCAGGATGAGGAAAGATGGGATCTTCCCTCAGCTTGTTCATTCTATTTATTTAATATGGCCACCCAACTCTCTCTTGGTGACTTAGCAGCTTACAAGGATGGATCCCCAATACAAAAGTGCAAAATTTGGGGATTTGGAAAGAGAGTTAAAAGATTTCTTGGATGGTTTGGGAAGTTACCTAACTCTTCTTGTGACCGCGGCCCAAAGCTGCAGGTTCCTGAATGACCCATGCCCCTGGTATTCCCTGCAGTCCATTTGCGATCTTGTTATTTGCGGTATGTATTTATTTATTCAGATGGCTGGGTAAAACTCTTCTCCAGGAAATGAGCTCTTTTTCAAATGTTTGCTTGAAATTACGAAAACAGATGACCTCCTCTTCAAAGAAGCAAAACCATAAGAAAACCCAACAACCCAACGGTGAACAAATGCCATAGTCAAAGTGGAAAGAATTTGACCTACTCTGGGACAGCTCTTTAACACCTGCACCGCACCCGTAATCTCTTTGATCCAGCTTTTCATGTCTTCAGGGCTGTAGGCCTATCAGAAAAGACCAAAAAAGAGAGAGGGAAATATAACCATCCTAGAGGACTATGAAACTTAAATTCTCTCTTTTTTATTTTAAATTTTTTTATTAGAAAAGGTTTAGGTTTATTGGATTTATATGCCGCCCCTCTCTGCAAACTCGGGGCGGCTCACAACAATAATAAAAAACAGTACAGTACATAATACCAAATCCAATGCCCACCCATCTAGTTACAATTTAAAATTAATAATCTCATAAAAACAGTATATATATATATTAAAAAAAAACAGGCACACAGTCAATCAATCAACAAAACAACATGGGCAAGGGGGAGGTGTGTTAGTTCCCCCATGCCTGACGGCAAAGGTGGGTCTTAAGGAGTTTACGAAAGGTGAGGAGGGTGGGGGCAATCCTAATCTCAGGGGGGAGCTGGTTCCAGAGGGTCGGGGGCCCCACAGAGAAGGCTCTTCCCCTGGGTCCCGCCAGACAACATTGTTTAGTCGACGGGACCCGGAGAAGGCCAACTCTGTGGGACCTAACCGGTCGCTGGGATTCGTGCGGCAGGAGGCGGTCCCGAAGATATTCTGGTCCGGTGCCATGAAGGGCTTTATAGGTCATAACCAACACTTTGAATTGTGACCGGAAATTGATCGGCAGCCAATGCAGACTGCGGAGTGTTGGAGTGATATGGGCATACTTGGAGAAGCCCATAATTGCTCTCGCAGCTGCATTCTGCACGATCTGAAGTTTCCGAACACTTTTCAAAGATAGCCCCATGTAGAGAGCGTTACAGTAGTCGAGCCTCGAGGTGATGAGGGCATGAGTGACTGTGAGCAATGACTCCCGGTCCAAATAGGGCCGCAACTGGCGCACCAGGCGAACCTGGGCAAACGCATACAAATACAGTGGCACCTCTACTTAAGAACTTAATTCGTTCTGTGACCAGGTTCTTAAGTAGAAAAGTTTGTAAGTACAGTAGTACCTCTAGATACGAGCTGCTCCACATGCGAGTATTCCAAGATACAAGCCACGAGGGGAGAGAAATTTCTTTTCGAGACCCGAGCTCAAATTCGGGATACGAGTCCACTAGGTGGTGCAAGAATCCTTGCTTCTGGTTATCTCGGAGGGGAAAAACAAAGTCTAAAGCCATTTGTTCCAGATACGAGTTGTTCGACATACAAGCTCCCATCTGGAACGAATTAAACTCGTATCTAGAGGTACTACTGTAGAAGCAATTTTTCCCATAGGAATCAATGTAAAAGCAAATAATGTGTGCAAACCCGTTAGGAAAGAAATAAAAGCTTGGAATTTACTGCCAAAGGAAGAAGGGGAGGGGAGGGGAATCAAAAAAATTGAAAACTTTAAGGCTTGAAAAAAAAAGAGGGACTCAAATCAAATCAAATCATAAATAAATAAGTTCTCCAACCTTGACCATTCTAAATCCTAACAATTCCACAGTTCAGATTTCATTTTTTAGTAACTTTGAATTGTTGACTTCTCTTCTAATGTGGTATCTCTTAAGGAACCGAAAAGGTGGGTAGAAGTGAGGAAAGGCCCTTTCTAAACGTTTTCCTTACCGTATTTTCCAGAGTATAAGACGCACCTTCTCCCCTCCTAAAAGAGGGTGGCAATGTTGGTGCATCTTATACGCCGAATACAGCCATTTTTGGCCTCCAGAAGCACTGCCCCCAAGTCCCATTTTTGGCTAAGAATGGCCCCGTTTTCTTGCAAAAATGGGGTGGGCAGAGGGTCTGGGGGAAGGCAAAAAATGGGCCATTTTATTTTATTATTTATTTATTTATTTTATTTATTAATCAGATTTGTATGCCGCCCCTCTCCGTAGACTCGGGGCGGCTCACAGCAATAATAATACAATGTAAACAAATCTAATATTTAAGTTAATTTAAAACCCCAATTTAGAAACCAATCATACATCCTAGCATACCATGCATAAATTTTATAAGCCTAGGGGGAGGGAAAGTATCAATTCCCCCATGCCTGACGACAGAGGTGGGTTTTAAGGAGCTTACAAAAGGCAAGGAGGGTGGGGGCAACTCTGATATCTGGGGGGAGTTGGTTCCAAAGGGTCAGGGCCACCACAGAGAAGGCTCTTCCCCTGCAAAACCAGGGGCGTTTTTGCTTTCCCCCAGCCCCCAGAAGCTCTGCAGCACTCCCAGACCCTCTGCCCAGCCCATTTTAATGAAAAAAATGGGCTAAAAATGGGCCCAATTTTGCAAAAAAAAACAAAAAAAAAACAGGCCGTGCAGAGAACTTGGGAGGCTGGGAAAGACAATAACTTTTTCTTTCTTACCACTTTGAAATCTTGGTGTGTCTGCTGGATCTTATAGTCCGATGCCCTATTTAAGAACCGGGGTGGCGCAGTGGTTAGGGTGCAACACTGCAGGCTCCTTCAGCTAACTGTTAGCTGTAGTTCAGCGGTTCAAATCTCACTACCGGCTCAAGGTTGACTCAGCCTTCCATCCTTCCAAGGTGGGTCAAATGAGGACCCAGATTGTTGGGGGCGAGAGGCTGATTCTGTAAACTGCTTAGTGTTCTGTCTGGGTGCCCCCAGACTTCAACACCAACTGGAAAAAGCAGCCAGACACGCTGGTAAAAGCAAAAGCACTTTATAGTTTGAAAAATAAACACAGAGAAAAACCTGTTCTTCCCAACAGGCAGGCTATGAGGCTTCACAGCAAAGTCCTGACGACCAGACAATACAGCAGACTTCTTGCTGGCACACACACCACTGTAGAGAATAAGCTCCCACGCCTTTTCCCCCAAGGTTTCAGCCTTCAAGGCCACAAGTCAGAATCAGAGACGCCAAAGATCACAGCCAGGTCCCAGGACTCCCAAAGATACTACTCCACAAGACAGGAAGGGTGGGTCTGCCTTTTCAGCCTTTCTGGGGAGAACCACACCCAAACCCAGCTGTTACCTATTTAGGACTGGAAGTACCTGGCTAATTGTCCCCTTCGTTGTTCTGCTCTTCTCTGCCTGTGATCGATGATGGCTTGTGCATTTTCATCTAAGGACTCCAGGCTGCTTGCTGGGGAGAGCTCCACCCCGGGGGACTCTGGCTGTTCTCCCTCTCCCTCGGCCTGATATTCCTCCTCCCCTTCTGCCTGGGCCTCCTCCTCCTCCTGTTCCTCATCCTCCCCCTCTGAGAAGGGAGCCGGCAGAGGTTCAGCCGTTCCCTGAGGAGCCTCAGACGGAATCACAACACTTAGAGAGGGCTGTAAAAGCACTATCAAGCAGTATACAAGTCTAAATGCTTTTGCTACGATGCTATTGCTAAATTCCGGCCCCTTTGAAAAGATCCACCAGAGGGCAGATATGAGATTTGGAACTCAATGTATGTATATAAATCTCACTTAGCAAAAATGCAGATCTTGATAGATTCTAATAAAAGTAGAAGTGGTTAATCTAACAGACTATGAATGAAAGCTCTCATTCTGCCCTCTGGTTGAACTCTGTCTCGATTAATATCTGTAATGGAATATCCTGAAGTTTTAAAAAGCCCTTAAAATATATCTTTTGCAAGTCCCTTGCGAAGCTAATACATCTGCTTGTAATTGCTTGACGCTAATATTAATGGCTGTGCTAAAGTTCGGAAATGTCTTTGTTTTGATGTACTTCGCTGTTTTCTTTTGACAGTGGCTGACATTGTGAAGATTGAATGCCGAAGTGTATAATACTGTATCGATTTACAGTACTGCATTTAGCTGTAAGCACACACTAAATTAAAATTAACAGGACCATTGTAGTACCTGGACTACAAGCCATACGAGGTCAACAGAAAACCCCACGGGTGACTAATAGCTGGCTGTTTGCGTTTAAACTCATTGCTTTAGTGCCCAGAACATAAATAATTTATACAAACTAGACTGGAAAAGACAAAAAAGAAAAACAAAATAAAACACAAAACAGAAGAAGAAAAGGAGGAAGAGGAGGGGTTATGTTGATTAAGAAGTGTTAAGAAGCAGCAGAAGTAGAGGGAAGAAGAGGAGGAGGAGGAAGAAGAAGAAGAAGAGGAGGAGGAGGGAGGAGGAGGAGGAAGAAGAAGAGGAGGAGGAGGAGGGGGGAGGAGGAGGAGGAAGAAGAAGAAGAGGAGGAGGTGTTATGTTGATTAAGAAGTGTTAAGAAGCAGCAGAAGTAGAGGGAAGAAGAGGAGGAGGAGGAGGAAGAAGAAGAAGAAGAGGAGGAGGAGGGAGGAGGAGGAGGAAGAAGAAGAGGAGGAGGAGGAGGGGGGAGGAGGAGGAGGAAGAAGAAGAAGAGGAGGAGGTGTTGAGTTGGTTAAGAAGTGTTAAGAAGCAGCGGAAGTAGAGGGGTGACGAAGAGGAAGAGGAAGAAGAGGAAGAGGATAGAAAAAGAAGAAGAAGAAAAGGAGGAGGAGGAAGCAGAGGAAGCAGAAATGGAAGAAGATCTTATTTAGGAGGAGGACGATGTCAAAGAGGAGGAGGAGGAGGAAGTAAGGAAGAGGAAGAAGAGAAGGAGGAGGAGGAAGAAGAGGAAGAGGAAGAAGAAGAAGAAGAAATAACCCAACAGGATCACAATCAGTGAAGGGCTTCCCATCACCAGTGCTCCCGGTGCGTCCCATGGGTGTGCATGCATCTGGTGTATGCACATGTATCGGCACAAGATGCTCTGAACAAAAAACCTGCCAAAAATCAGCAAAATCTCACTTCCTGCACATGTGCAGAAGCCGAACCTCACATGGGCTGGCTGAGGAATTCTGGGAGCTGAAGTCCACAAGTCTTAAAACTTGCCGAGTTTGGAGAGGCGCTGCTTTAATCTAAAAGAAGTCAAGGCTAATGTAGCTGAAGATCACAGGAATATAATACACTGCTCAAAATTAAATAAATAAAGGAAACACTCCAAGAACCCATCCTAGATCTGAATGAATGAAATACTGTATCCTCATTGAATACTTTGTTCTGTACAAAGTTGAATGTGCACAACAACAGCAGGTGAAATTGATGGTCAATCAGTGTTGCTTCCTAAGTGGACAGTTCGATTTCACATAAGTTTGATTTACTTGGAGTTGTTTAAGTGTTCCCTTTATATATATTTTTTGAGCAGTGTATATACTAGCCAAAATGCATCCTTTTGCAGAACCAGGGCCTTCCTCAAACAGCTGGGGGCCACGCTCTCTTGCACAACGCCTCTCCACACAGTTGCTTACCCAGTAAACAAAACACAGCCAAGCATAACTCCTGGACAGGTGCAAATCCCACCACCACCCCCGCCCCAGCAATCTGCATTGCATATGTCATTCTTAAAATCATCTACACTTACTCCATTGATTATGCTCTTCCCTTCCAAACTGTTAGTACATGGTACATAACCTGCTTTGGGGTCGCCATATAGTGAACTAACAAGGTTGGTCTATGAAAGTAAAGACTGTATCTTTAAGAACTTTGACTGGTTGGCCATTAGAGGGCGCCAGCACCATTCCCTGTAAGGGGAGTTACTTTGAGATATCTTTGCTTGTGAGTCGCATTAATCTAGCTGTGTGCGGTTTGTAACCTATTGTTAATATGGTTGTATATTTGTAAATAATAATATTGTTAATACTAAGTCTGAGTCTTTATCTGGCTAGCCCACATTATCTGCACCAGTGTTTTTCAACCAGTGTGCCGCGAGACATGGCCAGGTGTGCTGCGAAGCTCAGAGAGAAAGAAAACAAGAGAAAGAGAGAGAAAGAGAGAAAGAGCAAGAAAGAGAGAAAACAAGAGAGAAAGAAACAGAAAGCAAGAGAGAGAGAAAGCAAGAGAGAGAGAGAGAGAAAGAGAGGGAGGGAAGGTGGGAGAGAGAAAGACATAGAGGGAGGGAGGGAGGGAGAAATAGAGCAAAAGGGAAGAAGAGAATTTTTTTGTCCAAACTTTTTTTAGCTGCCCCCACCCCTCAATGTGCCCCATGGTTTTGTAAATGTAAAAAATGTGCCGCGGCTCAAAAAAGGTTGAAAATCACTGATCTACATCACTGCAACAACTCTGCTGATTGTATGTAGAAGGTTTTGCACAGATCTGCACCGACACATACTAACACAAACTATTTACATAAAAATTCACATTTGGGGATGGGTACATCTATAGAAACATAGAAGACTGATGGCAGAAAAAGACCTCATGATCCATCTAGTCTGCCCTTATACTATTTCCTATATTTTATCTTAGGGTGGATCTATGTTTATCCCAGGCATGTTTACATTCAGTTCCTGTGGATTTACCAACCACGTCTGCTGGAAGTTTGTTCCAATGATCTACTACTCTTTCAGGAAAATAATATTTTCTCATGTTGCTTTTGATCTTTCCCCCAACTAACTTCAGATTGTGTCCCCTTGTTCTTCTGTTCACTTTCCTATTAAAAACACTTCCTCCTGGACTTTATTTAACCCTTTAACATATTTAAATGTTTCGATCATGTCCCCCCTTTTCCTTCTGACCTCCAGACTATACAGATGGAGTTCATGAAGTCTTTCCTGATATGTTTTATGCTTAAGACCTTCCACCATTCTTGTAGCCCGTCTTTGGACCCGTTCAATTTTGTCAATATCTTTTTGTAGGTGAGGTCTCCAGAACTGAACACAGTATTCCAAATGTGGTCTCACCAGCACTCTATATAGCGGGATCATAATCTCCCTCTTCCTGCTTGTTATACCTCTAGCTATGCAGCCAAGCATCCTACTTGCTTTCCCTACCGTAAAAAGAGGACATTTTTCTGTGCCTTTTGAGAAAAATAGGTAAAGCTTTCCAGAGTCTGTTCAAGCTACACGTTTTGTGCTATTCTAAGTCCAATATCAACAACCTCAGATATGCAGACGATATCACTCTAGTGGCAGAAGGCAAACTAGCTCCAGTGTTTTTAGACTAGTTAATTATATTAATTGGATTTTAGACTTGATATTGTATACTGTTTTTATTATGCTGTGAGCCGCCCTGAGTCCTCGGAGAGGGGGCGGCATACAAATCCAATTAATTAATAAATAAAATAATAATTTCTGCCCCACCTTGACTTCCTATGCTTCCAAGCCATTCTTGGAATCCGAAGAGAGAGAGAAAAACAGGGCTAGCATCAACTCAATTTTCAAAAAGCCCCTAAAGCTTTCTTAGAAGAGAACAATGAAAGGTTGAAGGCTGAGGATTTGCTCATCCCTCCAAAAGTAGAGGGAGGAACAGGGGTGGCAGAGGGATGGCAGTCACATTCCGCTTAATTAGTGCATTATAACTCATGTTATGTTTCCCATGTCAGTCACTGCGCAAATATGCAACTCTCCTTCCCAGCAGGCTGTCATTTGAGTACGGCTGTAAAACATCGTCCAAATTCCAAAAGTGTCTTAGGGGAGACAGGTGTGAATTAGCTCGGATGAATTCAAAACAAACCTGTTTGCAGTTTGCACATTTCAAAAGACCACTTCGGCTGTCACAGACCTTGGACAGCCATTGGTTGCAATTCAGGTAGAGTGGTACCTCTACCTAAGAACGCCTCTACTTACGAACTTTTCTAGATAAGAACCGGGTGTTCAAGATTTTTTTTTGCCTCTTCTCAAGAACCATTTTCCACTTGCAAACCTGAGCCTCCAAAACTGTAACTGGAAAAGGCCGGGAGAAACCTCTGTGGGGCCTCTCTAGGAATCTCCTGGGAGGAAACAGGGCTGGAAAGGGTGGGGAGAAGCTTCCCTGGGGCCTCTCTAGGAATCTCCTGGAAGGAAACGTTGGGCTGTTTTTTGCATTGGAACATCATCTTTCGGCTGTGGCGAGGAGGGCGTTTGCCCAGGTTTGTCTGGTGCACCAGTTGCGGCCGTATCTGGACCGGGAGTCATTGCTCACAGTCACTCATGCCCTCATCATCTCGAGGTTCGATTACTGCAACGCTCTCTACATGGGGCTACCTTTGAAAAGTGTTCAGAAACTTCAGATCGTGCAGAATGCGGCCGCGAGAGCCATCGTGAGGCTTCCTAGATTCGCCCACGTTTCTGCAACACTCCGCGGCCTGCACTGGCTGCCGATCGGTTTCCGGTCACAATTCAAAGTGTTGGCAATGACCTTTAAAGCCCTACATGGCATTGGGACAGAATACATCCGGAACCGCCTTCTACCGCACGAATCCCAGCGGCCGATAAGGTCCCACAGAGTTGGCCTTCTCCGGGTCCCGTCGACCAAACAATGTCATTTGGCGGGCCCCAGGGGAAGAGCCTTCTCTGTGGTGGCCCCGGCCCTCTGGAATCAACTCCCCCCAGAGATTAGAACGGCCCCCACCCTCCTTGTCTTTCGCAAATTACTCAAGATCCACCTTTGTCGCCAGGCATGGGGGACTTAGGATATTCCTTCTCCTAGGCCATTACAAGTTATGTATGGTATGTTTGTGTGTATGTTTGGTTTTTATAATAAGAGTTTTTAGTTGTTTTATTAAATTGGATTGTTTCATGTTGTTTTTTATCATTGTTGTTAGCCGCCCCGAGTCTGCGGAGAGGGGCGGCATACAAATCCAGTAAATAATAATAATAATAATAATAATAATAATAATAATAATTATTATTATTATTATTATTATTATATTTATTTATTTTATTTTATTGGATTTGTATGCCGCCCCTCTCCGCAGACTCGGGCTGGCTAACAACAGTGGTAAAAACAACATGCGACAATCCAATACTAAAGAAGCTAAAAACCCTTATTTTAAAACCAATCATACATACAAACGTACCATACATAAATTGTGGAAGCCTAGGGGGAAATAATATCTTAATTCCCCCATGACTGACGACAGAGGTGGGTTTTAAGAAGCTTGTGAAAGGCAAGAAGGGTGGGGGCTATTCTAATCTCTGGGGGGGGAGTTGGTTCCAGAGGGCCGGGGCCGCCACAGAGAAGGCTCTTCCCCTGGGTCCCGCCAAACGACATTGTTTAGTTGATGGGACCCGGAGAAGGCCAACTCTGTGGGATCTAATCGGTCGCTGGGATTCGTGTGGCAGAAGGCGGTCCCAGAGATAACCTGGCCCGGTGCCATGAAGGGCTTTATAGGTCATAACCAACACTTTGAATTGTGACCGGAAACTGATCGGCAACCAATGCAGACTGCGGAGTGTTGGTGTGACATGGGCATATTTAGGGAAGCCCATGATTGCTCTCGTAGCTGCATTCTGCACGATCTGAAGTTTCCGAACACTTTTCAAAGGTAGCCCCATGTAGAGAGTGTTACACTAGTCGAGCCTCGAGGTGATGAGGGCACGAGTGACTGTGAGCAGTGAGTCCCGGTCCAAGTAGGGCCGCAACTGGTGCACCAGGAGAACCTGGGCAAACGCCCCCCTCGCCACAGCTTTTTATAATAATTATAATAATTATATTATAATAATAATAATTTTGGGGTTTCAGGAATGTTGTCCCAACACCCCCGAAAAGCAGTTCTATCTCTTATCTGGGGAAAGTTCTCTTACTGCAATCTTACACTCAAATCCGCATGTTTATGGCTCTGTTTCTGCAACTGTAGAAATAACTTTCATTACGAACGTGATGAAATGGAGAAGTGAAATTGTGGCAAGGGCTGGATTCTCGCGCTTCACGGCTCCCGAGGGCCAAAATGGACTGTGTGTGAAGTCTCACCCTGCTTACCCTTTCTGCTTGGCAGCCCGTCAACAAAGCAACCTGTTTGGCAGGGGGAAGAATGCTTTCAACTGTCAAAAGCTAAATTGATGGCCTCGCAAACTAAATTAAAAAACACTGGCCTTCCCCACACTAGGAATCCACTTTTAAACACGCGAAGATTTACCAGCCTTCTGAGAAGCCAGGTGACTTTCAGAGCCTCTGAAAACTAACCAGATAAACCTGCTAGGAAGTATGTAACCCTTCTTTAATCACTGAACTACAAATCCCAACACCCAACATTATTTGCCCCGCTGAAAGTTATATAGTCCTCCAGACTATACAGATTGAGTTCATTAAGTCTTTCCTGATACGTTTTATGCTTAAGACCTTCCACCATTCTTGTAGCCCGTCTTTGGACCCGTTCAATTTTGTCGCCTACTCAGATTGTGCCAGTATGACCAGTCCTCCTGCTTCCGCCCAGGTGGGTGGGCATACGATGTCCTTGAACCTCAATCTGAGTATTGCATTGGCAGTTCTGTGTTAGCAAAAACTTCAGAAGAGAAGGATTTAGGGCTAGTGATTTCTGACAGTCTCAAAATGGGTGAGCAGTGTGGTCGGGCAGTAGGAAAAGCAAGTAGGATGCTTGGCTGCATAGCTAGAGGTATAACAAGCAGGAAGAGGGAGGTTATGATCCCGCTATATAGAGCGCTGGTGAGACCACATTTGGAATACTGTGTTCAGTTTTGGAGACCTCACCTACAAAAAGATATTGACAAAATTGAACGGGTCCAAAGACGGGCTACAAGAATGGCGGAAGGTCTTAAGCATAAAACGTATCATGAAAGACTTAATGAACTCAATCTGTATAGTCTGGAGGACAAAAGAGAAAGGGGGGACATGATCGAAACATTTAAATATATTAAAGGGTTAAATAAGGTCCAGGAGGGAAGTGTTTTTAATAGGAAAGTGAACACAAGAACAAGGGGACACAATCTGAAGTTAGTTGGGGGAAAGATCAAAAGCAACATGAGAAAATATTATTTGACTGAAAGAGTAGTAGATCCTTGGAACAAACTTCGAGCAGACGTGGTAGATAAATCCACAGTAACTGAATTTAAACATGCCTGGGATAAACATAGATCCATCCTAAGATAAAATGCAGAAAATAGTATAAGGGCAGACTAGATGGACCATGAGGTCTTTTTCTGCCGTCAAGACTTCTATGTTTCTATAGTTCAGTAACACCTGGAATTTTCACTATTTGCAACATTTTTGGGAAGAAGGCTTAAATAACTTCCAAACGATGGAAATTTGCAAGACCCTGTGTTTCATATATATTTTACCTGGATATAGAAAGTCCGGTAGCTTGTTGTAATTTCGAAGAGATTATCCCTCATTAGAAGGTCACTTGAAAAACAAAACAGAAAAAGTATTAACCTTAAACTTAACTCCATATACCATGAACTTTTTTTTCCCCGAATGCCAATTTCTCTGAAGAATTGATTCAATATTAACATTTACTGAAATTGGCTTTGCTTGGCATTGTTTCTCAGACTCGTTGGGATAATTTTTCAGCTCAAGAAAAAGCAAAATGGAATGACTTAATTAATTAATCAATCAATCAATCAATCAATCAATTAATTAATTAATTAATTTTGTATGCTGCCCCTCTTCCTAGACTCGGGGCGGCTCACAACAGTAATAGAAAAAACAATGTAGAATACAAATCTAATAATTAAAACTAAAAACCCATAATTTAAAAAAACATGCACACAACATACCATATATAAACAATAGAGGCCTGGGGAAGTTATATCAGTTCCCCCATGCCTGACGACAGAGGTGGGTTTTAAGGAGTTTACGAAAGGCAAGGAGGGTGGGGGCAGTTCTAATCTCAGAGGGGAGCTGGTTCCAGAGGGTCGGAGCTGCCACAGAGAAGGCTCTTCCGCTTCGACCTGCCAAACGACATTATTTAGTCGACGGGACCCGGAGAAGGCCAACTCTGTGGGACCTAATCGGTCACTGGGATTCGTGCAGCAGAAGGCGGTCCCAGAGATATTCTGGTCCGATGCCATGAAGGGCTTTATAGGTTATAACCAACACTTTGAATTTTGACCGGAAACTGATCGGCAACCAATGCAGACTGCGGAGTGTTGGTGTAACATGGGCATATCTAGGAAAGCCCATGATTGCTCTCGTAGCTGCATTCTGCACGATCTGAAGTTTCCGAACACTTTTCAAAGGTAGCCCCATGTAGAGAGCGTTACAGTAGTCGAACCTCGAGGTGATGAGGGCATGAGTGACTGTGAGCAGTGAGTTCCGATCCAGGTAGGGCCGCAACTGGTGCACCAGACGAACCTGGGCAAACGCTCCCCTTGCCACAGCTGAAAGATGGTTCTCTAATGTGAGCTGTGGATCGAGGAGGACACCCAAGTTGCGAACCCTCTCCGAGAGGGTCAATAATTCCCCCCCTAGGGTAATGGATGGACAGATGGAATTGTCCTTGGGAGGCAGAACCCATAGCCACTCCGTCTTATCCGGGTTGAGTTTGAGTCTGTTGCAACGCTGGCTGGGGAATTCTGGGAGTTGAAGTCCACACATCTTCAAACAGCCAAGGTTGAGAAACACTGCCTTAATGAGTCAAATTACATCACGACTGTGTCTCTTTTTCAGGTACCTGAGCCGCGGTGGTGCAGTGGTTAGAGTGCAGTACTGCAGTCTACTTCTGCTGACTGCCGTCTGCCTGCAATTTGGCAGTTCGATTCTCGCAAGGCTCGAGGTTCAGCATGGCTCTTCTTATGTTATGTCATCTGCCATTGCATACTGTCCCATTCCATGAGCAATTTGGCAGTACAAATATCCATGCTAAGCTAAAATCCGAATATAAAGAACATTCCTACCCAGATTTGACGAGACATTCATGAGTCTTCAAAACGTCCTTCAGGAGGATTGACCGCAAGGGCTCTTTATCCTGACAAGATAAAGAAAACCAACAGGGCAATGCACAATTAGCCAACAGGTGAGAACAGGGTAGGAAAGTAGATAAAAACCCAAGAAGCAAATTTCTAGGGCGCACAATACTCTTTGGAGAAAGATTTCTGATGTTTGCTGAAACATTTTTCTATGTCGCTATTTACTGCAGATATCTGATATACAGTACTTACTTACTTATTTATTAGATTTCTCTGCCACCATTCTCTGTAGATTCAGGGCAGCTCACAACAAAATAGGTACAAAAATAAAATGTATATAAAAAATCTAAATTTAAAAATCGGATCTAAACCCCCAATACATTAAAACAATCATCCACACGCATCCCACGTACATTCCAATCGTTGGCCGGAGCTAGACGTAACCCAACGGCCCCAAGCTTGCCAGCAAAGGTGGGTTTTTAAGGCCTTGCAGAAAGCAAGAGGGTGGAGGCGGTAAGAATCCCTGGAGGGAATTGATTCCAGAGAGCCGGGGCCACCGCAGAGAAGGCTCTTCCCCTAGGCCCTGCCAGGCAGCATTGCCTAGCTGAAAGAATCTGGAGAAGGCCAATTCAATTCAATTAATTCAATTTATTAGATTTGTATGCCGCCCCTCTCCGAAGACTCGGGGGCGGCTCACAACAATAATAAAAACAATATTCCAGCGAAAACAAATCTAATATTAAAAAGCACATAAAACCCTATCATATTTAAAAAAGCAAACAACATAAACATACCCAAATATAAATATTAAAAAGCCTGGGGGAAAGGTGTCTCAACTTCCCCATGCCTGGCAGTATAGATGGGTCTTGAGTAATTTACGAAAGACGAGAAGTGTGGGGGCAGTTCTAATCTCCGGGGGGAGTTGATTCCAGAGGGCTGGGGCTGACACAGAGAAGGCTCTTCCCCTGGGGCCCGCCAAACGACATTGTTTGGTCGACGGGACCCGGAGAAGGCCAACTCTGTGGGACCTTATCGGTCGCTGGGGTTCGTGCGGTAGCAGGTGGTTCCAGAGGTACTCTGGTCCAATGCCATGCAGGGCTTTAAAGATCATGGCCAACTCTGTGGGACCTAACTGGCTGCTAGGACACATGACACATAAGGCGATCCCATAAGTAATCTGGTCCTAAGCCTTGGAGGGCTTTCATACTGATGAATAAGGGTGACACCATTAGACCTAACATCATTTAAATCTCTAGATCCATGATGGTGGATCTATGGCACACGTGCCAGCTGTGGCACGCAGAACCTTATCTATGGGCATGTGTGCCGTCACCAGCCACCCTTCTGGTTTCAAGTGTGCCAGCCATCTGGTCTTCACAGGTGTTGGAGCACCAGAAGATGGCCCAAAAAACACCCAAAAAGTAGGCATACATGTGCCAGCCAGCGGGTCTTTGGTTGACTTTTTGCTAAGTGCTTTCAAATACAAGTTTGAAACATAAACTTTGCATTTTCTCCCCCAACAATAATTTTATTTATTTATTTTGTCCAATACACAATGAGGGTTTTAGTGGGTATATATATATCTATATATACACATAGTAAAATACATGATGAAGGTTATAGAGGAGATACTCATAGTAAAATATATCTATGAAAGAATAGAAAAGAAGGTATAGTAATAGAACATATCAATGAAAGAATAGAAGAAGAGATATAGGAATAGAAGAAAGGTATAGGAGATATAGGAGAGCAATAGGACAGGGGACGGAAGGCACTCGAGTGCACTTGTACTTGCCCCTTACTGACCTCTTATGAATCTGGATATGTCAACCATAGATAATGTAAGGGTAAAGTGTTGGGGGTTTGGGGATGACACTATGGAGTCCGGTAACGAGTTCCACGCTTCGACAACTCGGTTACTGAAGTCATATTTTTTACAGTCAAGTTTAGAGCACTTAATATTAAGTTTAAATCTGCTGTTGTTGTGGTTGAAGCTGAAGTAGTCGCCGACAGGTAGGACGTTGCAGCATATGATCTTGTGGGCAATATTAGATCTTATTTAAGGCGTCTTAGTTCTAAACTTTCTAGGCCCAGGATTGAAAGTCTAGTCTCGTAGGGTATTCTGTTTTGAGTGGAGGATGCTTTGCTTCATTTTCTTTTCACAATGAATTTTGGTGTTTGTTGTTTTTAAGCGATGGCTTAAAAACCATCACTTTTAAGTGCTTGTTTTACTGTGATGGCGTTATTTAAGACTGGTTTAGTGTTCTATCAAAGACCTACTTCTTTCATGATGCTAAACAGGTGATTTTCTTGGCTTTGATTCAGTCTGTTGCACAAATCCACCTGCAGGCGTTAGTAACAATAGTTTATGGCTTAGCAAGTTATCAGAATCCAGCCAATTCCTGCTGAATCACCAAGCCACAATTAAGCAGCCGTTTCTTTGCATCCTTTATGAACTTAATCACTGATTAAGAGAAAGAGAGTTTAGAATAATCTCTTCCAAATAATGTATTACTATTTCTCTAAGACAGTAACTTCTCTATGTTTTGTTCACCACAGAATCCCTTTATAGTAAGCCACCCTTTTTTTGCAGGGGATGCGTTCGAAGACCACCCGTGAAAAACGAATTTCCGTGAAGTAGAGGAAAGATATTTTTATATATATATTTAATGAGTATTTGGACTTTTAAAACCTACCCTTTGCATTAAACAGTAATTCTATAATGTTTCTCAGCTGGAACTACATGTGATATCCTACCACTTTCTTTCTTTCTTTCTTTCTTTCTTTCTTTCTTTCTTTCTTTCTTCCTTCCTTCCTTCCTTCCTTCCTTCCTTCATTCATTTATTTATTTATTGGATTTGTATGCCGCCCCTCTCCGCAGACTCGGGGCGGCTAACAACAGTGACAATAAACAGCATGTAACAATCCAATACTAAACAACTAAAAAAAACCCTTATTATAAAACCAAACATACATACAAACATACCATGCGTAAATTGTAAGGCCTAGGGAGAAATAATATCTCAGTTCCCCCGTGCCTGACGGCAAAGGTGGGTTTTAAGAAGCTTACGAAAGGCAAGGAGGGTGGGGGAAATTCTAATCTCTGGGGGGAGTTGGTTCCAAAGGGCCGGGGCCGCCACAGAGAAGGCGCTTCCCCTGGGTCCCGCAAAACGACAGTAATAGAGTACAGTAATACTGTAGAAGAATTTTATGAATTTCAATGGATTTAAAATTTTCAATGGGTTTAATGAATTTAAGCCTCCTTTGAAAACCCGTGAAGTAGCAAATCTGCAACAGATGAACCATGATATAGCGAGGGACTACAGTATATATCTACACCACCAAGATTTAACTCAAGATTTAAATCGTAACGTTTCTTCAAGTCTTTGTGGACCCTCTGTGATAACATTGTGCCCCCCCTCCCCGGGGGTCCATGGACCAAGGTTAAGAACCATGCCTCTAAAACACAGGTGTGTTCATAAGATCTTGAAGAAACTTTAAAACTTCTCAGGCATTTAGCATCACGTTTAACCCCTATCTGTCCTAATCTGAATTTTCAAGGGATTACCACAGCAGTCCTGGGACAAATATCCTTCTTGGATATCAAAATGCAATTTACTTCACAGAACATGAAGATTTGGGTCTGAGGAAGAGAATCTACAGCCATCTTCTCTGCAGCCATTAGGGCAGTGTTTTTCAACCAGTGTGCCGTGGCACATTAGTGTGCCGCGAGACATGGTCAGGTGTGCCGCGAAGCTCAGCAAGAGAGAAAAAGAGAGAGAGAGAAAGAAAGAAAGAGAGAGAGAGAAAGAAAGCAAGAGAGAGAGAGAGAGAGAAAGAAAGAAAGAAAGAGAGAGAGAGAGATAAAGAAAGCAAGAGAGAGAGAAAGAAAGAAAGAAAGAGAGAGAGAGAAAGAAAGAAAGAAAGCAAGAGAGCGAGAAAGAGAAAGAAAGCGAGAGAAAGAGAGAGAGATAGAGAGAAAGCAAGAGAGAGAGAGAAAGAAAGCAAGAGAGAAAGCGAGAGAGAGAGAAAGAAAGAGAGAGAAAGCAAGCAAGAGAGAGAGAAAGAGAAGCAGGGAAGGAGGGAGAGATAGAAAGAGAGCAAAAAAGAGAGGAAGGAAGGAAGATAGAAAGAAAGAGGGATGGATAGAGAGGGGAAGGAAGAAAGAGAGAGAAAGAGGGAGAGAAATAGAGCGAAAGGGAGGAAGAGAGAGATATATGTTTTTGTCCAAACTTTTTTTAGTCCCCCCATCCCCCCCTGCTCAATATGCCCAATGATTTTGTATATGTAAAAAATGTGCCGCAACTCAAAAAAGGTTGAAAATCACTGCATGAGGGGAAGAGAGACAACGAGACCAAATCACAACTTTGAAAAGTCTGGATTGTTTACCTGCTCACATTTGAAATAATTGACAGAAATTTCATCCAGGATGAAGTAACGCCGTTTCCAGCTCTTTCTCTGAAAGGAAAGAAGAATCCCTTTTAAATCATTCTCCCGTTAAATCTACATGCATATAAAAGCGAAATGCCACTCATTCATCACAAAATCTCCAGAACTGTAACACCGACAAACTTGAAACTTGGCACGTATGTTCCTCTTGGCTTCTAGGTGTTCGTTAAGAAAGGATTTTCTTCGAAATGACCATCAGTTCATTAGTATTTCTTATACAGTATTATATTAACACACACTGATGCTAAGGAGTTAGACATTCTACTGCCCCTCCCCACCTGAAAAGAACTCTGTTCCAACTCCCAGTTGCTTTATATTAACACGCTCTGGTGTTACCCCTTTACTAAACTGTGTGCTGGCATGGCCAGAACATGACTTATCTGGCCTGCGGGCTGGGAGTTTAGACATTCTACTGCCCCTCCCCACCTGAAAATAACTCTGTTCCAATTCCCAGTTGCTTTATATTAACACGCTCTGGTGTTACCCCTTTACTAAACTGTGTGCTGACATGGCCAGAACATGACTTATCTGGCCTGCGGGCTGGGAGTTTAGACATTCTACTGCCCCTCCCCACCTGAAAATAACTCTGTTCCAACTCCCAGTTGCTTTATATTAACACGCTCTGGTGTTACCCCTTTACTAAACTGTGTGCTGGCATGGCCAGAACATGACTTATCTGGCCTGCGGGCTGGGAGTTTAGACATTCTACTGCCCCTCCCCACCTGAAAAGAACTCTGTTCCAACTGCCAGTTGCCTTATATTAACACGCCTTGTGCAGCGATATAGGGGCACACGGGCGCACGTTGGGATGAGATAAAATGACCATGAGAGTCACCAAAGTCAAGTCAAAAACGACCACTGACCACGTTCCCCTGCTTCACACAGTAGCCGCTCTTGAGGACTAGTGGTCCCACTGGGGTTTTGGTAGCAGGGTTGTAACTCTGGGACCGTTTCAACAAAGGGTGAGACGAAATCTCGTGGCCTTCCGAGCCCTCTCCTCCATTCTGTGAGGGGAAAAGGAGAAGGGTAATAAAGTTCCGGTTAGACTAGAGCAGCCATGAAAATTTGGTGGGCGAAATGGAGCAGTAAAAACAGGCTAGCAGAAATTGGACAATTTTTTTAAAAAAATGTATTTGCATTATTGCCTAAACTCTTATATTTGCGATTCCAAAAGTCTCTCTTTTTTTGGTGGGGAGAAATGGGCAGAGGGTTTTCAAAGAAAGCTTAACCAAACCAAACCAAAACTCTTTTTGCATATTTTTCTGTATTTCACAATGTGAAGCAGCAGCCAAAAACAAAAATCAATGCAATCCTAAATTGCATTAAGAGAAGGATTTGGTCAAGATCACATGAGGTACTAATATCACTCTATAAAATTTTAGAAAGACCAGAGATGGGTACCGCCTGGTTTGAATTGATTCTATAGAACTGCTACCAAACCGCTGGTGATGTCACAATGACATCACAGAACCGGTTCTGTTGGTGCTGGTCTGTAAGCGCCGATTTTTTTTTTTAATTGGGGGGGGGGATTTTTTGCTGATTTTTTTTTCTTCTGTATATACGCAGAAGCTGAGTTAGTTAGTTAGTTAGTTAGTTAGTTAGTTAGTTAGTTAGTTTGTCTGCAGAGAGGGGCGGCATACAAATCTAAATAATAAATAAATAATAAATAAATAAATAGTTAGTTAGTTTAAATTTATATGATGCCCAATCCCATGGGGCTCAGGGGGGCTAAGTTCCCAGCACTGTCCATGCACTGCCATCTTGTTTTCTGCTTGTTATTTTGGGGGGATAATAAATCTAATTAATAATAATAATAATGATCAGAAGGACCAGAGGATAGGATAGCAATCTTCTAATATCTGAGGGGCTGCCCCAGAGAGGAGGGGTTCAAGCTATTTTCCAAGGCACCTGAAGGCCAGACAAGGAATTATGATTGGAAACTGAACAGGGAGAGATTCAACCTAGAATTAAGGAGAAATTTCCTGACAGTGAGAATTGTCAACCAATGGAACAGACGTTGCCTTCAGAAGTTGTGGGAGCTTCGTCATTGGAGGCTCAACTAGCAGGTGAGACAAGCGGTGGAAAGTCGATGGAGGAAGGCGGCGAAACGGTTAGAGGTGGAGTGGGAGAAACCAGGGCGGGTAGATGGACGGATGGCCGAGGTGCGTCATCACATGGGACTCGCCGGCCTCGTTGGTTTAGGTGGCACCACCACAGTCGGCCATCGGAATCCATTTTAAACCAGTCCCAAAATTCGAGGCAAATCAGGCTCGACGAGCAGCCAGCACGATTGTAACTGCGAGGACTTAACCATGATCATTAAATTAATCCAAGGACACCAGGACGTGCAACTGCCAATCCCAAATTGCTGTCACTGCTGAAAAAGTTGGGCGAGGTGGCTACAGTCTTTACGGAAGTAGCCATCTAATGCTCGCTTTTAATACCATAAAAGAGGAAATGGTGAAATACATGAGGAATAAATCTTAGTTGCTCTGTTTAATCTATGTAATTACTTGATATATATTTTAATTAAATTTTATTTCATATAGCTTTCTTTCCTGGCCTTACCCTCTTCATGATTCCCTCTCTTTCAAATGCTTTTTGAAGTGCAACCCTAAGGCCACGTCAAGAAAGCCATGAAATGTACCTCGACTTAAAGGAAGGGTAACTTTTATTTCTTCCTGTTTAAAACCGCTTTTCCATTAGGAGGAACCACAAGGAGCATCAAGTAAGTAAAGATGGTGGCCACAACCACAAGAACAAATTACTCCCTCCCTGTGCAATATGTGAGGTAAACAAAATGGCAGGACTTCCATTGAGTACTTGCGGTGGCCATTTTGTCTTTCTTTCTTTTTTAACCTGCCCCTGTGGACCTCTTTGCTTCCCTTATGTTCTGTCTGGGTCACTCCGGAGGCTATGACCAACCCAAAAAGATAAGCCAGACACACCGGTTGAATCCAAACACAGTTTTATAATGGTAAAGAGAAAAGAAGCCAACAGAAAATGTCCTTACAGATCAGGAAAACACTGGAACTCCAAATAGATACACGAAGGCAATTGTTCATACAGAAACACCGGATCCTTAATGCCAGACGAGGCTGTTGAGCTAACAGACACACACACCTCCCACCAGTCTTCAAGGCTGCTGGGCCACGAGCCAGAAACAAAAACGCTGAGAGAAAAGGCAGATAACACCAACTCCCCTTTGATAACACTCCACGCTGCCAGAATGGTTCTCATGCCTTATAAACCCTTCCCTGCTAATGAGGACCACACCCAACCCCCTGGTGTTCCTCATTCAACGCTGATAATATCTACGCAGTTGATTTCTCCTTTGAGCTATGCGTCTCTGCCGCATACTAATGATAGCTTGTGCGTCATCATCCAGGGACTCCAGGGAATCACAGCTACTTGCTTGAGATAGCCCTTCCCCAGGGCTCCCAGGCCTTGCATCACCTTCACTTTCCTGACTGCTGTCTGCACTGTCTGACTGCAAAGAACTCTCCTCTCCGCTCTCAGCCTCCCCCGGGCATGGAGCCAGCAGAGACGCAGCTGGTCTTTGATCTGGCTCAGGCTGGACCACAACACCTTAGAGCAGTGTTTTTTCATCTTGGCAAATTTAAGATGGGTGGATCGCAATTCTAGATTGTCCAGGCCCAAAATTCCAAGTCTAGTTGCATCAGGTATTCTACTGCGAGAAGAATTATGAGAGGATTATAGGACTGAAGAAGATGGTAGATCAACTTAAAAACTGCCTATTGCCGTTTGTGGGTGTAAAAACATTTTTTTTACTAGTGTGGTAGTACAAATTTTGGCAGCCCATCATTGGCTCCACCCACCTGCCCAGATGCCACGCCTTAGGTTCTTTTACCCTCTGTACATGTACAGAATAACTTTGTGCTCCAACGACTGATGACAAGACACAAGCAAACTGGGAACATTTCACTCCTCCTCCATCCCAATTTTTTTTTTAAAGGCCAAGAGAAGAAAAGCCTCATGCTTGGGTTCTTTTTTTCCCCCTTCCTGTTTTGAAGTTGGGGTAGAATATTTTTACCAAGAGAATAATGATCAGCAATTACAGAGAAGAAAGAGCACGAGGAAGAGGCAAAATAAGAACGCAAGGTTAGTGGAGAAAGGCAGAGAAAACGTATGGATTTAGTTCCCAAAATTGGGAAAGCGTTTGTAAAAACAAATCCTTTGCGATCTAGATTTGCTTAAACGTGGGGCTTGAGTGAAGAGAGACATTTGAAGGTTCCGCTTCAGTCTTTAGAAACATAGAAACATAGAAGATTGATGGCAGAAAAAGACCTCATGGTCCATCTAGTCTGCCCTTATACTATTTTCTGTATTTTATCTTAGGATGGATCTATGTTTATCCCAGGCATGTTTAAATTCAGTTACTGTGGATTTATCTACCATGTCTGCTGGAAGTTTGTTCCAAGGATCTACGACTCTTTCAGTAAAATAATATTTTCTCATGTTGCTTTTGATCTTTCCCCCAACTAACCTCAGATTGTGTCCCCTTGTTCTTGTGTTCACTTTCCTATTAAAAACACTTCCCTCCTGGACCTTATTTAACCCTTTAATATATTTAAATGTTTCGATCATGTCCCCCATTTTCCTTCTGTCCTCCAGACTTTATCAGCCCCTACTTTGAAGGGTTTTTTTCTTCCTTACATAAATTACCAAAAGTGCCTGCTTCATGCTTTTTAATAATTCCAGCTCCCCAGATATCAAGAGACATACACAATACACCACTGTGTGAACCATATTGTGTAACTGGCTCCCTCGGTCAAGACATCAGGCCATGGAAGATCCATAACAAAGACCCTTCTGTCTTCGGTCAATTTAGGCCTACGTTCTAGACAGCGGAAAGAGCCAAACACACACACATACACCATCTAAGAGTCCAAAATGACGACACTTGTCCCTTGTGAAGGACAAGGCCGATGTAGCATCAAATGCAGATGCTCGCAGGCAATCTGCCAAGAATTGGACTTTCCAAAAGAGAGATGAAAAGGAAGGACCGGTAGGAGACAATTGAGCTGGCAAGTGAGGGAAAGAAGAGGTTTGAAGAAGGTTTTAAAAATGAAGACTTTTTATCATGAGTGGTCCACGTCTGGCTCAGCTGGTGATGGATTTGGAAGACCAGGAGACGGAGGTCTTCTGGGATTGCAGGCCATTGTTCTTGCCATCTGAATCTGAGAGTGAGAGTGAAGGGGAATTGGAGACTGTGGAACCACCTGAGACTGTAGAACCTCCAGTTAGGGTATAGCCTGAGTCAGAGGACAGTGGGGACTTTGAGGACTCTCTCTTAGATGTGAGAGTTGGAAGAATGAGAGCCGGGCATGAATATCTCTCTAGAAAAGGGTTCTAGACATTGATTAGATCTATGGAACATTTAGACACATCTTGTCAGTATATATAGGGCAGGCTAATGGGAAAAAAGGTATGGCAAGCAACATTCATCATGAAGATGGTGCCTTGAGAGACTGTTTCTGATTCCATGGATTGCAAAAACCCCAGCTGTGGTAATGTATGAGTCAGATGAGGCGGGGGATATTGTGGACCCAATATTAGATGCTAGGGTAAGAAGAATGCGAAGGAGACAAGAATATCTCTAGCAATGTAGATCTAGACATTGATCTATGCACAGCTTGTCATCACTGACAATATAAAAAAGGAGGAGGATGGGAAGCCTCGGTGCAGAAGTTCAACATTCCTATATGGAGAGAGAGAACTAGCAGCCAAAGAGTCTCTCTCTTAAATCCTTCTGCAATCCTGCAATCCTGATTTTTGAGAGCATTCGTATCTGTCAATGCTGAGAATTAATGAGTTGAATTTATTACCTTATGGTGTATGCTTGTTATGAATGTGCAGATAACAATGAATTTTTGGTAGCGGACTAAAGTTCCTATCATTTCATTGCTGTTTCCATTTCTTTGTAAATAGACAATGGGGATTAAATACTGATAATTAACTGGGCCAGACAGAAAGGAAGGAAGGAAGGAGGGAGGGAGGGAAGGAAGGAAGGAGAAGGAAAGGAGAAGGGAAGAAAATAAAATAAAATAAAATAAAAGGAGAAGGCCAGAATTGGATGGGCAGGAAGATAGTGGGTCTAATAGGGAGTTGTTTAAGAGGGATGGTGTGCATCCATCATACAGAGGTACCCAGATGCTCAGTGAGGAATTCAGAACTTTTTTGGACAGGCATTTAAACTAGGTAAATGGGACAGAGATGTCCCCGACCAATGAGGATAAATCAGTTTCTGGAAGAATAGATGTAGTTGTTGATGATAAGGGGCAAACTAATAATGAAAATAATGTTCTTCGGGTAATGTGCACGAATGCTCGAAGCTTGAGCAACAAGCTCTGTGAGTTAATGGCCATAATATCTAGAGATAATTTGGATCTGGTTGCCATAACTGAGACATGGTTTAAGGATTCTAATGAATGGGAAATATCTATACCAGGATATACACTGTATAGGAAGGATAGAATAGAGAGAAGGGGAGGTGGAGTAGCCATTTATGTTAAAGAAAGTCTAAAAACAACACTAATTCAAAATACATGTAAAGATCTGGAGACTTTCTGGATTTGCATGCAAAATAAAGAAGGTTCTGTCATTAGAATTGGCGTGATCTATAGGCCTCCAGGGCAATCTGAGGAATATGACAACAAGATGGTGGATGAAATTACCCAAATGGCAGTGAAGGGAGATATTGTGGTTATGGGTGATTTCAACATGCCTGATGTTGACTGGAATATCCCCAGTGCCCTTGCATGCAAAAGTAAGAATAAAGATCAAAAGCAACATGAGAAAATATTATTTTACTGAAAGAGTAGTAGATCCTTGGAACAAACGTCCAGCAGACGTGGTAGATAAATCCGCAGTAACTGAATTTAAACATGCCTGGGATAAACATAGATCCATCCTAAGATAAAATACAGAAAATAGTATAAGGGAAGACTAGATGAACCATGAGGTCTTTTTCTGCCGTCAGACTTCTATAGAAAAGAGGAGATCGTGTCTGTTGACTGGATGGAATTCTTACACCCTATTTCCCACATCCCCCAAAGCCATGTTAAATTAAAGGCATTGTGAAAAATCCCCAAATGGGCCAGATCCTGTGCCTTGCAGTGTTTCCAGAATTGGCTCAGAAGAAAACAAAAATTAAGAGAGGGCACAAAACAAGCTTTAACCGTGGCACCTACTAGAATGTCAAGGCCCTGGCAACCCCCCCCCAAAGATGGCATAAATTGGCGCCAGACTGTCCCTCCCCACTCCAAGAACTGTTCCAAGCTCACTCTTCCCACCTGTTCTTTTAGAGCAGAGGTCTTCAAACTTGGCAACTTTAAGACTTGTGAACCTCAACTCCCAGAATTCTCCAGCCTGTCTGATATCGGATGCTTTCTCACCTGGTTGACTGTGATGGGTGTCTGCACAACGACTCCTCCAATGATTTCAGTCTTATATGGGTGCCTTCCTGCTTCAGTGGCTAGTGACAAACTTCCATGCTTTGGTACCTAAATGGAGAAATAGGATAAATTACTGTAGTAACATATAACTCAGCTGAGCTCAACGGTGGAGAGGTCAGCACATCATCATTTTGGAGTCACTATGCATTCACAAGAGACCCAAATCCAAATCCCTTTCTTTCTTTCTTTCTTTCTTTCTTTCTTCCTTTCTCTCTTTCTCTCTCTCTCTCTCTTTCTTTCTTTCTTTCTTTCTCTCTTTCTTATTAATTATCCAAAACACAATGAGGTTACAGGGGATATACACATAGTACATCAATCAATGGAAGAATAGAGGAGAAGATGTAGGAATAATATAAAACATCAGAAGAGTAGTAGAAGAAGAGATAGAGATATAGTAATAGAAGAAAAAGATGTATGAGATATAGGAGAGACTATAGGACAGGGGGCGGGAGGCACTCTAGTGCAATTATGCACGCCCCTTACTGACCTCTTAGGAATCTGGAGAGGTCAACCGTGTAGTCTAAGGGTAAAATGTTGGGGGTTAGGGGATGACACTGCGGAGTCCAGTAATGAGTTCCACACTTCGACAACTTGATTGCTAAAGTCATATTTTTTACAGTCAAGTTTGGAGCGGTTAATACTGAGCTTGTATCTGTTGTGTGCTCCTGTGTTGTTGTGATTGAAGCTGAAGTAGTCCTTGACAGGTGTTGTGGCTAGCTCTGGCCCAGCTCCTGCCCAAAGGACTGTGGATGTGGGGAAGACATCCACATGCTGCAGGCCTGTTTTGCTCCTGGTGGAATCTGATGATGAAGGCTCCTCTGACCAAGAAGACATGAGTGACAGGGAGGAGGAGAGTGTGGCAGACAGCTCAGAAGGAGATCAATTATCTAGCGATTCGGAACAAGAATTAATGATACAGCCACGCATGCGGAGAGCAATGCATAGGCAACAACAACTGAGAGATTATTATCAAAGAAAATGAGGCCACCTGTGGTTGGGTGGGGCTGTGATCATTAGTGAGGCTGCTATAAATAGCAGCCCGTGGGTTTGGCCATTGTGGAGGATTATCTGATTGTTGTGTTTAGTGCCTGCTTTGCTGACTTTGACCTTTGTGTGCTGATTTTCCCCCGCTTTGAAACTAAACCAGAGCAAAGTGTGTTTCACTTTGTGAAAGAAGGACTGTGAATTGCCTCATAGCTGCAAGCTAAGTATCACAGAACTGATAAGGGACGTGTACAAATTACCAGTTTGTTTGGAGACAAGTGCTCTTTGCTATACAAAAAGAGTGCTTTGTTTATTTGCATTTTTGGTATAAAGAACATTGTTTTGAATTTTCAAACGTGTGTGTGTCTGAAATTGTATCTGTGCATTTTCGGGAGGATTCTACCAGAGAGCCTGAC
Organism: Erythrolamprus reginae; assembly: GCF_031021105.1. NCBI lineage: Eukaryota > Metazoa > Chordata > Lepidosauria > Squamata > Dipsadidae > Erythrolamprus > Erythrolamprus reginae. The sequence continues at coordinate 6,678,709 of NC_091961.1, read as the reverse complement.
AGAACAACAGGTAGGACGTTGCAGCATATGATCTTGTGAGCAATACTTAGATGATGTTTAAGATGTCAGAGTTCAAGGCTTTCAAGGCCCAGGATTTGTCTTGACTAGATCAAATTCTTGTTATCATGTCTCCCCTAGTCCTTCTTTTCATTAAACTAGAGAAACCCAGTTCCTGCAACCGTTCTTCATATGTTTTAGCCTCCATTTATTCCCTAATCTTATTTGTAGCTCTCCTCTGCACTCTTTTGTTTTTATTTTTTACATCGTGGCAACATTGTGGTGACATTTTACATCTGATGTTTCATCTTCATGTTAAGGTCAATATTATTTCTCAGCACTTTCTCTTCCTTTGGAAACTGGATTCCTTCCACCCTATTCCCTCAGTGTAAGCTGTTATATAATTGCAAAAATCGCAATGCTGTCATCAATTTGCCTTGTCAAATTTAGCAGCCCCGTTACAAATAAACATAATGTAATAAGCCTCAATCAACATCTTTGGTTGAAGAAGAAAATAACAACAGACATTTAATCCCAAAACAGCTTGTGCCATAATAAATAAATAAATGTCTCTAAAGTTCCATCAGGCTGTTTTGGATTCAGAGGCGATTAATTAATGTGGTTTCCACTTGAGGGGGGGGGATTACCACAGAAATAACAGCGGCTCGTTCCCATCTGCTCGATTTGTTGGACTACAACTCCCATCTGTCCCTGCCAACACGCCCAACGATGGCGCTGAAAAAGGATGACCAGGGCCAAACGGGGAATGATGGAAGTGGGGAGCTCCACTATGCTATGAGGCCTGTTTATTTTGTTTATTTATTTATTCTTTGTCCAATATACAATACATATGGAAGAGAATAGACATTAAGTAATAGATATAACGATAGAAAGTAAAAAGATGAGAAGTAGATGGGAGGGAGAGAATATATATGATATATGAGATAAAGGAAAGACAATTGGACAGGGGACGATAGGCACATCAGTGCACTTATGTACGCCCCTTACTGGCCTCTTAGGAACCTGGAGAGGTCAATCGTGGATAGTCTAAGGGAGAAATGTTGGGGGTTGGGGGTTGACACTATTGAGTCTGGTAATGAGTTCCACGCTTCGACAACTCGATTGTTAAAGTTATATTTTTTACAGTCAAGTTTGGAGCCGTTAATATTAAGTTTGAATCTGTTGTGTGCTCTTGTGTTGTTGCGGTTGAAGCTGAAGTAGTCGTTGACCGGAAGGACGTTGCAGCATATGATCTTGTGGGCAATACTTAAATCTCGTTTTAGGCGTTGTAGTTCTAAGCTTTCTAGACCCAGGATAGTTAGTCTATTTTCGTAGGATATTCTGTTTCGAGTGGAGGAGTGAAGGGCTCTTCTGCTGGAATATCTTTGGATGTTTTCGAGAGTGTTGATGTCTAAGATGTGGTATGAAGAGACCCAGTTTATTCATCCAGGCCATGGTTGCCCCAAAGGTGCTTTTTCAGGAAGCAGCTGGACTTTCTGGTGTTTTCTTTTGAAGACGTCCAAGAAGCTTCTTCAGTTCTGATGGGATGGTGGGGGAATGGAAGTATTGATACTCCTCTCAGACAGCTGGCCATTTGCATCCTTTGAGAGGAGGGGTCTCCAAACATGGCAACTTTAAGACTTGTGGACTTCAACTCCCAGAATGCTGGCTGGAGAATTCTAGGAGATGAAGTCCAAAAGTCTTAAAGTTGCCGAGTTTGGGGACCCCTCTGTTTTAAAGCACTCATTGAAGCACTCACTAGAATAGAATATTATTATTATTATTATTATTATTATTATTATTATTATTATTATTATTATTTATTAGATTTGCATGCCGCCCCTCTCCATAGACTTGGAGAGTAGAATAGAATAGAGTAGAGTAGAACAGAACAGTACAGTACAAAAGAACAAGGAATAGAATAAAATAGAATAGAATTTGGAATGAAGAATAGAATAGAATCAATTGAATCAAATATAATAGAATAGATTTGGAATGAAGAAGAATAGAATAATATTGAATATGGAATGAAGAATAGAGAATAGAATAGAATTTGGAATGAAGAAGAAGAGAATAGAATAGATTTGGAATGAAGAAGGTAAGAATATAATAAAATAGAATTTAGCTTTTAGAATGAAGAATAGGATAGGATAGAATAGAATAGAATAGAATAGAATAGGAGTTTTATCTGTGTCCTCTTGAGTCTGGTATTACAGCAAATGTGTACATCTGACCTTTTTTTATTTAAAGAATATTTTAGCTTGCCAGTGGTGTTTAAGCAGAAGTCTGCAACTTCTTCCTAGCACAGAAATGTTTTTGCTATAGCACATTCCAAAGCCTTTAGACTATGATCCATTCAAGGATGAAAGCTTTCACTAGACTTAATGCTTCTTAATTCAGTGTTAGATCATAAGCCAGTCCTGCGTTAAGGCTAACATCAGAGCCAAGACTCATAAATTATCTAATCTTCTAAAGTGAGAATCTTATTCCATCTTCAGGAACTTGAAGCTAGGTTTCCTGTTATTATCCTGTTATTTTTAATATGTTTTTTGTTTTGTTTTATTTTATTTTTGACTTCATATTCATACAAATATCAATGCATATGCCTTACATATATCTCTTTTTAAATTTTAAATTATTTTTTATTCGGAAGGGTAAATTCATATACATTTTAAAAAGACAAACACAAATACACACAAACCTTTAAAAACTAGAGAGATACCTTTACATGTTATCTCTTTTATAATTCTACATATTATGCAGATTTTTTTATATTGGTATTTTTCATGCTTTCAATTTTAATTCTATGTCTTCTATCAATAAAGTTAATTACTTAAGTTCATGAAATATAAAAGAAAAAGAGCTGGAGTTTATTGCATGCAGGTTCAAAGATAGGAAAACAACATCTGAACCACCATTAACAGTTTAGCTTGGATTCATACACCTTTTCAGGGGAGTGGGATGAGCAAAACATGTCATTAGGTTAACCGATTATATGGATATATGATTTCGTGCCCATATAAAAAGGGAAGTTAAAGATAGAATGATAAAGTTAACAGAAAAGTTGGATTCTTCCCCTTGGAAAGACAAAGAGCTAGGCTGGTAAAACTGGCTTTTTATTAGACTAACACCCAAAAGGCTTCCTTCCTGCATCGGATCCAGCATGGAGCATCCTCAAAGCATCCTGAAGCATCCACGCACCAGTGAAGTTCAAAGCTAACTGAAAATCTGGTACCAAAGCAATGATGCGAGGGGATTCAGAGCCAAAAAGAGAATCAACCTGCCTGTGCCTATAGTTCTATCTCATACTTCTATCTTCTTTTTCCCAGTGGCCAAACCAATGCATCAATGAAACATAGAAACATAGAAGACTGACGGCAGAAAAAGACCTCATGATCCATCTAGTCTGCCCTTATACTATTTTCTGTATTTTATCTTAGGATGGATATATGTTTGTCCCAGGCATGTTTAAATTCAGTTCCTGCGGATTTATCAACCACGTCTGTTGGAAGTTTGTTCCAAGCATCTACTACTCTTTCAGTCAAATAATATTTTCTCATGTTGCTTCTGATCTTTCCCCCAACTAACCTCAGATTGTGTCCCCTTGTTCTTGTGTTCACCTTCCTATTAAAAACATTTCCCTTCTGGACCTTATTTAACCCTTTAAGATATTTAAATGTTTCAATCATGTCCCCCCTTTTCCTTCTGTCCTCCAGACTATACAGATTGAGTTCATGAAGTCTTTCCTGATACGTTTTATTTTATTTATTATTTAGATTTGTATGCCACCCCTCTCCGCAGACTCGGGGCGGCTCACAACAGAACAAGACAATTCATAACAAATCTAAATTGTAGTTTAAAATATTTAAAAAAAACCATGCTTAAGACCTTCCACCATTTTTGTAGCCCGTCTTTGGACCCGTTCAATTTTGTCAATAACTTTTTGTAGGTGAGGTCTCCAGAACTGAACACAGTATTCCAACTGTGGTCTCACCAGCGCTCTATATAGCGGGATCTAATTTACTAAACCTTTCAAACCTTTATTGCATATAACACCCAACTAGTTATGCACATAGCATTAACAAAACGGCCATTAAGAGCATGTATCAGAATGGAGGGGAATGTGGCTGCAACAGCCAACTACAAGGGGTAGACCTTCCTTCAACCAAATAAAGCATTGTGGAAGTTGGAAAGCACCATTTTTGATGCAGAACAACAACAACAACAATAAAAGGGCTGCAGCTGTCCTTGTGGTGGGCCAATGGCAAATTAAGCATGACATCCCACATCTGTGTGCTCCATAAATGGTTGGTGGAGCATCACCTAAAACGTATGGGCGAGCTTGATGACTTCCTGTGCTATTTAAGCCCAGCCAATGTATGCATCGGGTCTGTTTTGGCTTGACTAGCCAAAGGCCTCTCTGATTCATCTCTCTGGTCGCAATTTTGACAAGTCAAGCTTGGCTAATTCAAAGAGAAGTCACCTGCAGAAACAGGAAGTAAACCTGTAACAGTCTAACTTCTCGTTTCACAAGTGGCTGAGATCGGTTACAACATTAAGCAGTGAGCACCGCACACCAAGCCGACTAGACACAAGAACAGTTTCCCCCCTGAACGCCATCTCTCTGCTAAACAAATAATTCCCTCACCACCAAACTATTCACCATCACTATTCACAGTGATCGGACTCATTCGAGACAATGATGAATCCGCATACAGACGGGAAGTTGAACAACTATCCTTGTGGTGTGACCAGAACAATCTAGAACTGAACACACTCAAAACCGTAGAAATGGTGGTAGACTTTAAGAGAAACCCTTCCACCCTTCCACCTCTCACAATACTAGACAACACAGTATCAACAATAGAGACCTTCAAATTTCTAGGTTCTATCATATCTCAAGACCTAAAATGGTCACCTAACATCAAAAACATCATCAAAAAAGCACAACAAAGAATGTTCTTTCTGCGCCAGCTCAGGAAGCTCAAACTGCCCAAGGAGCTGCTGATACAGTTCTACAGAGGAATCATTGAGTCTGTCATCTGCACCTCTATAACTGTCTGGTTTGGTGCTTCAACCCAACAGGACCGACACAGACTTCAGAGGAGAATCAGAACTGCAGAAAAAACAATGGCTGCCAACCTGCCTTCCATTGAGGACCTGTATACTGCACGGGTCAAAAAGAGGGCGGGGAAAATATTTACTGACCCCTCGCATCCTGGACACAAACTGTTTCAACTCCTACCCTCAAAACGTCACTACAGAGCACTGCACACCAAGACAACTAGACACAAGAACAGTTTTTTCCCGAACGCCATCACTCTACTAAACAAATAATTCCCTCAACACTGTCAGACTTTCTACTAAATCTGCACTTCTATTCTACTAGTTTTTCTCATCGTTCCTATCACCCATTTCCTCCCATGTTGACTGTATGACTGAGAGCATATGCACCAAGACAAATTCCTTGTGTGTCCAATCACACTTGGCCAATAAAATTTTATTCTATTCTATTCTATCCATCTCCTCCTACTTATGAGTGTATGACTGTAGCTTGTGGCTTGTATCCTTACGATTTATATTAATATTGATTGTTTCCTGATTTATTTATTTATTTATTTTGTCCAATACACAATGAGAGTTTTAGTGGGTGTAGCGAAGCTCCCCCTTTTGCCTTTCTATGCCCAGACGCACCGGGAAGCAACCTCGCACTGGGTGTATGGGAGGCAGCGCGAGGGAGTCACCACAGCGAAGTTCTTTATTCCTTCTCCAAGCGCCCAGAGAAAGGAAAATGCTCCGTTCACTCTGGGCTGCCAAAGCCTCCTTACGTGCCACCGAAAGGCTCCTCGGGCAGCCCAGAAAAGCCTGAGATGGCCGGGATTAAAAGGGAGAATGGCAGGAAACTGGCTGGACCTTCTTGCTGCTCTCAAATTTCCTGGGAAATTTTTCCAGGCTCGGGTTCTTAAGTAGAAAATTGTTCTTAAGAAGAGGCAAAAAAATCTTGGACACCCGGTTCTTATCTAGAAAAGTTCTTAAGTAGAGGCGTTCTTAGGTGGAGGTACCACTGTACAAGGAGGCGAGCAGTAAAATTCAACCTTCACCCAGATAAAATGACCTGCTCTCTCCTTTTCCCTGGGGATCTTTAGTGGAAGACGGTTTGGAAAGCCCAGCTGATGTGAAGAGAGGAGACCTACCGTAATCTTGCTGGCGGTATTTAACGCTTCCACCCAGTCCTGCAAGTCTTTTTGGTCATTGGCTTGCAAGACATAGCGCTGAGACAAGGCGTTGATAACTGCAGATAGAAAGAATTTTATTTAGTTTTATTTTATTTACTTGTCACGCATGTTTAAGATAACAAACATAACTAGAAACATGATTATGAATACAGGAAATGGATACGAATAAAGAGGGACATTAGGACAGGGATGGTAGGCACATCCTTAACAGACCTCTTAGGAATGAGATGAGGTCAAGAGTAGATAGTCTAAGGTTAAAGTTATGAGAGTTTGTGGATGAAACCAAAGAGACAGGTAATTGCATTGTAGGCATTGACCTCTCTATTGCTAAAGTTATATTTTCTGCAATCGAATTTGAAGCAGTTTACATTAAGTTTGTATCTATTGTGTGCTCGTGTATTATTACGGATGAAGCTGAAGTAGTCATAGACACGTAGGATATTGTAGCAGATAATTAAAAAAGATTTGGAAACATGGAATAATTTACAGTTATCTTTAGTAGGAAGAATTTCTACAATTAAAATGAATATTCTTCCCAAAGTATTGTTTCTATTTCAGGTAATTCCAATAAACCCACAAGGAAATTTTTTTAAAGAACTAACTAAGATTACTAAAAAAAATGTATATGGCAAGGCAAGAAACCTAGAATAAAACAAAATTCATTAGAAGATCAAAGAGAAAGAGGAGGGCTTGTCCTCCCAAACTGGAAGTTATATTACCAAGCGGCAGCACTAACTTGGATAAAAGAATGGCTAATTTTGGATAATAGAAGATTATTAAATTTAGAGGGACATGACAATGTTAGGTTGGCATGCCTTCGTGTGGTACGAAAAGTTTAAAACTCATTCATATTTTGTTGCTGAGATTCAACCGCAGTTTAGTTCAGAGGAGAAGAGAGAGCTATTGTGTCCCAGCAATACAAATGAGTTGTGCATTTAATCCTTGCCTCCTGCCATATATAAAAGGCAATTTAATAACTTCAGGGGGGTTTTTAGAGTTGACTTTTTCATTTAACTTTGGCCTGTGAAATATATGGTGGGAATTTATTTATTTTTATTTTATTGATTGATCAATTTTGTCCAATACACAATGAGGGTTTTAGTGGGTATACACATAGTAAAATACGTAATGAAGGTGATAGAGGATATACTCATAGTAATATATATCTAAGAAAGAATAGAAGAGAAGATATAGGAATAAAACATATCAATGAAAGGTATAGGAGATGCCAGCTTTTGCATTAATAAAATGAATATTCTATATTATTATTATTATTATTATTATTATTATTATTATTATTATTATTAATTGGATTTGTATGCCGCCCCTCTCCGTAGACTCGGGGCGGCTAACAACAGTAATAAAAACAGCATATAACAATCCAATATTAAAACAGTTAAAAACCCTTATTATAAAACCAAACATACATACAGACATACCATGCATAAAATTGTAAAGGCCTAGGGGGAAAGAGTATCTCAGTTCCCCTATGCCTGGTGGCAGAGGTGGGTTTTAAGAAGCTTATGAAATGCAAGGAGGGTGGGGGCAATTCTAATCTCTGGGGGGAATTGGTTCCAGAGGGCCGGGGCCACCACAGAGAAGGCTCTTCCCCTGGGTCCCACCAGGCGATATTGTTTAGTTGACGGGACCCAGAGAAGACCCACTCTGTGGGACCTAACTGGTCGCTGGGATTCGTGCAGCAGAAGGCGGTCCCTGAGATAGTCTGGTCCAGTGCCATGAAGGGCTTTATAGGTCATTGGCTTCTCATTGAGGGGCAGCCCTAGGTTACCCCCTTCATCCCACCCACTGCTCAGCTGCCAGCCCTTGCAAAAAAGGATTCATTTTCATGCGCTTACAGGGAAAGACGGAAGAGGTTTTCCATGCTTCGCCTGTAGCTGAAATTAAAGGAGAAAGATGGTTCCAATTTAAAACAGCTGGTGGCAGCACATCAATTGAGAGAGAAAAAAGTCCTTTCTACCAAGGACGTAGGCTACAGAATGAAAGGGGGCAGGGGTGGGTTGCTTACCTTTTCTTACTGGTGCACTACATGCGCATTGCAATGTTGCGCATATGCGCGAGTCCCCATCATGATTTTCCTTCTGCGTATGCACAGCGGGACAATTTTCCTTCTGTGCATGCTCAGAGAGCCAAAAGGCATGGATGATTATTTTTTAAAAGATGGCGATGCGCACAAAACAGCAAAGACAAAGCAGAGCCGTTGCACAAGAATTGTGGAATCGTCGGGCCACTACTGGATTGGCGCACTGGATTGCACTGGTAGGAAGCCACCACGGAAAGGGGGCCAGGCGAACCGAAAAACCACAAAATAGGCGTTGATTGCTTACCTGAACGCCTCTTCTCGTACGGTGAGCGGGTACAGCAGTCACATGGGTTGCTCATGTCCAATCCGGTGGAACTGAGCCTAGTATTAAAAAAGCTTGCCGGATCCGCCCCTTCCCCAGAATTCGCGAATCCATAGACTAGGCTCAGTTGTGAAGCTCTGTAGTGTTCAACTCTCATTGTTAGAGAAAAAAGGATTATAGAAAGGTGAAGAAGACACATACAAGGGCGGGAAGTGACTGCTGTACCCGCTCACCGTACGAGAAGAGGCGTTCAGGTAAGCAATCAACGCCTATTCTCCGTACTGAAGGAGCGGGTCCAGCAGTCACATGGGACATACCCAATAGATGGTCCCTAGGGTGGGATTAGATTGCTATCGTGTGAGATAACGGATTGGAGTACCCTTCTGCCGAAGGCAGCGTCCGCTGAAGCGTAAGAATCAATCTTGTAGTGCCTGATGAAGGAATTTGGCGAGGCCCAAGTGGCTGCTTTGCAGACCTCCTCCAACGGGGCTTGAGTCGCCCAAGCGGCCGAGGTGGCTGCGCTCCTGGTGGAATGCGCTGTGATGTTCCTTGGAACTGAGAGGGAGACCGACTCATAGGCCTTAGATATAGTCCCTCTGATCCAACGGCCTATTACTGTTGAAGACACTTTGGCCCCCATGACTCTGGGATGATAGGCTACAAAAAGTGCTTCTGACCTCCGAAAGGGTCCTGTGCGTTGGATATAAATTCTCAGCGCTCTGGTGAGATCCAGGGTGTGCCATCTAATTGCCAAGGGATGGTCTCGTTGGAGGCAGAAGGAAGGTAGGACAATATCCTGAGATCTGTGGAACATGGAACTGACCTTGGGTAAGAAGGTGGGGTCCAGTCGCAAGACTACCTTGTCCTGATGGAATTGACAAAGGTCCTGCCTGATTGAGAGGGCAGCCAGCTCCGAAATGCGTCGGGCAGAGGTAATAGCCACCAGGAATGCTACCTTAAAGGATAGGTACCTGAGGGACGCCGATTTTAGGGGTTCGTATGGTGCCTGCGTGAGGGAATGGAGAACCCGTGGCAAATCCCAGGATGGGTACCTGTGGACCTTGGAAGGTCTGAGGTTGGCTATGCCCTTGAGGAATTCCTGAACTTCAGGGAAGGATCGGAGAGGCTGTCTGCGGGGACCCCCTAGGACAGATGAAATGGCTGCCAGATGACGCCGGAGGGTGCTGGTGGAAAGTCCTTTATGGAAGCCTTGCAGAAGGAAGGAAATTATTCTGTGTATGGGGATGCACAGAGGGGAGAGACCTTCCTGTAGACACCACTGGTGAAACTTGGACCACGTGTGGTCGTAGATTCGATTGGTCGAACCCCTTCTGGCCTTTAAAATGACCTCCACTGAATCGGGGTCATGACCACGCAGTTCTAAATCTCTCCTGATAACAGCCAGGCGGTGAGGTGGAACCACTCCGGGTCTGGATGGAAAGAGGCCCCCTGCCGCAGCATATCCCCCGAAACGGGGAGTCGCCAAGGGTCCTGGACGGACAGCTGTTGGAGATCCGCGAACCAGGGCCGGCGGGGCCAGTGAGGGGCGATTAGGATTACTCGGGCCCTCTCGGTGAGGACCTTGTGAATCACGTCCGGGAGGATTGGAATTGGAGGAAATGCGTAGAGTAGGCCTGGAGGCCATGGACTCCGGAGGGCATTGATTGCTTCCGCTCCCGGGGATGGAAATCTGGAATAGAAGCGAGGGAGTTGGGCGTTCGCATTGGTCGCGAAGAGATCCAGGATTGGTAGGCCGAATCTGAGGGTGATTTGATGGAACAGGTCCTGATGGAGGTTCCACTCTCCTGGGTCTATCGTTGCTCGAGATAGCCAGTCCGCCTGGACGTTGAGGCTCCCCGAGATGTGATCGGCTAGGAGCGACCGAAGATGTTTTTCCGCCCAAAGGCCTAACTTGAGGGCCTCCCTCATGAGAGCTTTGGATCTCGTGCCCCCCTGTCTGCAGATATGGCTTTTTGTGGCAATGTTGTCGGTGAGAATGAGAACGTGCCGGTTGGGAATGCGAGGAGAGAAATGCTTCAGAGCCAGGGAAACGGCTCTTAACTCTAGCCAATTGATTGGCCTGGAAGCTTCCTCCGGGGACCACGTGCCCTGGGCTATCATCCCCTGGGCGTGGGCGCCCCATCCCGATAGACTGGCATCTGTGGTGATGACAAATTGATCCGGGCATCTGAACGGGGATCCTTTGTCCATGGCCGGAGACTTCCACCACTTGAAGGATCTGCGAACACTTGGTGGGATGACAATGCGCCGATTTGAGTTGCTGTGCCCCGATCTCTGAAAGGGTAATAGGAGCCACTGGAGTTCCCTAGCATGAAGGCGAGCCCAGGAAATGATGCCTATGCATGACACCATCTTCCCCAAAAGGGAAGACAGAGTGACTATGGATACTGAAGAATTAGATAAAATGTTAGAAATTAACTCCCCTATACTGAGTTTTCTCTCGGGAGAGAGAAAAACCTGGGAAGATTCTGAATTGATAATGGAACCCAGGTGAGAAATGGATGTGGAAGGTTGGAGGTGACTTTTTTCAAAGTTGATGGAAAAACCATGGTCCTGAAGGACTGACATGGTGACAGAAAGGTCTGTTTTCACTTTCTCTAGGGAGTTCCCATGAATCAAAATATCATCAAGATAACATAAAATGTGAATGGGAGACGCCCGGATATAGGCCGCCAGGGACCCCAAGAGCTTTGTAAAGACCCGAGGGGCCGAGGAAAGGCCAAATGGCATCGCCCTATACTGGAAATGCCTGCCTTGAAAGGAAAAACGTAAAAACTTCCTGTGGCATTTGGCTATAGGAATGTGAAGGTAGGCCTCAGTGAGGTCTAAGGAGACCATGAAATCTCCGGAGTGAATGGCGGCCAAAATAGAAGATAAGGAGTGCATTTTAAACTTCCTATATTTGATGAATAGGTTTAGTTTCTTTAAATCCAAAATAGCTCTCCAACCTCCAGAGGATTTTGGAACCATAAATAAAATGGAGTAAAAACCTAGGCCCTTCTGACCGGAAGGAACCGGTTGAATGGCTCTGATGGACAATAGATGAGAAATGGCCTCTTCCATACGGTTACAATCTGAGGAGGACCTGGGAGAAGGGCAGGAAATAAAACGTTTGGGGGGAGGAGAAATAAATTCTAACAGAAGGCCAGTTTGAACAGTGTCAATGACCCAGGGGTCCTTGGAGGTGAGACGCCAATTTGAGGCGAAATGGGCTAGGCGACCCCCTATGGGAATAGAGGGAAAATTACCATCTAGGTTTTTTTGAGGCCCTGTTAGAAGAAGCTCCCCTTTGGAAGCGAAAACCTCTACCCCTGGAGTTCCTACTTTGGGAACGAAAGCGGGGGGAATACTGACCTGGAGATCTCTGATAGGAAGCCGCTTGATCTTGCTGGCGCCCCGGGCGACGAAAGGACTGCGTTTTGGTAGCCTTTTTTGTGGTTGGACCCAAAACTTTCTTCTTATCCGTGGTTTCCGTGAGGAGTGGATCCAGAAGATCACCGAAAAGAAGGCCGCGCTTTAAGGGTCCCTGGGATAACTGCCACTTCTGGCGTACTCCCGCTTGCCAAGGGCGAATCCAGAGGAGTCTCCTTGCCGTTGTAGAAGCTGCAATAGACTTAGCAGAAAATCTGGTAGATTGCAAGGTGGCATCAGCCACGTACTGGGCAGCTGCAAAGACCTTGTTGAAGTCTTGTTGACCTCTCAAGTCATCGGGAGGAATATGCTGTTGAAGTTGGCGAAGCCACAGCAGCATGGCTCTGGAGAAAAAGGAGGCTGCTGCAGAACTTTTAATGGCCCAGGAATCTGCCGTGAATCCTCTTTTGAGCATTTGTTCAATGCGCTTGTCCTCTGGGCGGAGGACTTCCTCCGCCTCTCCCGGCACAGCCGCTGCCGAATGAAGGATCTTGACAGGTTCATCCGGTTTGGGAAAGGATAGAAGCTCTTCATAGGAAGAGGAAAGTTTGTACAACTTCCTGTCTTTAGTTGAGGGATTAAGACTAGAGGCTGGGAAATCCCACTGTTTGAGCAAGGCATCTTTAAATAATTTAGGCATAGGAATTACCTCGTTATCCTCCTGTTCCTCAGTGAAATAAGGTAAATTCTCCTCCGGGGGATCAGTGGAAGTGGAGGCTTGTTTCTCCTGGGCCGCTAATCCCGTAGAAATCCTAGCTTTGAGGAGGAGAGATTTGAATAATTGAGAAGGGAAAATGGTAATTGGAGAAGGAACCTTTATTTGGGATTCCTCATCATCTGATAGCCCTTGGAAAGGGTCCTCATCATCCTCCATATCCTCATATTCGTCCTGAGAGGAATCTGAATCATCCTGAATAGGAGCCCTAACCGCTGGGGAAGAACCCAAGGGGCGGGAGGGACGAGGAGGAGGAGGAGGTAAGGGAGGCTCATTGATGGAAGAGAGTTTGGCATCAATGGCCTTAGACAACACAGCAAAAATAGATTGGAACTCAGGAGGTAGATTAGAAATATCAGCAGGAATGGCAGAAGAATCCCTAAAGGCCTGGGAGGATCCTGGCTGGGAGGGATCTTCAATAATATCTGGTTCCTCTGGCCCTTGTCTGAAAACAAGCCAGGTTTCCTTTGCCCTGACAAAGCAAAACACGATAAGGTTGACTCCTCAACCGTTCCCTGTCCTACCACTTATCTGCCTTCCCACGGCTCCCGAATAAGCAGGGATGTTACTCGGCCTCTCTTTGGAAGGTAGAGATGGGACACCTCTTTATATTTCAACAAAGTTTGGTGTGTCAAAAAGAGGGCTGTGAAAATATTTATGGACCCCTCGCATCTTGGACATAAACTGTTTCAATTCCTACCCTCAAAACGTCGCTACAGAGCACTGCACACCAAGACAACTAGACGCAAGAACAGTTTTTCCCCAAATGCCATCCCTCTGCTAAACAAATACTTCCCTCAACACTGTCAAACTAAGTCTGCACTACTATTGCTACTAATTTTTTTCATCATTTCTATTACCCATCTCCTCCCACTTATGACTGTAACTTGTTGCTTGTATCTTTAAGATTTTTAATAATATTGTTTCCTGGTTGCTTGTTTGACCCCTATGACAATCATTAAGTGTTGTATCTTATGATTTTTGACAAATGTATCTTTTCTGTTATGTACACTGAAAGCATATTGTCCACTGTTTTATTGTCGCTGTTAGCCGCCACGAGTCTCCGGAGAGGGGCGGCATACAAATCCAATAAATAAATAAATATGCACCAAAGACAAACTCCTTGTGTGTCCAATTGCACTTGGCCAATAAAATTCTATTCTGTTCTGTTCTTTTCTCTTCTATTCTAAAAACATGGCAATTTTCTCTGACTTCTAGGTCAGGAGTCTCCAACCTTGGCAACTTTTAAAACTTGTGGACTTCAACTCCTAGAATTCCTCAGCCAGCAGTGGAGTTGAAGTCCAGAAGTCTTAAAGTTTCCAAGGTTGGAGACCCCTGTTCTAGATCACCCTCTTCCTCCAGCTGAAGTTTGCTGTTATTTCCATGCATGTGGGTATGTAACAATGGGTTCTGCCAATTAGCTTCTCTCTCTAATTGGGAAGTTATCAAAGTGGAGATGGTTGATCAATTGGCAACAGAACCCACCTTCCCACCCTCCTGGTCCAGTCCTGCCCAGCTTTTCATCGGGCTGTTTATTTTATTTATTTATTTTATTAATAGAGTTGAAAGGGACCGTTAGGTCATGTGTGTGTGTGTATGTATGTATGTATGTATGTATGTATGTATGTATGTATGTATGTATGTATTTATTTATTCGGATTTTATGCCGCCCTTCTCCTTAGACTCAGGGCGGCTTACAACATGTTAGCAATAGCACTTTCTTAACAGAGCCAGCCTATTGCCCCCACAATCCGGGTCCTCATTTTACCAACCTCGGAAGGATGGAAGGCTGTCAACCTTGAGCCGGTGATGAGATTTGAACCGCTGACCTTCAGATCTACAAGTCAGCTTCAGTGGCCTGCAGTACAGCACTCTACCTGCTGCGCCACCCCTTGGATTTTGTATTCAGTTATTTATGTTTTTAGTTTAACAACAACAACAACAACAACAACAACAACAGAGTTGGAAGGGATCTTGGAGGTCTTCTAGTCCAACCCCCTGCTTAGGCAGGAAACCCTACACTACAGGTGGCTATCCATCATCTTCTTAAAAACTTCCAGTGTTGGAGCATTCACAACTTCTGGAGGCAAGCTGTTCCACGGATTAATTGTTCTAAGTGTCAGGATTTTTTCCCCTTAATTCTAAGTTACTTCTATCCTTGTTTAGTTTCCACCCACTGCTTCTTGTCCTACCCTCAGATGCTTTGGAGAATAGCTTGACTCCTTCTTCTTTGTGGCAACCCCTGGGATATTGGGACCCTGCTATCATGTCTCCCCTGGTCCTTCTTTTCATGAAACTAGCCATGCCCAGTTCCTGCAACCGTTCTTCATATGTTTTAGCCTCCAGTTCCCTAATCATCTTTTTTGCTCTTCTCTGCACTTTTTCTAGAGTCGTTTTTTGCATCGTTTATATCATTTTGACTTTTTTTTAATGACAGTAAGCTGCTCAGGTTTACTTTGCAATAAAATGGGCAGCCTATAAACCTTTCTGTTGTGGTTAGCTCTGGCCCAGCTCCTGCCCCAAGGACTGTGGATGTGAGGGAGACATCTACATGCTGCAGGCCTGTTTTGCCCTCCCCCCCCCCGGTGGAATCTGCTGATGAAGGCTCCTCTGACCAAGAAGACATGAGTGACAGGGAGGAGGAGAGTGTGGTAGACAGCTCAGAAGGAGATCAAGTATCTAGCTCCTCCTTGCATTCAGAACAAGAGTTAATGATACGGCCACGCATGCGGAGAGCGATGCATAGGCAACAACAACTGAGAGATTATTATCAAAGAAAATGAGGCCACCTGTGGTTGGGTGGGGCTGTGGTCATTAGTGAGGCTGCTATAAAGAGCAGCCTGTGGGTTTGGCCATTGTGGAGGATTATCTGATCCTTGTGTTTCTTGACTGCTTTACTGACTTTGACCTTTTGTGTGCTGATTTTCCCCCGCTTTGAAACTAAACCAGAGCAAAGTGTGTTTCACTTTGTGAAAGAAGAAGGACTGTGAATTACCTCACAGCTGCAAGCTTAGCATCACAGAACTGATAAGGGAATTGTACAAATTACCAGTTTGTTTGGAGACCAGTGCTCTTTGCTATACCAAAAGAGGGCTTAGGTTAAGTGAATTTTCATTATAAAGAATATTGTTTTGAATTTTCAAACCTGTGTGTGTCTGAAATTTGTACCTGTGAATTTTTGGGAGGAGTCTACCAGAGAGCCCGACAGAACACCTTTCTAAATAAATAAATGTATTCTTCAAAGCTTAAAGAGGTGGAAAAAAGAAAGAAATCAGACTAATAGAATGATACATTGTCTGAGAAGGACAAAGGCAGTCAACCAGTTCCAATTTGTGTGGTTCTGTCACTTCCTTCCCGATTCCCCAGGGCTTCCTGTATGAAGATGTTTACTTCAATCCTTCTGTCTAATCCATCTCAGTCACTTCTCCTTAACACAGATGAACAGGAGGGCTTGAAGCTCTGATGAAATATTTCCTTTTTCTTCGGCTTAAATTTTTTTTCTTCCTGTGCACAGCTAGGCTAAGCTAGTAGAAATCTACATCTAAGTTATGCCTCAAGGATCAAGACCCAGTGGTCCTCCCTTGGAAGGGATCTACTGTGGATCTACCGTAATTGCCAGGCCTGGGGCAATTAGATTTAGACCCCCTGACTACTAAATTTTAATTAATTAATAAAAAATAAGTTCAAAATAATATCCGGAAACCTGCTCTTCTAAGACCAGCTAGGTGGCAACAATTTACTGACATGGGCTGGTCCTGATTGTATTGTAGTATGTTGAACATAATATAAGTATAAAGTAGAGATAGAAAAGATAAAAAAAGACATTAGGACAGGAACGGTAGGCACAAAGGTGCACTTATGCACGTAGCACATGATGGTGAAGTAGGTAGGGTCACAATAGTTTACCACTTGGGTAGGGAGTCACAGGGGAATCCCATGCACCAAGTTAGATTGCTGCGTTATGTATCATCATCTTAAAAGGAGATGGTGACCCACTTCCTCATTACTTTAAAAAAATAATCTGTCTCCATCAGGGCAAACAAGAATTGAACTCAATTCAATTCAATTTATTAGATTTGTATGCCGCCCCTCTCCGAAGACTCGGGGCGGCTCACAACAATAATAAAAACAATATTCCAGCGAAAACAAATCTAATATTAAAAAGCACATAAAACCCTATCATATTGAAAAAAGCAAACAACATATATATACCCAAACATAAATATAAAAAAGCCTGGGGGAAAGGTGCTCAAATGCGCCATTTGATTCCCACGTTGGTGCATCTAAAAAGCCACCAACAATACTCAATGTTGCTGTCAAGCCGAAGCCATCGTTTGATTTGGAGACTTTGGCCTGCCACATATTAGAATGTGGAATGTATTAGCCAGTGATGGGCTGCCAAAATTTTTACTGCCACACTGTGGGTGTGGCTTATTGTGTGGGTGTGGCTTGATAGTCATGTGACTGGGTAGGAGTGGCTTGCCGGCCATGTGACTGGGTGGGAGTGGCTTGACAATCATGTGACTGGGGGTGGCTTAAAGGTCATGTGGCTGGGTGGGAGTGGCTTACAGACCAAGATAAGTTTTCAAATAGGTGCTTGTACTCTTTTTCAATTGATTAAGTCACATTATTTGAAAGGACAAATGGTAGACAGCATTATTTGTGGAGGAGTACAGGAATATTTTAAGGTTTTGTACTGAACCCACAACATCCAGTATGATAACAGATTAGGCAAGTAGCTCATTTTTCTTTAATTGCTATAAAAGTTCAATTCTAGATAATGATTTAAATGATTAAAGCATTTATGGGTAAAGACATACTATTTAATTATTTCCTATTTTAAAAGTAATTAAGGATCATATTAAGGTACTAGAGAAGGAAGGGCAATAAAAACACTGTTAAGTATTCAATAAATAGAGCATAAACTTACTAACTCCACTGTGTGGGGGCAGCAGCCCATTACTGGTATTAGTGCTAGGAGAATTTGGGAGGGGCTGTTGCATGAAGCCTTAACAAATTAGATAGAGTTGTAGCCATAACAAAATTCCTTCCAGATTCACAAGGTCATCCTTTGTTCAGCACCTGGCTTGTTGTGGTTATCTCTGGCCCAGCTCCTGCCCCATGGACTGTGGATGTGGGGGAGACATCCACATGCTGCAGGCCTGTTTTGCCCCCGCCCCTGGTGGAATCTGCTGATGAAGGCTCCTCTGACCAAGAAGACATGAGTGACAGGGAGGAGGAGAGTGGGGCAGACAGCTCAGAAGGAGATCAATTATCTCTCTCCTCCTTGGATTCAGAACAAGAGTTAATGATACAGCCACGCATGCGGAGAGCAATGCATAGGCAGCAACAACTGAGAGATTATTATCAAAGAAAATGAGGCCACCTGTGGTTGGGTGGGGCTGTGGTAATTAGTGAGGCTGCTATAAATAGCAGCCTGTGGGTTTGGCCATTGTGGAGGATTATCTGATCGTTGTATTTCGTGACTGCTTTACTGACTTTGACCTTTTGTGTGCTGATTTTTCCCCGCTTTGAAACTAAACCAGAGCAAAGTGTGTTTCACTTTGTGAAAGAGGAAGGACTGTGAATTGCCTCACAGCTGCAAGCTAAGTATCACAGAACTGATAAGGGACTTGTACAAATTACCAGTTTCTTTGGAGACAAGTGTTCTTTGCTATACCAAAAGAGGGCTTGGTTTCAGTGAATTTTCATTATAAAGAACATTGCTTTGAATTTTCAAACGTGTGTGTGTCTGAAATTTGTACCTGTGAATTTTTGGGAGGAGTCTACCAGAGAGCCCGACAGAACATGTCTGGAAGTTGATGGGAGGACGCGACACATTGGCGGAACCAGACAGCACCATGTGATGAACTTGTGTGAGGAAACAAACGAATGAACTTTAAACTTTGTGGGACTTCACAGGACTTCAGATTTGGGTTTCTCGTTGTTGTGCCAACATGTCTCTGCTAATAAATTGGAACTTTGAAGAAAGATATGCCTCGGACTGATTTAGTTTCGGATGCCATTTGGAACGCTGACACTTGTCTGCTAAGTAAGAAGTGGATTTACTTGTCCACTTTCCACCTATAGGTTAAGACTAGGCAATGCTCTGGATTTGAAGAGCAAGATGTTTGAATTGGGTGCCTCCTCCCAGGAAGTACTTGTGAGGTTTATGGCACGTTTGTACCTGTTGAAGCCAAAGTTCTGCTCCAAAGGGCACCACAAAGGCTTCCTCCAATCTTCATCCTCCCTTTAATGACTTGCATTAAAGATGGACAACTCACAACCCAAGTCCTGCACGTAGCAACAAAGCACCTCGTCTGCAGTTTGTTTGTTTATGTCAAGTACGTATTGGTAGTATACAAAGAAATACACTGTTATTGGTAATGCTATATTGGTACTAATAAGAGAGAAACATTAGGACAGGGGATGGAAGGCACGCTGGTGCACTTATGCACGCCCCTTGCTGACCTCTTAGGAATCAGGTGAGGTCAACAGTGGAGAGTCTAAGGGTAAAGTTTTGGGGGTTATGTGATGATACTACAGAGTCAGATAGTGAGTTCCAGGCATTAACTACTCGGTTGCTGAAGTCATATTTTCTACAGTCGAGTTTGGAGCAGTTTACTTTGAGTTTCTGTTATGTGCTCGTGTATCATTGTGGTTGAAACTGAAGTAGTCATTGACAGGAAGGATGTAGTAGTATTTGATTTTATGGGCCATGCTTAGGTCGTGGTTTAAGGCAATGTAGTTCTAAGCTTTCTAAACCTAGGATTTCAAGTCTGGTTGTGTATAGTATAATGTTGCGAGTAGAGGAGTGGAGGACTCTTCTCATAAAGTATCTCTGGAAGTTTCTAATGTATTTATATCCGAAATGTGGTGTGGGTTCCAGACAGATGAGCTGTATTTGAGGATTGGTCTGACGAAAGTTTTGTATGTTCTGGTTAATAGTGTGACATTACTGGAGAAGAAGCTACGTAGGATTAGATTAACAACTCTTGAAGCCTTTTTGGCAATGTTGTTGCAGTGGGCTTTGGCACTTAGATCATTTGATATGAGTATTCCAAGCTGTTTTACAGAGTTCGGGTTGTCTGTAAGATCTTCTTACTATATCTTATTTTCTATTCTTTCATAGATATATTTTACTATGAATATCTCCTCTATAACCTTCATCATGTATTTTACTGTGTGTGTGTGTGTGTGTGTGTGTGTGTGTATCCACTAAAACCCTCATTGTGTATCGGACAAAATAAATAAATAAATAAAAATAAATCTTCAAGAGCAAAGCAGGGCTGAACATTTCAGATTTGTTCATTAAGTCTTTCCTGATAAGCATAAAACGTATCAGGAAAGACTTCATGAACTCAATCTGTAGAGTCTGGAGGACAGAAGGAAAAGGGGGGACATGATCGAAACATTTAAATATGTTAAAGGGTTAAATAAGGTCCAAGAGGGAAGTGTTTTTAATAGGAAAGTGAACACAAGAACAAGGGGACACAATCTGAAGTTAGTTGGGGGAAAGATCAAAGCAACGTGAGAAAATATTATTTCACTGAAAGAGTAGTAGATCCTTGGAACAAACTTCCAGCAGACGTGGTTGGTAAATCCACAGTAACTAAATTTAAACATGCCTGGGATAAACATATCCATTGTAAGATAAAATACAGGAAATAGTATAAGGGCAGACTAGATGGACCATGAGGTCTTTTTCTGCCATCAGTCTTCTATATTTCTATCATTTAATTGAGTGGGGGGGCATCAGGCAAAAACAAATGCTAGAGGCTAGAGGCAGTCATACATATTAGCGCCCCTTAAAGCAAGCCTCCCCAAACTCAGCCATATTTGCCTAGGGGACAAAAAACAAGTCTTCAGCACCAATCATCTCTTCCACCCTTGAAAAAACCTTTCCCAAAATCAATTCTTCAGTATAGGGACCAAAAGGTAAATGTGACACTGTCCAGTGAAAGCGTCCCTCCCCCCACTTTAAGGCTTACCAAAACAGAATGGTGTTTTCGGCTTTTGTTTGGGGGTAGCCACGCTGACCTGCAAAGAAAGCAAAAGGAAATGAGTTGCTGGTGTGGTTGCTTGAGCTGCTTAATTGTCGGTTTTAGAAAAGAGACTGTAGAAGAAGACAAGGCAAAGAGGTTGAGCTTGGAGTCAATAGGTTCCTACAGTCCAACCCCTCTAGAATTCTGATAACTCTTCATCTACCCTGTTTCCCCGATAGTAAGACACCTCCGATTGTAAGACGTATCGGGGGTTTCAGGGGGGTCGGCTAATATAAGCCGTACCCCGAAAGTAAGACATATGTCTTACTTTCGGGGAAACACGGGGGTATTGCCGGGGGGGGGGAGCCCGATGACGTCGTTTCCAAGCTCCCCATGCGGGGCGCACGGGGAGCTTGGAAGTGACGTCATCGGGCTCCCTTGGAAGCGACGTCATCGGGCTCGCCTTCACCTCGCCGCGGCGCCACCGCCTCTTCCCCTGCCGAGGCTCGGCTGCAAGCAGCCAGCGAGGCCAACCGGCTCCGAGGCGAGCAGCCGGAGCTGCGCCCTCCTTCGCCCGCCTCCTTTCCGGCAGCTCGCCACGGCGCCACCGCCTCTTCCCCTGCCGAGGCTCGGCTGCAAGCGGCCAGCGAGGCAGGGGAAGAGGCGGTGGCGCCGCGGCGAGGCGAAGGTGAGGGGCGCGCGGGGAGCTGCCGGAAAGGAGGCAGGCGAAGGAGGGCGCAGCTCCAGCCGCTCGCCTTGGAGCCGGTCGGCCTCGCTGGCCGCTTGCAGCCAAGCCTCGGCAGGGGAAGAGGCGGTGGCGCCGGTGGCTCGGCTGCAAGCGGCCAGCGAGGCCGACCGACTCCGAGGCGAGCGGCCGGAGCTGCGCCCTCCTTCGCCCGCCTCCTTTCCAATGTAAGACATACCCCGAAAGTAAGACATAGTCGGGCTTTTTGGGGTAAAAAGAAAGTAAGACACTGTCTTACTTTCGGGGAAACACGGTAACATCAAAGTAGCGCTGACTATTAGTTAACTAGATTCTTAAGTATAATATTTGTACATTGTTTATTACTGTTGTGAGCCGCTCCGAGTCTTCGGAGAGGGGCGGCATACAAATCTAATAAATTATTATTAATTATTATAATAGGCCCGAGCAGCAGCTCCGGCAAAAGGTTTTTCTCTCACTGCAGGCTAACAAGTCTGTCCGACAGGGAGATGAATAGTTGTCCGTCACATTTATTCATCTCTGCCCACTGTCTTTTATCCCCAGAGCTGGGGTGGGGCTTTCCTAATAGCAGTGGCTCTTCCATCCCAAGGACCGGCCCATAGATTTCCACTGCTCTCCTCTCCTCTGCGCATCCGTGCGTCAGGCACTGGATCCAGCTGTTCCTCCGCTTCCTCATCGGCCAAAACTGGGGGCTGTGGACTCTCCATCTGAGGGCTGATGGATGGCCCAGTCTCTCTCTCTCTCTCTCTCTCTGCCACTCCATTCCTCTTCCTCCCCTAGAAGTTCTAAGGTTGCCTTGATGCTGACCCTCACTCCCACGTCAATTCCTCATCTGATTTGGCTGCAGGAGGGGCCAGTGACCGACAGGTTACAACAGTTCATCAGCAAGGATTAGCCTATGGCAGTGATGGCGAACCTTTTTTTCCTCAGGTGCCAAAAGAGCATGAGCGCGCATATGTGCGAGTGCCCACACCCATAATTATCTATCTATCTATCTATCTATCTATCTATCTATCTATCTATCTATCTATCTATCTATCTATCTATCATCTATCTATCTATCTATCTATCTATCTATCTATCTATCTATCATCTATCTATCTATCTATCTATCTATCTATCTATCATCTATCTATCTATCTATCTATCTATCTATCTATCTATCTATCTATCTATCTATCTATTTGATTTGTATGCCACCCCTCTCCGCAGACTCGGGGCAGCTAACAACAGTAGCAAAACAGCATATAACAATAATCCAATACTAAAAACAGTTAAAAACCCATTAATATAAAAAACCAAACATACATACAGACGTACCATGCATAACATTGTAAAGGCCTAGGGGGAAAGAGTATCTCAGTTCCCCCATGCCTGGCGGCAGAGGTGGGTTTTAAGCAGCTTACGAAAGGCAAGGAAGGTGGGGGCAATTCTAATCTCTGGGGGGAGTTGGTTCCAAAGGGCTGGGGCCGTCACAGAGAAGGCTCTTCCTCTG
This sequence comes from Erythrolamprus reginae, assembly GCF_031021105.1. Lineage (NCBI taxonomy): Eukaryota > Metazoa > Chordata > Lepidosauria > Squamata > Dipsadidae > Erythrolamprus > Erythrolamprus reginae. Next base: position 6,655,762 of record NC_091961.1, on the reverse strand, counting down.
GGCCCTGCCAAGCGACATTGTTTGGTTGACGGGACCCAGAGAAGACCCACTCTGTGGGACCTAACTGTTTTCATATTTTTTACAGTCAAGTTTGGCCTGTTTTCCAACTTCTGGTGGGCCCAGTAGGCTCATGTTTTGCCCTCCCCAGGCTCCAAAGGCTTCCCTGGAGCTGGGAAAAGGTAAAAACGCCCCATTGCCCTGGAGGCTCTCTGGAAGCCAAATATGCCCTCCCAGAGCCCCTGTGTGAGCCAAAAATCAGCTGGCCGGCACACACAGGCATGTTGGAGCTGAGCTAGGGCAACGGTTTGTGTGCCAGCAGATAGGGCTCCATGTGTCATCTGTGGCACCCATTTGTTTATTTATTTATTTATTGGATTTGTATGCCACCCCTCTCCATAGATTCGGGGTGGCTAACAACAGTAATAAAAACAGCATGTAAATCCAATACTAAAACAACTAAAAACCCTTATTATAAAACCAAACATCCATATACACAGACATGCCATGCATGAATTGTAAAGGCCTAGGGGGAAAGAATATCTCAGTTCCCCCATGCCTGACGGCAGAGGTGGGTTTTAAGGAGCTTACGAAAGGCGATGAGGGTGGGGGCAATTCTAATCTCCAGGGGGAGTTGGTTCCAGAGGGCCGGGGCTGCCACAGAGAAGGCTCTTCCCCTGGGCCCCGCCAAACGACATTGTTTTGTTGAAGGGGCCCGGAGAAGGCCCACTCTATGGGACCTAACCGGTCGCTGGGATTCGTGCGGCAGAAGGCGGTCTCGTAGATACCCTGGTCTGGTGCCATGAAGGGCTTTATAGGTCATAACCAACACTTTGAATTGTGACCGGAAACTGATCGGCAACCAATGCAGACTGTGGAGTGTTGGTGTAACATGGGCATATTTAGGAAAGCCCATGTTAGCTCTCGCAGCTGCATTCTTCATGATCTGAAGTTTCCGAACACTTTTCAAAGGTAGCCCCATGTAGAGAGCATTACAGTAGTCGAGCCTCGAGGTGATGAGGGCATGCCATAGGTTTGCCGTCATTGGTCCATGGTCAACAATAATCACCTTTTCCGACAAATAGATTTTATTAAGAAACATGCAGTTTTACTATTGCTGCTTAAAACTTACACAGCTCCATGTCAAAAATGAAAAAAAACCTGTGATCATGAAACATACCACCTATCCATCCTGGCCAAGCATTCTCCTTATTGGGTTATATTATGAAGCACAGAGGTGGAGATCAAGAACAAGAATTATGAGGACCAGAAACACAGGGAAATCATCTTAAAAAAAAATCAAAAACAAGAGTTACAATATGAGGACCAGAAACACAGGGGTGTCGTCAGGACTAACAATCAGTTTCCAGAGGGACCCAATACTCTGTTTTAGCCTTACCTTAGAGATGTAGGTCAGTTGTAGAGAGCCTACTGCTTTTGAGCCTACAGCCAGATTCTGAAATAAAAGTAAAAAAACCCACAATCAACAGTCCATTAGAGGGATGGAGTTCTTCCTTTGCTTATTCAGAAGTGAAAGGCGACACCTCTTTCAAATCAAGTTCCAATTGTTCCTGACTTTATGAACAATTTTCTTGGCAGTTATATTTTATTTTATTTATTTATTTATTAGATTTGTATGCCGCCCCTCTCCATAGACTCGGGGCGGCTCCGCCCCGAGTTTGCGGAGAGGGGCGGCATATAAATCCAATAAATCTAATCTAATCTAACACAATAAAACAGTTCATAACAAATCTAATAATTTACAATTTAAAATATTTAAAAAACCCCATTATTAAGTAGACATACATACAATTGTATAGGCCCGGGGGAGATATCTCAATTCCCCTATGTTTGACGACAAAGGTGGGTTTTGAGGAGTTTACGAAAGGCAAGGAGGGTAGGGGCAGTTCTAATCTCTGGGGGGGAGCTGGTTCCAGAGAGTTGGGGCCACCACAGAGAAGGCTCTTCCCCTGGGGCCTGCCAACTGACATTGTTTAGTTGATGGGACCCGGAGAAGGCCCACTCCGTGGGACCTAATCGGTCGCTGGGATTCGTGCAGCAGAAGGCGGTCACGGAGATATTCTGGTCCGATGCCATGAAGGGCTTTATAGGTCATAACCAAGTTACAAAGACATAGTGATGTTTTATCGTCAGCAAAAATACAATCGAAAGTCAGAACTACAATTCAATAGCTACACTCCCTGGAGTTTGTCCTTCTGTATTCACTAGTTGCATTTCAGCTTTTTCAAGAAGTGGGGGCAAAAGAGCTATCCCACTTCATCTGCAATGTGGAATTATCTGGTCTAGATAGGGGTCTCCAACCTTGGCAACTTTAAGACTTGTGGACATCAATGCCGTCTGAAGAATTCTGGGAGTTGAAGCCCACACATCTTAAAATTGCCAAGATTGCAGACCCCTTGGTCTAGCCTGGAGTCATACCTTGTTAGCATTTAGCATTTAGCATTTATATACCACTTTATGGTGCTTTAACAGCCCTCTCTAAGCCATTTACAGAATCAGCATATTTGCCCCCAACAATCTGGTCCTCATTTTACCCACCTCGGAAGGATGGAAGGCTGAGTCAACCTTGAGCCGGTGGTGAGATTTGAACTGCTGAACTACTGCTAGCAGTTAGCTAAAGTAGACTGCAGTGCTGTACTCTAACCACTGTGCCATTCCGGCTCTTTGTTCTGGCCATTTATAGTCTTTTGAGACTATCATCGCAACTTTGGACGTAGGTACACAACCCTAAAGGTTTTTCACCCCGATAATCACTTTAGCTAATTTCTTTCAGAGAACTACACTGTGCCCTCTTTAACTCATCCAAGGTAAAGCTTCCCTTCCCTAGCTAATCCGCAGGAGTAGAAAAATTGGAGTGCTATTGCCCATAAAGTTAAATTATTTCATTGGGTTTTTTGGGGTTTTTTTTAATCTTTGGGTACTTTAATTTGGGTGGACTTCGACTGCCTTGGGAATTCTGGGGTTTGAAGTTCAGCTATCTTAAAGTTGTCAACATTGAGAAACATTGATTTTTGCACAATTCTCATTCTCCCTCCTTCCCCCAACAATTTATTAATTTATTAATTAGATTTATAGGCCGTCGTCCTCCTCATGGCTAACAAGGGTAACTTGTAATAACTTGCAATTTGTACAAGCTTACAATGGTTGCTAGAGTTGAGAATTCCGAGAATAACCATTTCTGGAGCAGATTTAAAATGATCACCCCCTTTCCCCCCCTGAAGATGCTTTATGAAATCTCTGGGGTTGGTCCCCATCTTGCAACTTCGGCTTTTGCAAATCAAAGAACATTTTTGTTCATTCCAGATCCCCCCCCCCAAAAAAAAACCCCTCTTATGCTACCAGGCCTTTCTGAGTATTCTGACCAAGGCTTCCTGATAAAGCATAAAGTACAAACGTAGTCCCCCAAAACGCCTCTTTTTTATTTCAATGACTATGAATTATGTTCATTCACAGCTGCGGTTAAGGTCCCAAACAGTTTTAATTAGTTTGACAGAAGTCTGCCACAGTCTTTCAGAAGAAGGCTGATAAGCACCAACCTTTATCTCTCTTGACACGCTGCCAAAGATCTAATTGGCTGGCAGCTTTGCAAGGCCAAACAGAAACAAGGAGTCAGAACCGAAATGCTGAGACATGAATTGAACAAAGTTGCTTCCTGCAATGAGCACATCCATTTGCTCCACTTTTATATCCTATGGGAGGGGCCAGTCATCTCCAAGCCTTACTCCTGAGTAGTCCTTTTCCTCTGTAACACTTCTTTCCTTCTGGCAGCCCTGCGCATGGACATATTTTATATTGTTTTCTATTGTTGTAAGCCGCCCTGAGTCCTATGGGACTGGGAGTACTCTGGTGGACTCTCTTTTTTTTTCTCAGTTGAACCATTAAGTCCCCATTCAGTTTCTCCCAGCGGGGAGAGGCGCGGCTTCTCAGATAAAAATATTTGCTGCGGTTTTCTTGCCAAGATGCTCAGACAGACGGAGGTATAGGAGATGAGTCAGAGAAAACCACCGGCTTGGATTTTCTCATTAGGAACGTGGGATTTATTTGTCTGTTTTAAAATATATTTGAAAACTAATAAAAAAAATTCAAAAAAAAAAAGGAATGAAGAGACATGTTATCATCTATGGTGGAATGCCCATGTCACACCAACACTCCGCAGTCTGCATTGGTTGCCGATCAGTTTCCGGTCACAATTCACAGTGTTGTTTATGACCTATAAAGCCCTTCATGGCACCAGAGCAGACTATCTCAGGGACCGCCTTCTGCAGCACGAATCCCAGCGACCAGTTAGGTCCCACAGAGTGGATCTTCTCCGGGTCCCATCAACTAAGCAATGTCGCCTGGCGGGACCCAGGGGAAGAGCCTTCTCTGTGGCAGCCCCGGCCCTCTGGAACCAACTCCCCCCAGAGATTAGAATTGCCCCCACCCTCCTTGCCTTTCGTAAGCTTCTTAAAACCCACCTCTGCCGCCAGGCATGGGGGAATTGAGATACTCTTTCCCCCTAGGCCTTTACAATTTTATGCATGGTATGTCTGTTTGGTTTTACAATAAGGGTTTTTAATTGTTTTAATATTGGATTGTCATATGCTGTTTTACTACTGTTGTTAGCTGCCCCAAGTCTACGGAGAGGGGCGGCATACAAATCCAATCCAATCCAATCAAAAATGTTTGGACATACAATAAGTAAATATTAGAGATTTTACAGATGGATGCATACAATTGAAACTATAGACTTTTCTTTTGTCCTTTAATGGACAGACAGCTAAAAATAAATGCCATGGAACTTTTACAGATTTACAGATTAACAGAGCTGGGAGGGACTTTGTAGGTCATCTAGTCCAACTCCCTGCTCAAGTAGAAAACCCTACATCATTTCTGACAGATGGCAGTCCAGTCTCTTCTTGAAAGCCTCCAGTGTTGGAGCACCCAAAACTTCTGAAGGCAACTTCTGTTCCATTGATTGATTGTTCTCACTGTCAGAAAATTCCTCCTTATTTCCAAGCTGAATTTCTCCTTGTTCGGTTTCCATCCATTATTCCTTGCCTGGCCTTTGGGTGCCTTGGAAAATAGCTTGGCCTCCTCTGTGGTAGCCCCTCAAATATTGGAAAACTGCTATCATGCCTCTCCTGGTCCTTCTCTTCACTAGGCTAGGTATGCCCAGTTCCTGCAACCATTCATCATTTTAGCCTCCAATCAGTGAAGAGCTGCAAAATTTTTTACCACCACTCTGTGGGCATGGCTTATTGTGTGGGTGTGGCTTGCCGTCCATGTGACCAGGTGGGAGGGGCAAGACAATCATGTGTAAAGGTCATGTGACTGGCTTAAAGTTGGCCAACTCAAGGGTTAGGGTGCCTGGCCTCTCCTTGCCTCAAAGAGATACAATTTCCCTATGTGTTTACTATTGCTGAACATCCAAAATATACTATTTAATTATATATATATATATATATATATATATATATATATATATATATATATATATATATATATATATGCCATATGTGTACATATATATTACACACAGGCACACAGAAATATACATTATCTACTATATAAACTGTATGTATATGTACACACATACACAAAGCTCTTCTAAAATTATACAAATTCAACCTACAGTAATTTATGCAACAGAAAAAACATAGCCAGAGCCCAGAAGGAAAAAAAATCCATTTATTTCTACCAGTTCTGCATGCCTGACCACTCGAAACAGAATGCCCTACGAGACTAGACTTTCAATCCTGGGCCTAGAAAGTCTAGAACTAAGACGCCTTAAACAAGATCTAAGTATTGCCCACAAGATCATATGCTGCAACGTCCTGCCTGTTGGCGACTACTTCAGCTTCAACCACAACAACACAAGAGCACACACCAGATTTAAACTTAATATTAACCGCTCCAAACTTGACTATAAAAAATATGACTTCAGTAACCGAGTTGTCAAAGCATGGAACTCATCACCGGACTCCATAGTGTCATCCCCAAACCCCCAACACTTTACCCTTAGATTATCTACGGTTGACCTCTCCAGATTCCTAAGAGGTCAGTAAGGGGCGCGTACAAGTGCACTAGAGTGCCTTCCGTCCCCTGTCCTATTGCTCTCCTGTATCTCCTATACCTTTCTTCTATTCCTATATCTCTTCTTCTATTCTTTCATTGATATGTTCTATTCCTATATCTTCTCTTCTATTCTTTCTTAGATATATTTTACTATGAGTATATCCTCTACAACCTTCATTATGTATTTTACTATGTGTATACCCACTAAAACCCTCATTGTGTAATGAACAAAATCAATCAATCAATCAATCAATCAATCAATAAAATAATAAATAAAATTTTTCTACCAGTTCTGCATACCCATAGGAGCCCATCACTGCCCCTAATTGCTCTTCTCTTCACTCTTTTTATATGTATGATGACTAAAACTGGATTTAGCACTTTAGGTGTGGTATTACTAAGGTTTTACAGAGTGGTATTAGCATCTCACTTAATCTTGATTAAATCCCTCTGCTAACGCAATTTAGGATTGCATTGGCTTCTACACATGACAGCTGCAGTTAGATGACTGTAGGCTCAAAAGTGAAAAAAAAAAGTTTGCTACTAACCACAATAGAGAAATGGTTGGTGAAGACGCTGGAACTTACAAAGAGAGGCTAAATTGGTTTCCTCTATTAGAGAAAAAACAATTATTCATGGCTGACTGCAAAGCCCTTACAGACTTTTTGCATGAAACAGAAAATAATGCACTTATGACTTTCAGTTTTGATTATTAGCAAAAAAAAAAAAAATTACATAACAGGGGGGAAAAAAATAAGAGATAACTTTATAATTGCACAAAAAAATGGAAACACTTGACTTTTTGGCATCATAATGTTTGAACATGTTCAAATCAATCAAAACTTGACATATTTTAATGTGTTTTTTTAAAAAAATTCTGTTATTTGATATGTTTTTTTAAACTACCTTTTTTTTTTACCAAAAATTAAGGAAATTGGTTATAACCTTCTAGAAATGGCAGACCTCTCAGACTTGCAAAGAGGCCAAATTGTTGGTGCTCGAATAGCAGGCGCTAGTGTTACAGAAAGTGCCCAAATGTTTGGCGTTTCAAGAGGTCATGTCTCATGTAATGACTGCTTTTGAAAGAGAAGGGAAAATGTCCTCAGCCAAGCACAGGTCTGGTCGAAAGTCGAAGTGGTCTGAGAGAGACCATCGGACTCTAAAGCGAATTTTTAGAGTGGATCGCAAGACCACAGCTCCTAAAATCACTGCAGAGCTCAATAGATATGTACAGAACCCAGTTTCCACAAAAACTGTTCTAAGGCAGCTTCACAAATCTGGATTCCACGGAAGAGCTGCAAGGTGTTTCCATTTCTTTGTCCACCCCCTGTATATTTGCTGCAAAAGAAATCAGAAGTCTCTCCTTTCTAATTTTATTTATTTATTTATTTCACTTTCCACTGTTTCACTCCAGTTGTCATATATAAAAGACAGATCCATTACTCCTAAAAGAAAGCATCTGGTATCAGTTGTACTTTAATCTTTAAAATCTTCAGAATTAATATATGTTCCTGTCTATTTTCTTCTGAAACACTCTGGAAAAATCACCCCAAAATACGTCATTTGTCCATTTGCATAACTACAGAATCAACATAATGGCATCGTTTGCATAATTTTGCATTGTTGCAAATGAAGTAAATAAGACTCAACAGACATCATTATGTCAATGTCCAAATTAAAAGGAACAAATTATAGCAATTATATCAATTTGGATTTAATGGACATTTGGATTTAAGAAGACACTTTTTGTTAATGATCCATAAAATTAAGGCTTTACTGTACACTGAAGTAAACATACTTTAGGTTTACTTCTGTTTACTGGCACATAAATCACACACCTATATTAATTAATTTATTTATTTATTAATTTATTATTTATTTATTTATTTATTTATTAGATTGGTATGCCGCCCCTCTCCCCAGACTCGGGGCGGCTATATTAAAATAAATTATTATTACTATTACTATTATTCTTATTCTTATTCTTGCTCTTGTTTATTTATTTTTATTTATTTATTTATTTTGTCCAATACACAATGAGAGTTTTAGTGGGTATATATACACACACACACACAGAGTAAAATACATGATGACGGTTATAGAGGAGACACTCATAGTAAAATATATCTATGAAAGAATAGAAAAGAAGGTATAGTAATAGAACATATCAATGAAAGAATAGAAGAAGAGATATAGGAATAGAAGAAAGATATAGGAGATATAGGAGAGCAATAGGACAGGGGATGGAAGGCACTCTAGTGCACTTGTACTCGCCCCGTACTGACCTCTTAGGAATCTGGATAGGTCAACCGCAGATAATCTAAGGGTAAAGTGTTGGGGGTTTGGGGATGACACTATGGAGTCCGGTAATGAGTTCCACGCTTCGACAACTCGGTTACTGAAGTCATATTTTTTACAGTCAAGCTTGGAGCGGTTAATATTAAGTTTAAATCTATTGTGTAGTCTTGTGTTGTTGTGGTTGAAGCTGAAGTAATCGCCAACAGGCAGGACGTTGCAGCATATGATCTTGTGGGCAATACTTAGATCATGTTTAAGGCATCTTAGTTCTAGGCTTTCTAGGCCCAGGATTGAAAGTCTAGTCTCATAGGCTATTCTATTTCGAGTGGAGGAGTGAAGGGCTCTTCTGGTGAAGTATCTTTGGACATTTTCAAGGGTGTTGATGTCTGAGATGCGATATGGGTTCTTATTCTTATAATATCCTCTCCCATCCTCCCTGAGGCTCTCTGGAAGCCAAAAACGCTCTCCCAGAGCCTCTGTGTGAGCTGGCATGCACATGCATGTTGGAACTGAGTTAAGGCAATGGCTTATGTGCCAGCAGATATGGTTCCGCGGGCCACCTCTGGCCCCCGTGCCATAGGTTTGCAATCACTGATCTAGGTCCTCATTTTAGCCACCTCGGAAAGTTGGATGTGTGAATGAGGGGTTTTAGGGGCTTCACAAAATGCTTAGAGGGAGGGGACTCACCTGAGGATTGTCCATGTACCACAAAAGGCTGTTGATTTTGGTATCCAGAATGAAATACCGACGCAGGAACTTGCCACAGGGTTCATTATCCTCAATATCCAGGAATCCGCAAATTCGATTCTGACGGTCTACATAAGGCATTCCGAGGCACTGCTAGCATTCCTCTGCAAAGAGAGCAACACACACAAAGTGAGGACCGAGCCTTTTGCACACCAAGACCTCTTGCACTGCCCCGGTTCTTTAAAAAAAATTTATACTTTGTTTTATGTTTTGTATGAATGTGCTGTTTGGTTTTTTAAATAACGATAGCGTTTTATATGTTTTTAATATGAGATTTGTTCCACTGCTATATTGTTTTTATTACTGTTGTGAGCCGCCCCGAGTCTTCGGAGAGGGGCGGCATACAAATCTAATTATTAATAATAATAATAATAATAATAATAATAATAATAATAATAATAGTAATAAATACTCCCAAGGAGGTCTGTGGCCATGTGACCCACAGATAGTTGGGCTTAGTGGTTAGAGCAGTGTTTCTGAACCTTGGTAGTTGGAAGATGCGTGGACTTCAACTCCCAGAATTCCCCTATCATATTTAAAAACCAAACAACACATACATACCAAACATAAAATATAAAGAGCCTGGGGGAAAGGTGTCTCAACTCCCCCATGCCTGGCGGTGTAGGTGGGTCTTTAAGGAGTTTGCAAAGGGCAAGGAGGGTGGGGGCAGTTCTAATCTCCAGGGGGGGAGTTGATTCCAGAGGGCCACAGAGAAGGATAAACAATATTGTTTGGCGGGACCCAGGGGAAGAGCCTTCTCTGTGGCGGCCCCGACCCTCTGGAACCAGCTCCCCCAGGAGATTAGAACTGCCCCCACCCTCCTTGCCTTTCGCAAACTCCTTAAAACCCATCTCTGCCGTCAGGCATGGGGGAATTGAGACATCTGCCCCAGGTCTATACAGTTTATGCATGGTATGGTTGTGTGTACGCTTGCTTTTAATAATGGGTTTTTTAGTGATTTTAAAATTATTAGATTTGTCGTACATTGTTTTATTGTTGCTGTGAGCTGCCCCGAGTCTACAGAGAGGGGTGGCATACAAATCTAATAAATAAATAAATAAATAAAATTGATACGGGAGCGATTAGGAGAGATAAGTGCCCTGGTGTGCCTTTCGTCCCCTGTCCAATTGTCTTTCCTTTCTCTCACTTATCATATATATTTTCTTTCTTTCATATATCCCCTCCTCTAAGTTCACTTTACCCTTATATATATTACTACATGTCTATTTTTCTTCCTATGTATTTGTGTATTGGATAAATAAATAAGTAAATAAATAAATAAATAAATAAATAAATAAATAAATTTCAGCCTATTCAATGTGAGATACAGTACTAGAATTCGGAACAGCTTAAATGGAGTCTTAGCTAATAGTATATTTCTATAGCATTAAAAAAATTGGGCAGCTCTTTTTATTCAGATGTCAAAAGTGAAGGTGGTAGCATTGTATTCTATAACATCCTGAAATTGATTTATTGTAAAACAATTTGATGTTGTTGTTATAATTTTTATTGTACTGTGATTGGAGAGGAAAAAAAATTCTTTGCCAAATCACTCAGAGGTATTTTGCCTTAACCCAGTGTTTCTCCAATAGTGGAGCGTCCCCCCCCAAGGGGGAAATGTGACCCAGGGGAAACGTAGTTTTTTTGCCGCCGTTGATTCCTTCTCCTTGCCTGGCTGGTAGTTTGCCATGGCAAACCCAAACTCACCAGCTGACTAGCAGCCAGAGGGCAAGTCCCTAAAAAAATTCAAGAGTGTTTCTCTTTTCTAAAGGAAACGTTTGAAAAAATCTATTATTAGACTCTCCCCAAAATTCAGGGGAAATGTAAATTAGTCATTTTTGCTTTCCTAAATGATACGGTAGCCGTTTTTTGCTGGGGAGGTTTTTTCCCCCCATTTCCCCCTTTCATATCTGGAGTTTCTCAAGGAATCCTTTCGCACACTGGTTGAGTAATTCAGAAAGCGGAATTAACACTGTCAACTAATGCAATAAGAACAGAAAATGCCCGGATCTGAATATACTAATTCGAATGCAAATATAGAGAATGCGTCAAAAGTCATGCAGGAAGTGTAAAAAATGCTCTAAGTTTTTTTAAATTTTTTTTACAACTGCCGTTGTAATTTCAAATGGTCACCAAGCGAACTATTGCAAATCAAAAACTATCTGTATGATTTCTTAAAGTTAGATCAGTGATTGTTTGAAGCAAAAAATAGGTCAGGCTCCCAGTTCTCTAATAGCAAATGAAGATGTTTGATGTCCTATACCTTCCTGGTAACCGGGATGAAGATTTTTTCAATAGTGTTTATATCAGGAATGAACTTTCCCTACCAGTTCAGGAGTGTGCATATGTGTGCATGACTGTCACATGTGCTTTTTCACCCTCTGCCCATGCGCAGAAGGCTTCGTCCATGTGCAGAGGGTTAAAGCCAAGAAAATAGTAACGTCCAGGCAGAGCCACCATAATATGCATAAATTATTCCAGCATATACTACTACTAGTAGTAGTACTAGTACTACTAGTACTACTACTACTAACAATAACAACAACAACAACAATAATAATAATAATAATAATAATAATAATAATAATAATAATAATAAAATAGAGTAGAGTAGAATTCTTTATTGGCCAAGTGTGATTGGACACACCAGGAATTTGTCTTGAGGATCCAGATTGTGTAGGCAATATGCTGGCTCTGTTAAAAAAGTGCTATTTATTTTTTTATTTTTTTATTTATTCATTTGTCCAATACACAATACATATGGAAGAGAATAGACATAAAGTAATATATATAAAGATAATAAGTAAAAATAGAGGAGAAGATATATGAAAGGAAGAAAATATATATGATATATGAGATAAAGGAAAGACAATTGGACAGGGGACGAAAGGCACACTACTGCACTTATGTACGCCCCTTACTGACCTCTTAGGAACCTGGAGAGGTCAATCGTGGATAGTCTAAGGGAGAAATGGGGTTGACACTATTGAGTCCGGACGTTGAAGCATATGATCTTGCGGGCAATACTTAAATCGTGTTTATTGCTAACATGCTGTAAGCCACCCTGAGTCTAAGGAGACGGGCGGCATAAACATCGAATAAATAAATAAATATGGTCTCAGTGTACATAAAAGAAAAGATACATTTGTCAAGAATCATGTGGAAAAACACTTAATGGTTGTCCTAGGGGTCAAATAAGCAATCAGGAAACAATCAATATTAATAAAAGTAATTAAAAATAATGATAATGATAATGTTGATGATGATGATGATGATGATGATAATAATAATAATAATAATAATAATAATAATAATAATAATAATAATAATAATAGAGTTGGAAGGGACCTTGGAGGTCTTCTAGTCCAACCCTCTGCTTAGGCAGGAAACCCTACACTATTTTAGACAAATGGTTATCCAACATCATCTTAAAAACTTCTAGTGTTGCAGTACAGTATTCACAACTTCTGGAGGCAAGCTGTTCCACTGGTTAATTGTTCTAACTCTCAGGAAATTTTTCCTTAGTTCTAAATTGCTTCTCTCCTTGTTACTTTCCACCCATTTCTTCTTGTTCTAACCTCAGGTGCTTTAGAGAATAGTCTGACTCCCTCTTCTATGTGGCAACCCCTGAGATTTTTGGAACACTGCTATCATGTCTCCCCTGGTCCTTCTTCTCATTAAACTAGACATACCCAGTTCCTGCAATTGTTCTTCATATGGTTTAGCCTCCAGTCCCCTAACCCTCTTTGTTGCTCTTCTCTGTACTCTTTCCAGAGTCTCAACATCCTTTTTGCATTGTGGTGGCCAAAACTGAATGCAGTATTCCAAGCGTGGCCTTACCAATTTATGGATAGATTTGTTATGATTTGATAGATTTGCTCACATTAGAGAAACACCTTTCAGCTGTGGCGAGGGGGGCGTTTGCCCAGGTTCGCCTGGTGCGCCAGTTGTGGCCCTACTTGGACCGGGAGTCATTGCTCACAGTCACTCATGCCCTCATCACCTCGAGACTCGACTACTTCTAACGCTCTCTACATGGGGCTACCTTTGAAAAGTGTTCGGAAACTTCAGATCGTGCAGAATGCAGCTGCGAGAGCAATTATGGGCTTCTCTAAGTATGCCCATATCACTCCAACACTCCGCAGTCTGCATTGGTTGCCGATCAGTTTCCGGTCACAATTCAAAGTGTTGGTTATGACCTATAAAGCCCTTCATGGCACCGGACCAGAATATCTCCGGGACCGCCTTCTGCCGCACGAATCCCAGCGACCGGTTCGGTCCCACAGAGTTGGCCTTCTCCGGGTCCCGTCGACTAAACAATGCCGTCTGGCGGGACCCAGGGGAAGAGCCTTCTCTGTGGTGGCTCTGACCCTCTGGAACCAGCTCCCCCGTGAGATTAGGGTTGCCCCCACCCTCCTTACCTTTCGCAAACTCCTTAAAACCCACCTCTGCCGTCAGGCATGGGGGAACTGAAACATCTCCCCCTTGCCCATGTTGTTTTGGTGTTAGATTGATTGTATGCGTGTTTTAATATTCTGGGGTTGTTTTTATGAATTTTTAGCTTAAAATTGTAATTGGATTGGTGGGTATTGGATTTGTTATTATGTATTGTTTTTATCTTGTTGTGAGCCGCCCCGAGTTTTCGGAGAGGGGCGGCATATAAATCCAATAAATCTAATCTAATCTAATCTTTATATATGTTGGATAATAATTATGACTATAGACAATACTGAGTCAGATGGACCAGTGGTTGGACTTTGCAAAAGGCAACTCCCTGTGCCCTTTAACCAGCAGGCCCTGCCACTGCTATATTAGCTGTATTATCTGTCATCATAAAATAATATAACGTTCTATCATCATAAAATAATATAAATATTTATTAAGCCCTTAGACTGGGGAGAGAAAGGGTGCTTTCAAGCCACAGCTGCGTCGGAGTTTTCCCCAAGGGAATCACCCACGTAGAGAGCTTTGCAACCGCGAGATTAAAGATGCCAACCTATTGCATTTATTCCTTTATTCATCATGGTTTACAAGGCCGCCCTCTTGCACCAAACGGCTTTGGGTGGTGTGCAATTAAAAGGAAATTAAAACTGCACCTTTTGTTTTTTTTAAAAACACACACACACACAACATTTGCAAACTAAAAATAAGAAGTTTCTCTTTTGTTTTTCTAAAGTTAGTTAATCTGGTAGTATGTTACAGGAAAGGAAGGAAGTAGCTTCTGCACGACAGATGTGGTAGGTACTACAAGATTCCTTCTTAGCGACGTTCCCCAGGGAAGCGTACTAGGTCCTACTCTCTTCATTCTCTACATCAATGACCTCTGTGACCATATCGAAAGCAACTGTGTTCTTTTTGCCGACGATGTGAAACTTTTCAACACCACTGACAACACACTCACTCTCCAAAAAGACCTGGACTTTGTCTCAGACTGGTCTAACACCTGGCAACTTCAAATATCAACCAACAAATGCTCTACCCTTCACATCGGCAAAAATAATACAAACCACACATAGGAACTGAATAAACAATCTCTCACAGCTAACCCACACTCAGTAAAAGACCTTGGAATACTAATATCGAATGACTAAGTGCCAAAGCCCACTGCAACAATATCGCCAAAAAAGCTTCTAGAGTTGTTAACCTGATCCTACGCAGCTTCTGCTCAGGCAATCTCACACTACTCACAAGAGCCTACAAAACTTTTGCCAGACCCATCCTAGACTACTGCTCATCTGTCTGGAACCCATACCACATCTCAGACATCAACACCCTTGAAAATGTCCAAAGATATTTCACCAGAAGAGCTCTTCACTCCTCCACTCGAAACAGAATATCCTACGAAAACAGACTAACAATCCTGGGCCTAGAAAGCCTCGAACTACGGCGCCTAAAACACGATTTGAGTATTGCCCACAAGATCATATGCTGCAACGTCCTACCGGTCAATGACTACTTCAGCTTCAACCGCAACAACACAAGAGCACAAAACAGATTCAAACTTAATACGACCCGCTCCAAACTTGACTGTAAAAAATATGATTTCAACAATCGAGTTATCGAAGCGTGGAACTCATTACCGGACTCAATAGTGTCAACCCCTAACCCCCAACATTTCTCCCTTAGACTCTCCACGATTGACCTCTCCAGGTTCCTAAGAGGCCAGGAAGGGGCGTACATAAGTGTACTGGTGTGCCTTTCTTCCCCTGTCCAATTGTCTCTCCTTTCTTTCACCTATCATATATATTCTCTTCCTTCATATATCCTCTCCTCTAAGTTCACTTTTACCCTTATATATATTACCACGTGTCTATTTTTCTTCCTATGTATTTCTGTATTGGACAAATGACTAAAATAAAATAAAAATATGGTGGTGAGAACAAGACAGGGCGAAGAGCTGGAAGTAAATGACTCCAAGCGTCAGCTGCAACCAACGCATTGGCCACACATCAAGGCTGGAAATCTTGTCATAGTACATACTTGGGGTCTCCAACCCTGGCAACTTTAATACTTATGGACTCAAAGACTTTGCTGGCTGAGGAATTCTGGGAGTTGTAGTCCACAAGTCTTAAAGTTGCCAAGGTTGGACACCCATGGTACATACCCTTACCATGTGCATCTGAATCCTTGCTGAAGGGCCATGCAAAAACGTTCCCACAACACCAAAGTCATCTGTGGCACAAAACTCCATTGAATTGCCATTAAAGATATTGTTTTTAATCCTTATAAATACTGTTTTATTAAACCTTGGCAACTTTAAGCTCTCAGAATTTCCTAGCTGACTGGGAAACACTGGGAGTTGGAGTGTAAATATCTTAAAATTGCTGAGGTTGAGAGACACTGCATATAACATCAACACTGAATACATAGGATAGAATAGGATAGGATAGAGTAGGGTAGGATAGGATAGGATAGAATTTTATTGGCCAAGTGTGATTGGACCGACAGGGAATAGAACAGAACAGAACTGCAAAATTAAAAAAAAAACAATAGAAAATAGAAAATAATAATAGAAAATAGAGAACAGAATAGAATAGAATTTTATTGGCCAAATGTGATTGGACAGAATAGAACAGAACAGAACAGAACAGAACTGCAAATTAGAACACAATAGAAAATAATGAAAATAGCAAATAGAATAGAATAGAATTTTATATGATTGGACCCACAAGGAATTTGTCTTGGTGCATATGCTCTCAGTGCACATAAAGGAAAATATAAGTTCATCAAGAATCATAAGATACAACACTTAATGATAGTCCAGGTACAAATAAGCAATCAAATCATATTAAGCGTATTACTAGTCGATATAAATTGTTAAGGATACAAGCAACAAAGTTATAGGTTGAGATACACTGCGTATAGCTTCAACACTGTCTACATCATTCAGTTTCTGGTAAAGAAGTGACACAGGAAATGAATGAATGAGTAATTGAATGGAAGGAAGGAGAAAGTGAGAAAGTGAGAAAGAAAGAAAAAGAAAGAAAGAAGGGAGAGAGGGAGGGAGGGAGGGAGGAAAGGAAGGAAGAGAAAGAAAGAAAGAAGGAAGGAAGGAGGGAGAAAGAAAGGAAAGGAAGGAAGGAGGGAGAAAGAAAGGAAAGGAAGGAAAGAAGGAAGGAAGGAAGGAAGGAGGGAGGGAGAAAAAAAGGAAAGGAAGGAAAGAAGAAAGGAAGGAGGGAGAAGGAAAGGAAAGAAGGAAGGAAGGAAGGAGGAAGGGAGAAAGAAAGGAAAGAAGGAAGGAAGGAAGGAAAGAAGGAAGGAGAAAGAAAGGAAAGGAAAGGAAGGAAAGAAGGAAGGAGGGAGAAAGAAAGGAAAGGAAGGAAAGAAGGAAGGAAGGAGGGAAGGAAGGGAGGAAGGAAGGAAGACAAACAGAAAGAGGGAAGGAAGGACTGCATCTATACTCCTTTAATTAACTAAAATATAGCCCCCCCCCCAAGAATAATGCATTAAGATTAGCAGAATACTTCAGATTTCTATTTTAAGATTTCTGATGTCTCCCTTCCAGAATGAAAACAATGGCTTTCTCTACCGTATCAGTAAAGGCTGGCATTGTATCTGGTAGCACTCCTTTCAATACCCAACTAAAGCGTCCAGGTAAAACTGGGACCATTTGCTGGATTCTCTCACCCAAAAGTGCTTCCAAAGAGTTACATGGAGGGCTATACAACTACTGCCCCAAGACCCTTGAACCTGGATGACCAATAGATAACAAAGAACAATCACTTGAACACCAGAAAGTCATCACCAGCCAACTGCAAAAGGCAGCGCTTCTTGGAACAGCTTAGATTCTGCAATGGCATCTTTAACATCACCTAACGGCACCATCTACTTATCTCTGATCTTCAGAGAGGACTTGATGAGGTGGATAAAAAGGTCCAGTTGTATCTAAACATCTGGGGGACTGTGCAACAAACCACAGTAATAATACTCAGAACAGCTTATCTCCTACCAAGTTACCTCTAACAAGGTGCAGTCTGAACATCTGGTTCATGATACAATGAATCATAAATAATAATAATAATAATAATAATAATAATAATAATAATAATGAAAACAGATGAAACAATCGATCACATACTCAGCTGCTGCAAAAAGATCGCACAGACTGACTACAAGCATAGACATGATGCTGTGGCACAGATGATCCACTGGAACTTGTGCCGGAACTACCATTTACCAGTGGCAAAGAACTGGTGGGATCATAAGCCCGAAAAAGTGGTCGAAAATGAGCAAGCAAAGCTATTGTGGGACTTCTGACTTCCGACTGACCGAATTCTGAAGCATAACACACCAGACATTGTGATCGTGGAGAAAAAGAAAGGATGGATCATCGACATCGCAATCCCAGGAGACAGCAGAATTGAGGAGAAGCAGCTAGAGAAATTAGTGAAATACGAAGATCTAAAAATCGAGCTGCAACGACTCTGACATAAGCCAGTGAAAGTGGTCCCAGTGGTACTTGGCACGCTGGGCGCAGTGCCAAAGGATCTCAGCGGACATTTGAAAACCATCGGAATTGACAAAATCTCCACCTGTCAATTGCAAAAGGCCGCTTTACTGGGATCGGCAAACATAATTCGCCGCTACATCATACAGTCCTAGGTGCTTAGGAAGAGCCCGACTGGTGATGAAATACGAAATCCAGCATAGTGATCTCGTTTGCTGTGTTGTAATGACATAATAATAATAATAATAATAATAATAATAATAATAATAATAATAATAATAAAAATAATAAAAATAAAAATAAAAAATAAAAAATAAAAATAAGGAGTTGAGAGAAAGTTGATAAGGAGAAGACTTGGTTATGGCTCACTAATGGAACACTGAAGAAGAAGACAGAAGTATTGATTCTTTCAACCCAGGAGAAAGCAATCAGAACAAAGGCAATTAAGGCCAGGATCGAAAAATCAGCAAGGAACCTGATGAGACAATTAATAATAATAATAATAATAATAATAATAATAATAATAATAATAATAATTTATTAGATTTGTATGCTTCCCCTCTCCAAAGACTTGGGGCGGCTCACAACAATGATAAAAACAATATTATAATGGCACAAATCTAATATTTAAAAAAACTAAAAACCCTATCATAATTAAAAACCAAACAGCACATACATACCAAACATAAATTATAATAAGCCTGGGGGAAAGGTGTCTCAAATCCCCCATGCCTGGCGGTATAGGTGGGTCTTAAGTAGTTTACGGAAGACAAGGAGGTTGGGAGCAGTTCTAATCTCCGGGGGGAGTTGATTCCAGAGAGCCGGGGCCGCCACAGAGAAGGCTCTTCCCCTGGGGCCCGCCAGACGACATTGTTTAGTCGATGGGACCCGGAGAAGGCTAACTATCCTGGGTCTAGAAAGCTTAGAACTGCGGCGCCTAAAACACGATTTAAGTATTGCGAGAGCACTCAACAGATTCAAACTTAATATTAACCGCTCCAAACTTGACTGTAAAAAATACGACTTTAACAATCGAGTTGTCGAAGCGTGGAACTCATTACCAGACTCAATAGTGTCAACTCCCAACCCCCAACATTTCTCCCTTAGACTCTCCACAATTGACCTCTCCAGGTTCCTAAGAGGCCAGTAAGGGGCGTATATAAGTGCACTGATGTGCCTATCGTCCCCTGTCCAATTGTCTTCCCTTCCCTTATCTATCTATCTATCTATCTATCTATCTGTCTGTCTGTCTGTCTGTCTGTCTGTCTGTCTGTCTGTCTGTCTGTCTATCTATCTGTATACATATATATATATATACATATATCATATATATTCTCTCCTTATCTCTTATATCATATATATCCTCTTTTTCCTTCTATCTTTATATATATTACTTAATGCCTAGTCTTTTCCATATGTATTGTATATTGGACAAAGAATAAATTTTAAAAAAAAAATTCTGTGGGACCTTATTGGCCGCTGGGATTCGTGCGATCACATCCTTAGCAGTTGCAAGTAAATTGCACAGATGGACAGCAAACAAAGGTACAACTATGTGGCCCAAATGCTTCATTGGAGCCTTTGTCACAACTATACCACTTACCAGTGGTAAAGAACTGATGCGATCATAAACCTGAGAAAACAGTTGAAAACAAACATGCCAAAATACTTTGGGACTTTCGAATTCAAACTGGTTTTAGAACACAATACACAGGACCTCACGATTGTGGAAAAGAAACAAAAAGCCATCGAATTGATGAAAAACAACAAGAAAAACTTAGCCGATATCAGGATCTTAAAATCAAACTACAACGACTCTGGCATAAACCAGTACAGGTGGTCCCAGTGGTAATTGGCACACTGGGTGCTGTCCCAAAAGACCTCAGCCGGCATTTGAAAACAATAAACATTGACAAAATCACGGTCTGTCAGTTGCAAAAGGCCACCGTCCTTGCATCTGCACGCATCATAGGAAAATACATCACACAGTCCTAGACGGTCGGGAAGTGTTCGACTTGTGCTATTGTGATATGAAATCCAGCATATTAAAGCAATTGCTGCCAACCTGCCTTCCATTGAGGACCTGTATACTGCACGAGTCAAAAAGAGGGTGGGGAAAATATTTACTGACCCCTCACATCCTGGACACAAACTGTTTCAACTCCTACCCTCAAAACGTTGCTACAGAGCACTGCACACCAAGACAACTAGACACAAGAACAGTTTTTTCCTGAACGCCATCACTCTACTAAACAAATAATTCCCTCAACACTGTCAGACTTTCTACTAAATCTGCACTTCTATTCTACTAGTTTTTCTCATCATTCCTTTCACCCATTTCCTCCCATGTTGACTGCATGACTGTAACTTGTTGCTTATATCCTAAGACTTTTATTAATATTGCTTCTTCGTTGCTTATTTGACCCCTATGACAATCATTAAGTGTCGTACCACATCATTCTTGACAAATGTATATTTTATTTTATGTACACTGAGAGCATATGCACCAAGACAAATTCCTTGTGTGTCCAATCACACTTGGCCAATAAAATTCTATTCTATTCTATTCTAAATATCGTTTGCTGTGTATTACTGTTTTTTTGTGAATAATAATAATATTTTTCCCCTCCCCTTTTCAAACCAAATCTCTAAGAGTGATCAGGATAAACAGAGAATAATAATAATAATAATAATAATAATAATAATAATAATAATAATAATAATTTTCCCCTCCCCTTTTCAAAACAAATCTCTAGAGTGATCAGGATAAACAGATAATAATAATAATAATAATAATAATAATAATAATAATAATAATAATAATAATAATAATTTTCCCCTCACCTTTTCAAAACAAATCTCTAAGAGTGATCAGGATAAACAGAGAGAGAGAGAGAGCACGCAACGTGTTCAACATCCACCCGCAATCTTCACAGCCAACTGGGAAGTTAATCTGGAGTGTAATACTCTAATAACCAGATAATGGTTACTTTCTCTTTCTAGTTTCTCCAGGGAAATATCAATGCACCTCTCACAAAGGCAGAAAACCCCTCCTTGTTTTGCCAGCTGAGAAAAATCCACCAGGAACAGCAAGTGAAAAATGCAGATTGAACATACGTGGACTTCAACGTTGAAAAATAATTCTGCTTTAAAAGTACGATGAAGCAATCAAGTTTTGTTGTGGTTGGGGTTTTTTTGCAGGCGGAGAGGACACCACTCAATGGTGTCTGTACCAAGAGCAAATCCCGAAATGCTCCTCTAAATTTAATTCATGCCCTCGTCCCCATAAAAATTGGGGGGACGATAAAAAGGATCCAAGGTCAGGCTAGTCCATCGACAGCATCTTTGGGGACTGCTGGAAAGGAGTTTAGAAAACCAAAGTAGGCGTATTGTACTTCTTGTTCAACAATTAAAAGAGTTCACGTTGCACAACTGCAGGGTGACAGCAGTGTGCTCAGGAAACCTACCTTTTCGTTGGCCTCTCTTGAAGGGAACTGTGCAGTTAAATGCGTTCCCTTCGTCCTTCTCTAAATTGAGATGTGATCAGACAACATCAAAAGCTGACGCCAGCCTGGAGCATCGTCTCCAACAAAAGCTCACCAAACAGAAGATGACAGCGAAACAAAGGTCTCCCGGACAGCTCGCTATCACGTTCAGAAGTACGAAGTGACAGCCTTTCCTTCTGTAACCAGAGTTGAGGGGTGGAGACTGTTAACCACTTTACAACCACAGAAGCTTTAAGCACAGGATGTTCTGGAATGCGCAGAAAGGTTCTGGGGCACATGCTAACTTCTCGGCTTGTAGGGCACGCTCGGTCTGAGCCAACCACGCCCTTTTCCTTTGCAGACAAGCTCGGGTAGAAGTCAGGGACACTGATGTTCACCTCTTTCAACAAAGTCCTTTGAAAAAGGCCTTTCATTGCTTATTTGACCCCTATGACAATCATTAAGTGTCGTACCACATGATTCTTGACAAATGTATATTTTATTTTATGTACGCTGAGAGCATGTGCACCAAGATAAATTCCTTGTGTGTCCAATCGGCCAATAAAATTCTATTCTACAGTATTCTATTCTATTAAAGGTGGCCAACTTGATGTCACTCACATCAAGGGTTTGCGTTAGGGTGCCTGGCCTCTCATCGCCTCAAAAAACGTCCAAAATGTACTATTTAATTCTATGTGCATATACCATATGTATACATACATATTACACACAGGCACAGAAAAATATACATTATCTACTCTATAAAGTTATGTACACATACGCACGCACAGCTAAAATTATACACATTCAACTTCATTTACTGCAACAGGAAAAACATACCCAGAGCCCAGAAGGGAAAAAAAGTTTAAAAAAAAAATCAAAAATTTTCTACCAGTTCTGTGTACCTGACAGTATGTACCTGCAGGAGCCCATCACTGTGGATATCCCTGTGCCTAATCTAGCACCAATCAGAGTTCGTTGCAGAAATATCATTTTTTTCCCTATATCCCCCACCCAAAAAATTAAGATGCACCTTGTACTCCATACGTCTTATACATAGAAACATAGAAGTCTGACAGCAGAAAAAGACCTCACGGTCAATCTAGTCTGCCCTTATACTATTTCCTGTATTTTATCTTACAATGGATCTATGTTTATCCCAGGCATGTTTAAATTCAGTGACTGTGGATTTATCAACCACGTCTGCTGGAAGTTTATTCCAAGGATCTACTACTCTTTCAGTAAAATAATATTTTATCATGTTGCTTTTGATCTTTCCCCCAACTAACTTGAGATTGTGTCCCCTTGTTCTTGTGTTCACTTTCCTATTAAAAATACTTCCCTCCTGGACCTTATTTAACCCATTAACATATTTAAATGTTTCAATCATGTCCCCCCTTTTCCTTCTGTTCTCCAGATTATACAGATTGAGTCCATGAAGTCTTTCCTGATACGTTTTATGCTTCAGACCTTCCACCATTCTTGTCAGCCCGTCTTTGGACCCATTCAATTTTGGCAATATCTTTTTATAGGTGAGGTCTCCAGAACTGAACGCAGTACTCCAAATGGGGTCTCACCAGC
The DNA here is from genome assembly GCF_031021105.1 of Erythrolamprus reginae. Lineage (NCBI taxonomy): Eukaryota > Metazoa > Chordata > Lepidosauria > Squamata > Dipsadidae > Erythrolamprus > Erythrolamprus reginae. The sequence continues at coordinate 6,632,629 of NC_091961.1, read as the reverse complement.
ACTTTATATAGCGGGATCATAATCCATAAAACATGGGAGTCTGATCCAAAGCCCCCAGAGATGAGTTTGAGTTCTTCTTTCAGTGACTCAGATTTTTTTTTTTGCAACAGAGCACATCTCTCTTTTGTGGCCAAAAAGGCCAGTCAAATCTGGAGGAGCTACCACAAGCCACATCTGATGTTTCATTGGTGGCCAAACGTCAGGCTCTTTGGAGCTAATGCTTGTGCTAAATCTGTCAACAAGGACTAGTATCCCAGAGACCAATCAGGTCCCACAAAATGGGCCTTCTCCAGGTCCCGTCAACTAAACAATGTCAGTTGGCGGGCCCCAGGGGAAGAGCCTTCTCTGTGGCGGCCCCGACTCTCTGGAACCAGCTCCCCTTGTGGATTTACCAACCATGTCTGCTGGAAGTTTGTTCCAAGCATCTACTACTCTTTCAGTCAAATAACATTTTCTCACGTTGCTTCTGATCTTTCCCCCAACTAATTGTGCCCCCTGATTCTTGCATTCACTTTCCTATTAAAAACACTTCCCTCCTGAACCTTATTTAACCCTTTAATGTATTTAAATGTTTCGATCATCATGGGCTGCTAAGGTGGAACGGTGACGTGTGCTCGCTCCCGTGGCTCCGAGTGCTAGCGGAGTCCAGCACAACTATGCAGGCACACCTGCGTGTCCGCGCATGATTTTGCTACCTGCCCAGGTGCAATGCCATGGGGGCGAGCACACATCACCATTCCATCTTAGCAGCCCACCTCTGAAGTTTCTTTTTTTTTTTAATAAAGTTTTTATTTACAAGTATACAAAACATAAAAGACAATCATAACAATTGACAATTGAGACTTAATACAATACAATATGTCTGGATGTAAAAATATAACCATTAATAAACATATAGACTTACAGAAAAAGGAATAGAGAAAAAGTAGAGAGAAGAAGAAGGGAAAAGAAAAAGGGGCGAAGCAAAGAAGAGGAAGGAAAAAGAAAAAGAGAGAAGGGTGGGCGAGCGTACAGTGGAGCTGTGTTAAGAATATGAACTAATTTTAGATTTATTAGCTCATTACCTTAGATCAAGATTAATCATATAGATAGGTAGAAGCAAGCGTTGAATTAATCATAGTACAGTGATACCTTGTTTTACGAACTTAATTGGTTCCTGGACGAGGTTCTTAAGGTGAAAAGTTTGTAAGACGAAACAATGTTTCCCATAGGAATCAGTGGAAAAGTGATTAATGCGTGCAAGCCCAAAATTCACCCAGCTGAAGCACCCGTTTTTCAGCTGCTGGGATTCCCCTGAGGCTCCCCTCCATGGGAAACCCTACCTCTGGATTTCTGTGTTTTTGCCATGCTGCAGGGGAATCCCTGCAGGGGAATCCCAGCATCGCAAAAACGAGCGCTTCACTGGCAACGGTGGTCTGGAGGTTGGGTTTCCCAGCGAAGGGAGCATCAGTGAAATCGCAGCATCGCAAAAACACCCAAGTCCTTGAAACCCCACTTCCAGACCTCTGTGCTTTTGTGATGCTGCGATTTCACTGATGTTCCCCTCACTGGGAAACCCCACCTCCGGACTACCGTTGCCAGCGAAGCACCCATTTTTGCACTGCTGGGATTCCCCTGCAGCATCACAAAAACATGGAAGTCCGAAGGTGGGGTTTCCCATGGAGGGGAGCCTCAGGGGAATCCCAGCAGCACAAAAACGGGTGTTTTGCTGGCAACAGAAGTCCAGAGGCAGGGCATTCCAGTGGTGGCAGTGGGTTTGTAAGGTGAAAATAGTTTGTAAGAAGAGGCAAAAAAATCTTAAACCCCGGGTTTGTATCTCGAAAAGTTTGTATGATGAGGCGTTTGTAAGACGAGGTATCACTGTATAGAGATTTTGAAACTAGAAGGAAAATTTCATATTTATATATCTAATATCTCTTGCAACTATTAGAAAAGAAAGGGAAAGGTTTTATACCAGATTTGTGTCTGGTCTAATATATACAGATCATTCCTCTGAAGTTTCAACAGATGAAGTTTCTTGGATGAGAAACAAAACATTTTGTTCCTCTTCCTCAAAGGGGGGGGGGAAGTCCAGTTGCCTTTTGGGTAAAAAATCAAAAGCACTTTGGAGTCAGCTATGATCTGCATCACTGAGAATCTCCCCAGACACTCATCCTTGGTAGCTATAAGATGGGTGCTGGCTTCGCCGGTGGGGAATTCTAAGAGTTGAGGTCCACCCATCTTAAACTACCCAAAGTGGGGAAACACTGCCTTCGAGTTAAGTTCCTCCTCACTGGATTTTCCAGACTTCTTGGAAACTGACACCCAGAGAAATTTCACACAACATAGAAACATAGAAGACTGACGGCAGAAAAAGACCTCATGGTCCATCTAGTCTGCCCTTATACTATTTCCTGTGTTTTATCTTAGGATGGATATATGTTTATCCCAGGCATGTTTAAATTCAGTTACTGTGGATTGACCAACCACGTCTGCTGGACGTTTGTTCCAAGGATCTACTACTCTTTCAGTAAAATAATATTTTCTCACGTTGCTTTTGATCTTTGCCCCAACTAACTTCAGATTGTGTCCCCTTGTTCTTGTGTTCACTTTCCTATTAAAAACACTTCCCTCCTGAACCTTATTTAGCCCTTTAACATATTTAAATGTTTCAATCATGTCCCCCCTTTTCCTTCTGTCCTCCAGACTATACAGATTGAGTTCATTAAGTCTTTCCTGATACGTTTGATGCTTAAGACCTTCCACCATTCTTGTAGCCCTTCTTTGGACCCGTTCAATTTTGTCAATATCTTTTTGTAGGTGAGGTCTCCAGAACTGAACACAATATTCCAAATGTGGTCTCACCAGCGCTCTTTATAAGGGGATCACAATCTCCCTCTTCCACAACTCCGTGAAGAGGAAAATTAATAAAAATATTTAAAAAGAAGAGGAATTTCAAGCTCAACATTTCTGAAGGACACGGAATTCTGGAGGCCAGCCAAAAAGCCAAGGCTGACAAATTGTATGATATCAGAAAACGAGACCTTTCTCACACACTTTCCTTCCACAAAGACTCAGGGACAATCATCAGCCAATACATTACACTTTCAAGAAGGTTCAAAATACTTCCTGCAAATTATTGCACTTAAAAAAAAATCACAATGCCAGACATTGGAATCTAGAACAATTGGTCACCGCTAACTAACAAACATTAGGTCCCACAGAGTGGGTCTCCTCCGGGTCCCGTCAACCAAACAATGTTGCTTGGCGGGACCCAGAGGAAGAGCCTTCTCTGTGGCGGCCCCGACCCTCTGGAACCAACTCCCCCCAGAGATTAGAATTGCCCCCACCCTCCTTGCCTTTCGTAAGCTACTTAAAACCCACCTCTGCCACCAGGCATGGGGGAATTGAGATACACTTTCCCCCTAGGCCTTTACAATTTTATGCATGGTATGTTTGTATGTATGACTGGTTTTTATATAATGGGTTTTAACCTGTTTTTTAGTATTGGATTTTGTTGTACTGTTTTACTGCTGTTGTTAGCCCCCCCGAGTCTGCGGAGTGGGGCGGCATACAAATCCAATCAATCAATCAATCAATCAACAAACAAACAAACAAATAAATAAATAAGTTCTTAAGTTCTGCACACCAAGACAACTAGACACAACAACAGATTTTTTCCCCAAACACCATCACTCTGCTAAACAAATAATTCCCTCACCACTGTCAAACTATTCACTAAGGCTGCATTACTATTATTATTAGTTTTCTCATCGTTCCCATCACCCATCTACTCCCACTTAGGACTGTAGGACTGTAACTTGTTGCTTGTAACTTTATGATTTATATTAATATTGATTGTTTCCTGATTAATTATTTTAATTATTTCCTGATTAAGAATTCTGGGAGTTTGTTCTGTCGGGCTCTCTGGTAGAATCCTCCCAAAAATTCACAGGTACAAATTTCAGACCCACACACGTTTGAAAATTCAAAACAATGTTCTTTATAATGAAAATTCACTTAAACCAAGCCCTCTTTTGGGATAGCAAAGAGCACTCGTCTCCAAACAAACTGGTAATTTATACAAGTCCCTGATCAGTTCTGTGATACTTAGCTTGCAGCTGTGAGGCAATTCACAGTCCTTCTTTCACAAAGTGAAACACACTTTGCTCTGGTTTAGTTTCCAAGCGGAGAAAAATCAGCACACAAAAGGTCAAAGTCAGTAAAGCAGTCATGAAACACAACAATCAGATAATCCTCCACAATGGCCAAACCCACAGGCTGCTATTTATAGCAGCCTCACTAATGACCACAGCCCCACCCAACCACAGGTGGCCTCATTTTCTTTGATAATAATCTCTCAGTTGTTGTTGCCTATGCATCGCTCTCCGCATGCGTGGCTGTATCATTAACTCTTGTTCTGAATCCAAGGAGGAGCTAGATAATTGATCTCCTTCTGAGCTGTCTGCCACACTCTCCTCCTCCCTGTCACTCATGTCTTCTTGGTCAGGGGAGCCTTCATCAGCAGATTCCACGGGGGGGGGCAAAACAGGCCTGCAGCATGTGGCTGTCTCCCCCACATCCACAGTCCTTGGGGCAGGAGCTGGGCCAGAGCTAACCACAACAGAGTTGAAGTCCAAAAGTCTTAAAGTTGCCAGGTTTGGGGACCCCTGGTCATGAGTGTGAAAAATGGCCATAAATCACTTTTTTCAGTGCTGTTGTAACTTCAAACGGTCACTAAGTGAAGTGTTGTATGTTGGGGACTGTCTGTACTTCTAAAAGTCCATTAACTTTCTTTAAAGCCACTGCTTATTTGCTTAGCCTCGGTTTTAAAGGCTACTCGGCCTGTCGTGTTGAACGCGGATAAACGGCGTTCAAGCAGAAACTGTTATTTGCTTTACAAAAAAGGATTAAAATAGGTCTTCCTTTTCCTTTTAAGAGAAAACCAGAGGTGTTGTGGCACTATAAGCCCCATTGCTAGGTCATCCATCCGGAGAGAAAGGGTGGGGGAAGGTTGGTTGGTTGATTTACAACACTGTGATATTATTCAACTTCCTTTTATGAAATTACGCTACGCGTTTGCACCTAATGGCACAAACTTGAGTTGTGCATGCACACAAATATTTTTGCCACCCAAATTGCACACTTGCCATGTTCTAAGCAAACAGCCTACGACCCACTTTGAAAATGTTGTACCAATGAGAAGCAGCTACCCCTACAAACACCCCCCCACTTCAATAAAACCATCACCAACCACCAACAACAGAAGGCATTTAAAAAAAAATATCAAGAACATTGAAACCACATTTAGCTTGCTGAGTGGAGAGTCAAGGAGGTGTCTCTTTTTAAAATGTTTAAATAGTTTTTATGCAAATGGACATTGACACAGAATGTATTTCTTTATATCTTCATATCCTTGAATACAGCTCATCTGTCTGGAACCCACACCACATTTCGGACATAAACACTCTAGAAAATGTCCAGAGATACTTACTAGAAGAGCCCTCCATTCGTCTACTCACAACAGAATACCCTGCACAACTGAACATCATATTTCCCTGCCAATTTTTGGTTCTTAAGTGGTTGCCTTTAATTTTATATCCTACTTTTCTTTCAAGATCAGTTTCTTGGTTGACTTGTATAAGTCGATGGCAATGGAGAGGGATTCCGTTCAGGCCACTGGAATTTCAGTCTGTATTCATGCATAAGTGTATCGGTTATTAAACTATGGTTTATTAAATGACCAGACCAATCCTCGAATACAGATCATCTGTCTGGAACCCACACCACATTTCTAGAAAATGTCGAGAGATACTTTATCAGTTGAGCCCTCCACTCCTCCACTTGCAACAGAATACGCTACACACCTAGAGTTACAATCCTAGGTTTAGAAAGCTTAGAACTACATCGCCTTAAACACGACCTAAGCATAGCCCATAAAATCATCTGCTGCAACGTCCTTCCTGCCAATGACTACTTCAGCTTCAACCACAACAACACAAGAGCACACAACAGATACAAACTTAAAGTAAACCGTTCCAAACTCGACTGCAGGAAATACGACTAGCTGATGCATGGAACTCAGTACCGGACTCTGTAGTATCATCACCTAACTCCCAAAAATTTTCCCTTAGATATCCACTGTTGACCTCTCCCGATTCCTAAGAGGTCAGTAAGGGGCGTGCATAAGTGCATCAGTGTGCCTTCCGTCCCCTGTCCTAATGTTTCTCTTTTATTTATTTTATTTATTTATTAATTTATTATTTAGATTTGTATGCCGCCCCTCTCCGCAGACTCGGGGCGGCTCACAGCAAGATACAACAATTCATAACAAATCCAAATATAATTTAAAATATTTAAAAAGAACCCCATTTTACTAACAAACACACACACAAACATACCATGCATAAATTGTACATACCCGGGGGAGCTGTTTCAGTTCCCCCATGCCTGACGACAAAGGTGGGTTTTAAGGAGTTTACGGAAGGCAAGGAGAGTAGGGGCAGTTCTAATCTCTGGGGGGAGTTGGTTCCAGAGAGTCGGGGCCGCCACAGAGAAGGCTCTTCCCCTGGGGCCCACCAACCAACATTGTTTAGTTGACGGGACCCAGAGAAGGCCCACTCTGTGGGACTTAATCGGTCGCTGGGATTCGTGCGGCAGAAGGCTAGTATCATGAATATAAACATTGTTATATCTTTGTATACCACCAAACGTATTTGACAAAACAAATAAACAAGTAAAAATAAATAAAATAAATACATAGGTGTAAAAGGGAGGGAGGGAGAGAGAGGGAGAGAGAGAGGGAGGGAGAGAGAGAGAGAGAGAGAGAGAGAGAGAGAGAGAGATATTTTGTACTTCCTTTCTCCCAGGCAAATAAATTCATCAACTGTCATTAGCACAGCTATTTGTGATATCTAAATGACTTAAGGCTCATTCATTCTGTCCGCACTCAGTTCTCAACTATTCCTGACCAGGTAACAAGAGACCGATAGCAATCAGCAACGGAGAACGTGGAGGTTTGCGGAAGTATTAAAAAATCCTTTCCAGAAAACAGAAAGAATTAATACTAGATGGCTAGACAACCCAAAGAGAACAAAGCTCACTTCTTGGGGACAAAGTGCTATTTACTGGAAAGGAAACAAAGAAGGAAAAAAAGAGAGAAGGGGATTGGATTCCAGAGTCTTGCAAGAAAGCAATCTGAACCCTGACATATAAAGCTATTTTTCTGAAGATCTAAATCTGGTCAGGAAGTAAGGTTCCCAAGATAGACATTTTGGAAAAGATTTCTTCTAACAAAAATGTATTCTGCAAAGCAAAATAGAGTGGTACCTCTACTTAAGAACTTCATTCGTTCCGTGACCAGGTTCTTAAGTAGAAAGGTTTGTAAGTAGAAGCAATTTTTCCCATAGGAATCAATGTAAAAGCAAATAATGCATGTGATTGGGGAAACCACAGTGAGGGCAGGAGAAACATGTGAGAAACCCAAGGTTAAAACAAATCTAAAATTAGTCTAAAACCCCAATTATTAAAGAACAGTCACTCACATTCATTCGTTTACACTCATATACATGCTGCTCAAAAAAAATAAAGGGAACACTCAAAGAACCCATCCTAGATCCGAATGAATGAAATATTCTCATTGAATACTTTGTTCTGTACAAAGTTGAATGTGCATAAGAGCATGTGAAATTGATTGTCAATCAGTGTTTATTTATTTATTATTTATTTATTTATTGGATTTATATGCCGCCCCTCTCCGAAGACTCGGGGCGGCTAACAGCAATCATAAAACAGTGTACAATAATAATCCAATACTAAAAACGAATTAAAAACCCCTTAATATAAAAAACCAAACATACATACAAACATACCATGCATAAAATTGTAAAGGCCTAGGGGGAAAAGGAATCTTAATTCCCCCATGCCTAGCGGCAGAGGTGGGTTTTAAGTAGCTTACGAAAAACAAGGAGGGTGGGGGCAATTCTAATCTCTGGGGGGAATTGGTTCCAGAGGCCCGGAGCCGCCACAGAGAAGGATCTTCTCCTGGGTCCCACCAAGCGGCATTGTTTAGTTGACGGGACCCGGAGAAGACCCACTCTGTGGGACCTAACTGGTCGCTGGGATTCGTGCTGCAGAAGGCGGTCCCAGAGATAATCTGGTCCGGTGCCATGAAGGGCTTTATAGATCATAACCAACACTTTGAATTGTGACCGGAAACTGATCGGCAACCAATGCAGACTGCGGAGTGTTGGTGTAACATGGGCATACCTTGGGAAGCCCATGATTGCTCTCGCAGCTGCATTCTGCACAATCTGAAGTTTCCAAACACTTTTCAAAGGTAGCCCCATGTAGAGAGCTTCCTAAGTGGTCAGTTTGATTTCACAGAAGTTTGATTTACTTAGAGTTTATATTGTGTGATTTAAGTGTTCCCTTTATTTTTTTTTGAGCAGTATATATATGGCTACAGCAGAATACCAGTGCTTAATGGCCCCCAAGCCTGCTGGCACAGATGAGTTTTTAAAGCCTTACAAAAGGCCAGGAGGGTGTGGGCAGTATGAATCTCTGGAGGGAGTTGATTCCAAAGGGCCGGGGCTGCCACAGAGAAGGCTCTTTCCCTAGGCCCCGCCAGGCAGCATTGCCTAGCTGACGGGACCTGGAGAAGGCCAACTCTGTGGGACCTGACCAGTCACTGGGATTCATGAGGCAGGAGACGGTCATTTTACTAACAAACACACACACAAACATACTATGCATAAATTGTACATGCCCGGGGGAGGTGTTTCAGTTCCCCCATGCCTGACGACAAAGGTGGGTTTTAAGGAGTTTACAGAAGGCAAGGAGAGTAGGGGCAGTTCTAATCTCTGGGGGGAGTTGGTTCCAGAGAGTCGGGGCCGCCACAGAGAAGGCTCTGGTCCTAAGCCACATAGGGTTTCCTTCTGTTGCCAAAGCATTGAAACCTCCAGCTACAAAGAAAGAAAAAGACTTTCGGATGAACACAACTGTGAAGCTAATCCTCTTTCATTCCAGGGAACGCAGCCAAGTTCCTAAGTATCTTCCGTCTGCTCAGCTTCCTGTCCTAATGTTCAACCACACGGGGACGTATCGATTGGAAAGGAGGAAGACGCCTGCAATGCACACATAGAAACCGACTAACCTTTGGTCAGGACAGAAATACAGTCGTGCCTCTACCTAAGAACGTCTCTACTTGCAAACTTTTCTAGATAAGAACACCGGGTGTTCAAGATTTTTTTTGTCTCTTCTCAAAAACCATTTTCCATTTACAAACCCGAGCGTTTGAAACTGTAACCGTAAAAGGCAGGGAGAAGCCTCTGTGGGGCCTCTCTAGGAATCTCCTGGGAGGAAACAGGGCTGGAAAAGGTGGGGAGAAGCCTCCATGGTGCCTCTCTAGGAATCTCCCAAGGAGGAAACAGGGCCGGAAAAGGCGGGGAGAAGCCTCCGTGGGGCCTCTCTAGGAATCTCCTGGGAGGAAACAGGGCCGGAAAAGGCGAGGAGAAGCCTCTGTGGGGCCTCTCTAGGAATCTCCTGGGAGGAAACAGGGCCGGAAAAGGCAGGGAGAAGCCTCTGTGGGGCCTCTCTAGGAATCTCCTGGGAGGAAACAGGGCTGGAAAAGGTGGGGAGAAGCCTCCGTGGTGCCTCTCTAGGAATCTCCCAAGAGGAAACAGGGCCAGAAAAGGCAGGGAGAAGCCTCCGTGGGGCCTCTCTAGGAATCTCCTGCTTTTACATTGATTCCAATGGGAAAAATTGCTTCTTCCTACAAACTTTTCTACTTAAGCACCTGGTCACGGAGCGAATTAAGTTCATAAAGTAGAGGTACCACTGTAGCGGGAAGGAAAGAAGAAGAGTGGGTGCAGAAGCAACCTTCGCTTGGCTTCAAAGCAACCTCTAAAGAAAGAAAAGCCAACTACCTCAGCTATTCCTGCCCAGACATATTTACTTAGCAAAGCTGAGTAACCTTAAAATAAGTTTTCCCAAGGCAGATAAGCATTGATAGATTATATATGGGCACCAGGGTTTGTTTTTTTCTTCAAAAGCATATAACACAGGTGCAAGATAAGCAGCAAGTTAATTAGCAGATTATTAAAAACACTTCCCTCCTGAACCTTATTTAACCCTTTAACCTATTTAAACGTTTCGATCATGTCCCCCCTTTCCCTTCGGTCCTCCAGATCAGGGATCTCCAACCTTGGGCGCTTTAAGCCTGGCGGACTTCAACTCCCAGAATTCTGGGCTGGGGAATTCTGGGAGTTGAAGTCCTCCAGGCTTAAAGCGCCCAAGGTTGGGGACCCCTGCTCCAGATGATACAGATTGAGTTCATGAAGTCTTTCCTGATCAGTTTGATGCTTAAGACCTTCCACCATTTTTGTCGCCCGTCTTTGGACCCATTCAGTTTTATCCATCTCTTTTTGTAGGTGAGATCTTCCCTTCTTGGGAATGTAATAAAGTTAAAAAAATTTGGAAGCAAATACAAATGGAAGTGAGTAAAATTACAAATGGCAACTGGAAAATAACCAAGGAAGCAGCATTATTGATTAAAAACAGTGAAGTAAAAAAATATGAAGAAATCAAAACTGCAGCGATAGAAAGCGCCCAGGCAACTATAGTGCTTGGGTGGAAAGATGATAATAAATGGACGATTAAAAAATTGGTGCAGGTACATGGTGGACCACATTCACTATGAAATTATGGAAATTAGATTACATAACTATAATGAAGAGAAATTAGCAGCAACAATGAGGCAGTGGGAGAAGGTCAAAAATTATTTTATTTATTTATTTATTTATTTATTTATTTATTTATTTATTTATTTATTTATTTATTTATTTATTTATTTATTTATTTATTTATTTATTTATTTATTTATTTATTTATTTATTTATTTATTTATTTATTTATTTATTTATTTATTTATTTATTTATTTATTTATTACTTAGATTTGTATGCCGCCCCTCTCCGAAGCCTCGGGGCGGCTCACAACACGTGGAAACAAATCATAAATAATTTGACAAATTTAAAATATTTAAAGATTTAAAACAGACCCCATATACTAACAGACATACACACAAGCATACCATATACAAATTAAACATGCCCAGGGGGAGATGTTTCAGTTCCCCCATGCCTGACGGCAAAGGTGGGTTTTAAGGAGTTTACGGAAGGCAGGAAGAGTAGGGGCAGTTCTAATCTCTGGGGGGAGTTGGTTCCAGAGGGCCGGTGCCGCCACAGAGAAGGCTCTTCCCCTGGGGCCCGCCAACCGACATTGTTTAGTTGACGGAACCCGGAGAAGGCCCACTCTGTGGGACCTAATCGGTCGCTGGGATTCGTGCGGCAGGAGGCGGTCTCGGAGATATTCTGGTCCAGTGCCATGAAGGGCTTTAAAGGTCATAACCAACACTTTGAATTGTGACCGGAAACTGATCGGCAGCCAATGCAGACTGCGTATATATTAACAATATCAGCAAGCGATGCACATGTAAAAAATAAAATCCAATCACTTTACAACGAATGAACAATGTAATCCAGAGACGAAGCCAATGAAGGACACAGAATTGAATCGTCCCTGGTGAAGGGAATTTTTATTTTCTTGTTTGGCGATGGTACACTTTTTTATGTTTTTGCTTCTTGCAAAAAAAATTTTTTAAAATCAATAAAAATTATATTATTTTAAAAAAAGAGAGAGAGAGAGATCTTCCCTTCTTAAGTCTTAAAAGTTGCCAGTGTCAGACACCCCTGTCCCAAACGAAGTTCCTGCCTGCACTTTTATCCCACTTGATTGACTACAAACCAGGTCTCAGCTACTTTCGGCAAGATTATTTATTTATTTTATTTATTTATTATTTGGATTTGTATGCCGCCCCTCTCCGAAGACTCGGGGCGGCTCACAAGTGAAAAAAACCAATCCAATACATAATCCAATTAATTAAAATATTTCAAAAATTTAAAAAACCCCTATACTAACATACACACACACAAGCATACCATGTATAAATTCAACGTGCCCAAGGGGAGATGTTTAGTTTCCCCATGCCTGACGGCAAAGGTGGGTTTTGAGGAGTTTACGGAAGGCAGGAAGAGTAGGGGCAGTTCTGATCTCCGGGGGGAGTTGGTTCCAGAGAGTCGGTGCCGCCACACAGAAGGCTCTCCCCCTGGGGCCCGCCAACCGACATTGTTTAGTTGACGGGACCCGGAGGAGGCCCACTCTGTGGGACCTAATCGGTCGCTGGGATTCGTGCGGCAAGATTAACTTCTCTTCTTGTCCAATCTGCTTTTTTCTTGTTGTCGTATGCAAAGCAATGAGATTAACAGGCGAAAGTGGCCCAAGATGAGCTAAACTCAAATCCTCCCATTAACATCATGTGCAGCTTTTAGTCTAGCCAGCTAACCCGCTGCTCGGTTTCTTTTCCTGCCTAATCTCGACGGAGATACCGTAATATGGGACTGCACGTCCTGCTTTCGGTTCTCGTAGAATGAAAGGAGGTGCCAGACAGCCAAAGGCTGGCAAGTTTCAAGGTACAACTGTTCTATTTTGGTGCTATCGGGCTGGTGGGTTGGTTGCATTCATGCATACAGACAAGCTGTCCAGATAGAGAACAAGGACAAAGCCCAGATTAAGTGCCCCTCATCCCACAGATTGTAAAATATATGGGTAGTCCTCAATGTAGGGCCAAATAATAATAATAATATTTGCTGTGTTGTATTGACATAATAATAATACTTATTGTTATTGTTATTGTTGTTGTTGTTGTTGTTGTTATTATTATTATTATTATTATTATTATTATTATTATTATTATTATTATTATTATTATTATAAACATAGAAACATAGAAGTCTGACAGCAGAAAAAGACCTCATGGTCCATCTAGTCTGCCCTTATACTATTTTCTGTATTTTATCTTAGGATGGATCTATGTTTATCCCAGGCATGTTTACATTCAGTTCCTGTGGATTTATCTACCACGTCTGCTGGAAGTTTGTTCCAAGGATCTACTATTCTTTCAGTCAAATAATATTTTCTCATGTTGCTTTTGATCTTTCCCCCAACTAACTTCAAATTGTGTCCCCTTCTTCTTGTGTTCACTTTCCTATTAAAAACACTTCCCTCCTGGACCTTATTTAACCCTTTAACATATTTAAATGTTTCGATCATGCCCCCCTTTTCCTTCTATCCTCCAGACTAGACAGATTGAGTTCATGAAGTCTTTCCTGACACGTTTTATGCTCAAGACCTTCCACCATTCTTGTAGCCCGTCTTTGGACCCGTTCAATTTTGTCAATATCTTTTTGTAGGTGAGGTCTCCAGAACTGAACACAGTATTCCAAATGTGGTCTCACCAGCACTCTATATAGCAGGATCATAATCTCCCTCTTCCTGCTTGTTATACCTCTAGCTATGCAGCCAAGCATCCTACTTGTTTTCCCTACCGCCTGACTGCCCTGTTCACCCATTTTGAGACTGTCAGACTCAGATATCACTACCCCTAAATCCTTTTCTTCTGAAATTTTTGCTAACACAGAACTGCCAATACAATACTCAGATTGAGGATTCCTTTTCCCCAAGTGCATTATTTTACATTTGGAAACATTAAGCTGCAGTTTCCATTGCTTTGACCATTTATCTAGTAAAGCTAAATCATTTACCATATTATTATTATTATTATTATTATTATTATTATTATTATTATTATTATTATTATTATTATGTCAATACAACACAGCAAACAAGATCACTATGCTGGATTTCGTATTTCATCACCAGTCGGGCACTTCCCAAGCACCTAGGACTGCGTGATGTAGCGGCGAATTATGTTTGCCGATCCCAGTAAAGCGGCCTTTTGCAATTGACAGATGGAGATTTTGTCAATTCCAATGGTTTTCAAATGTCCGCTGAGATCCTTTGGCACCACGCCCAGTGTGCCAAATACCACTGGGACCACTTTCACTGGCTTATGCCAGAGTCGTTGCAGCTCGATTTTTAGATCTTCGTATTTCATTAATTTCTCTAGCTGCTTCTGCTCCTCTTAAAAACCTGGCTTTGCCGGCAGGCCTGGTGGCCATTAGATTTGACTGGGATGCTTGATATGGTATGAATGTACTGATAATATTTAAGGGTTGTTTAAACTATTGTTGTAAATTAATTATTTTTGGTACTGTTTTTATTATTTTATTGTTGTAAGCCGCCCTGAGCCCTTCGGCAGTGGGCAGCATACAAATTTAATTAAATAAATGAAATACAAATAATACCAACCCGCCTTCCATTGAGGACCTGTATACTGCACGACTCAAAAAGTGGGCCATGAAAATATTTACAGATATTTACACATCCCGGACACAAATTGCTTCAACTCCTACTGTCAAAACAACAAGCATTGCACGCTGGAACTACATTGTCAAATAATTCACTAAGACTGTATTGCTATTATTCTTCTTATTGTTACTAGTAGCTATCTCCACCCATTTATTACTATAACCCTGTTGCCTGTGTCTTTCAATTTATGTTGTTTTTATTCCTTTCCCAGTATGATTTGATAGCTTATTAGTAACCTTGACTATTACTATGTGTTGTATCTTTTTATTCTTGAGGAATGTATTTTATTTTTCCTTTTATGTACACTGAATTCGTTCCGTGACCAGGTTCTTAAGTAGAAAAGTTTGTAAGTAGAAGCAATTTTTCCCATAGGAATCAATGTAAAAGCAAATAATGCATGCAAACCCATTAGGAAAGAAATACAAGCTTGGAATTTGGGTGGGAGGAGGAGGGGGAGGAAGAGGAGGAGGACAGTCGCTGTCCAGAGCGAAGGGAGCGTTTCTTTTCTCTGGGTGCTGGCAGCGGTTTATTCCCTCTCCAAGCGTCCAGAGAAAGGAAAATGCTTTGTTCGCTCTGGACTGCCAAAGCCTCCTTAAGCGCCACCAAAAGGCTCCTCTGGCAGCCCAGAAAAGTCCGAGATGGCCGGGATTAAAGGAGAAATGGCAGGATACTGGCCTGGTCTTTGTGCCGCTCTCAAATTTCCTGGGAAACTTTTCCGGGGTCGGGTTCTTAAGGAGAAATTGTTTCTTAAGAAGAGGCAAAAAAATATTGAACACCCAGTTCTTATCTAGAAAAGTTCTTAAGTAGAGGCATTCTTCAGTAGAGGTATCACTGTACACCAAAGACAAATTCTGGGCAAATTTTCCAAGCATATCCAAGCAATTCCAATAAAGAATTATATTCTATACAGTCTTGGAGTCAATTGGGGTCCTATGTCAAGCCCTATCTGTGTCTCTACCCCCCATGCACAGCCTTGACCTTTGAAGCTCTGCACAATAAGGAATTCTTTTCTATGCCCAAATTGTCTTCCTTTTCCTTCTCTCAATATAACTAGAATGTGAAAGCAGCTGAGTCAGATGCAGAGCAGGGAAAATATGGAGAGAGGTTTAAAATCCCCTTTGATGGAAATCCCAAACCATGTTAAAACCAAAATCCCAAACCACGTTTTGCCAAAAAACCAAAAAACTTGCCTTTAACCAAAGATTAAACAAACAAACCAAAATTCTGTTTGAGAGCCAGTTTGGTGTAGTAGTTAAAGCAATAATAAAATACAAACTGGGAGACCCCGTGAGTTCTAGTTTTAGCCACAAAGTCAGCTGAGTGATCATGATCAAGCCGGCCACTTTCTCTTAGCCCTATGAAGGAGGCAACGGCAAACCTCGTCTAAAACTAAAAAAACCCCCAAAAAACCAAATACAACCCACAACATGTCCAGGCAAGTCTCCGAGAATCGGATGTGATAAAAGGGAAGAACAAAAACTAACAAGCAACAAAAAATAATGCATTTAGACCAAGGTTTTTAGACTTTTGGATCAAGCATGGATTTGAGGATCAACCTCTTAATTCTTACGTTGCCCTTCACCCCCCACTTCCTATTTGCTTTTGTGTTTTACATTTTATCTAAGCATAGCCCATAAAACCATCTGCTACAACGTCCTTCCTTTCAACGACTACTTCAGCTTCAACCACAACAACACATGAGCACACAACAGGTACAAACTCAAAGTAAACCGTTCAAAACTCGACTGCAGGAAATACAATTTTAGTAACCGAGTAGTTGATGCATGGAACTCATTACCAGACTCTGTAGTATTATCACCTAACCCAGTGTTTTTCAACCAGTGTGCCGTGGCACACTAGTGTGCCACGAGACACGGTCAGGTGTGCCGCGAAGCTCAGAGAGAGAAAGAAAGCAAGAGAGAAAGAAAAGCAAGAGAGAGAGAGAGAAAGAAAGCAAGAGAGAGAGAGAAAGAGTGAACGAGCGAGAGAGAAAGAACAAGAGAGAAAGCAAGAGAGAGAAAGAGAACAAGAAAAAGAAAGCAAGAGAGAAAGAGAGAGCTAGAGAGAGAGAGAAAGCAAGAGAGAGAAAGAAAAAGAGGGAGGGAAGGAGAGAGTGAAAGACATGGAGGGAGGGACGGGGGGAGAGAGAAAGAGCAAAAAAGAGAGGAAGGAAGAGAAAGAAAGGGATGGAGAGAGAGAGAAAGGGAAAAAGAGGGAGGGAGAGACAAATAGAGCGAAAGGGAGGAAGAGAGAGAGAATTTTTTTGTCCAAACTTTTTTTAGCAGCGCCCCCCCCCCCTCCCCGCTCAATGTGCCCCAGGGTTTCGTAAATGTAAAAAATGTGCCACGGCTCAAGAAAGGTTGAAAATCACTGACCTAACCCCCAAAACTTTACCCTTAGACTATCCACTGTTGACCTCTCCTGATTCCTAAGAGGTCAGTAAGGGGTGTGCATAAGTGCACCAGCGTGCCTTCCGTCCCCTGTCCTAACCATGTATATGAATATTATCATATCTTTGTATACCACCAATACATACTTGACAAAACAAACAAACAAATAAAATAATAAAACCTTTAAATTTATTTTCTCCATATCAATGTTTGCAGGAGAACTTGTCTGTGACCCCCCCTTTTTTTAAAAAAAAATCACACTGCAGATCAGTTTGAATTCCGGTAGCCCCATTAAGGTGGACTTAAGCACCCCCAGGTCACATTTTTATATATTTCATAAACAGTGATACCTCGTCTTACAAACGCCTTGTCATACAAACTTTTCGAGATACAAACCCGGGGTTTAAGATTTTTTTGCCTCTTCTTACAAACTATTTTCACCTTACAAACCCACCACTGCCGCTTGGATGCCCTGCCTCCGGACTTCCGTTGCCAGCAAAGCACCTGTTTTTGCGCTGCTGGGATTCCCCTGAGGCTCCCCTCCATGGGAAACCCCACCTCCGGACTTCCGTGTTTTTGTGATGCTGCAGGGGAATCCCAGCAGGTGAATCCCAGCAGCGCAAAACGGGCACTTCGCTGGCAACGGAAGTCTGGAGGTGGGGTTTCCCAGGGAGGGGAGCCTCAGGGAAATCCCAGCAGCACAGAAACGGGCGCTCCGGCTGGCAAAGGGGGTGAATTTTGGGCTTGCACGCATTAATATCTTTTCCATTGATTCCTATGGGAAACACTGTTTCATCTTACAAACTTTTCACCTTAAGAACCTCATCCCAGAACCAATTAAGTTTGTAAGATGAGGTATCACTGTATCTGTTTCCCGACATTAAATAGAATACTGTATACATTTGCCTACTCGAAGGATACTGAGTTTCACTTCTTTTATGAAAGAAGCAAACAAACACAATGATCTTGGAAAGTGAGAGGGTCGCCTCTTTCGCCTCGCAAATCCAGCACTTTTGCAGCTATGTCAACTTGTGCAGCTGATAAGAGAACGAAAAATGCACGTTTTTGCCTCTTGACAGGGAAAACGCCCCGACAGGGAAAAAAGGCCGAATACACCAAGTGAGTAAGATCTGCAGACGCTTTAACTCAGGTTAAAACTTTGTGCTTGGAAATTCCCTGCTCCTAAAAGAATCAGAAGGCCTCAAGAAAGGAAGGGAACGGGACCTATTGATAGCAAAAGGACTTAGACTTAGATTGCTGCTCCACAGTGGTTTGCAGCCTTCTCTAAACGGGTTGCAGAGGTCCTCAAACTTGGCAACTTTAAGACTTGTGGACTTCAACTCCCAGAATTCTCCAGCCCTAGGCATTTGTTTGTTTGTTTTTGTTTGTTTATTTATAAATAAATAAATGAATGAATCAATGAATCAATCAATCAATAATATGCTGCCCATTCCAGGTGGCTAGAGTTGAAATCCACCAGTGTTAAAGTTGTCAAGTTTGAAGACCCCTGACCCTGGGCCCTCCTTTCACCGACTTCGGAAAGATGGAAAGCTGAGTCAACCTGGAGCCTCGTGAGATTCCAACTCCTGGCAGTGAGTTTACACCGCGCTACTGCATTATAACCGTTTGCACCAATACCAGATCCCAGCACAAACGTAACCCGGGAGATCGGCTGGCAAAGAGGGCTTGAAAGGCCGGATCAACTGCGATCCACTCCGCGCCCATTGGTTAGGTTGCAAGCGGTCGCCCTGCCCTGGGCGCAATTTCCAAGTGGCTCTCTAGAAAGATTCATTTGGAAGGGGAGGGGGGAATAAAAGCTTCCAAAGCGGAACTTTGCCAAAGCCTTGCCCCAATCCTACACACCCGTCTTCCTCGGGCGCCAACCGCGCCAAAACTCACCCAAAGTCGAGCGAACCTGTTGGCGACTTCTTGGGCTCGTTTTTCAAAGAGCCGGCGGGCGCCGCGCCCGAGCGCCCCGAGCGCAGGATCCCGGGCTCCACTGGCACCGACCGTCGCTCGGGAGCCCCGGCAGGGAAGGCAGGCTGCTCATCTTCCCACTCGGGGCCCTCCTGGGCTTGCGACGACCCGTTGCGCCACCTTCCCGTCTCCTCCGGCGGCGGGCGCGCCCTCTCCAAGCTCCAACCCCGACGCGGGTGGGTGTGTTTCGGGTGCGCACAGCACGCAAACCACCCTTCCCTCCTCCTCCTCTTCCTCCTCCCCCAAAAGGGCATCTACTCGGTCCCTCCCCGAAAAGGGCAGCATCAATCCCCCCCCTCCCCGCCTCTTCGACGCGACGTTCCCACGGGGTCCCGTGCGCTTCTCTTCGCCCGGCCCGGCTGCTGCGCGCACAGAGGCAGGCAAGCAAAGCGCCCGGCTCTCTAGACCGCCGTTCGAGCTGAGCCGGCCAGGCTCCCGGGCTTCGTGGCCGGCGTGGAGGCTCCAGCCCGGCTGGTGCCCCACACGGCCAGGGAGATCGGAGATCGGAGCGCCCTCCAGCCTGGATGCAAGCGCCCGGCTGTCGTTCGGCCCTGGACTGTTGTGCTACGGTCTCCGCAGCGGCTCTTCCCTCTCTCCCGCTTTCTTTCTTTCTTTCTTTCCCTCCTTCCCTCCTTCCTTTCCTTTTCTTTCTCCTTCCTTCCTTCCTTTCCAACCTGCTGAAAAAAAACATGATAATCTTTCCTTCCTTCTTTCCTTCCCCCTCCCTTTCCTTCCTTCCTTCCTTCCTTCCTTCCTTCCTTTCCAACCTGCTGAAAAAATCATGACAATCTTCCTTTCCTTTCTTTTATCTTCCTTTTCTTTCCTTCCCTTCTTCTTCCCTCCTTTCCTTTCTTTTATCTTCCTTTTCTTCCTTTCCCTTCTTATTTCCTCTTTTTCCTTTCCTTTCCCTTCTCTTCCCTTCCCTTCCCTTTTTTTTTCTGGCTTCCGTACGCTTCCCATTCGCCAGAGCCAGCCCCGGATGTTGAGCGAAGGCGGCGCCCGGGAAGCCTCGGCCATCGCCTGCCTGGGTGCCGCGACTGGGTCTGGACGGGCCGCCCATTACAACGACGCCCCGTCCATGCTCCGTGTCCACAGTCTCGGTGGGGCAGCATAGCAACCCGGAGCACCCTCGCTTTTGGCCCGGAGACCCCTCGCCAGCAAGAGCCGGGACTTCGCCGAAGTTGCCAACTTTGGAGCGTGTAAGTGTTTCCCAACCTTGGCAACTTGAAGATATTTGGACTTCAACTCCCAGAATTCCCCAGCCAGCGAATGCTGGCTGGGGGATTCTGGGAGTTGAAGTCCAGATATCTTCAAGTTGCCAAGGTTGGGAAGCACTGCTGTAGAAGCGCCGCTTGAGCTCGGCGCGTTTCTTTTACGTTCCTTTAAAACCCCCGAGATTTAAAAAATTTGGAGCGTGCCGAGACTACAGATGCTGGCTTTTTATCGGTAGTCCTCCACTAACAATCGTAGCAAGAAAGGTCGTAAAATCGGGCAAATGTTTGGGTTACTCATATGTTGTGAGCCGCCAGGAGTCCACGGAGAGGGGAGGTATACAAGTCCAATTAATACATAAATAAAATCAATAAAGCCCACGTGGCAGCTGCCTTTCTTGGCTCCAGAAATTTTGGGGCACCGGGGTTAAGTGATTGACTGCAGTTGTTAAGGGAGTAACAAAAGTTTTTAAGTGAATCTGGCTTGGCATTGACCCATTGTTTCTTGCAAGGTCATAAAAGGTGGCCACATTTATAGATATGTACAGAATAGAAATAGAAGAAATAAGGATGGGATGGGATGGGATGGAATAGAATTTGGCCAAGTGTGATTGGACACACAAGGAATTTGTCTTTGGTGCAGACATTCGTCAAGAATCATAAGGTACAATACTTAATGATAGTCTGGGTACAAATAAGCAATCAAATCATAAGAGCACTGTACAAAGAGTGCAGAGAAGATGATTAGGGGACTGGAGGCTAAAACATATGAAGAACAGTTGCAGAAACTGGGCATGTCCAGTTTAATGAAAAGAAGGACCAGGGGAGACATGATAGCAGTGTTCCAATACCTTAGGGGTTGCCACAAAGAAGAGGGAGACAACCTATTCTCCAAAGCACCTGTGGGTAGAACAAGAAGCAATAGGTGGAAACTAAACAAGGAGAGAAGCAACGTAGAACTAAGGAGACATTTCCTGACAGTTAGAACAATTAATCAGTGGAACAGCTTGCCTCCAGAAGTTGTGAATGCTCCATCACTGGAAGTTTTTAAGACATGTTGATTAACCATCTGCCTGAAGTGGTGTAGGGTTTCCTGCCTAAGCAGGGGGTTGGACTAGAAGACCTCTAAAGTCCCTTCCAACTCTGTTGTTGTTGTTGTTGTTGTTGTTGTTGTTGTTGTTGTTAAACTAAAAATATAAATAACTGAATCCAAAATCCAAAACACAACAGCCCGATTAAAAGCTGGGCAGGACTGGACCAGGAGGGTGGGAAGGTGGGTTCTGTTGCCAATTGATCAACTATCTCCACTTTGATAACTTCCCAATTAGAGAGAGAAGCTAATTGGCAGAACCCATTGTTACATACCCACATGCATGGAAATAACAGCAAACCTCAGCTGGAGGAAGAGGGTGATCTAGAACAGGGGTCTCCAACCTTGGCAACTTTAAGACTTGTGGACTTCAACTCCACTGCTGGCTGATGAATTCTTCTTCTTCTTCTTCTTCTTCTTCTTCTTCTTCTTCTTCTTCTTCTTCTTCTTCTTCTTCTTCTTCTTCCTCCTCTTCTTCCTCCTCTTCCTCTTCTTCTTCTTCTTCCTCTTCTTCTTCCTCTTCTTCTTCCTCTTCCTCTTCTTCTTCTTCTTCTTCTTCCTCTTCTTCTTCCTCTTCCTCTTCTTCTCTCATCATCATCATCAACAACTCACACAAGCAGCCTTTGTTGGCCTCATCTTGAATTTGTAGATCCCTACACCCCCTGCACCCCAAAAGCAGGAGATTGCCTACCTCATTTGTGACAAATGGGAAAAACAATGGTTTCTTGAAAGCCTCCAGTGATCAAGTCCCACAGTTTCATCTCCTGCATGTCCCCAAGGATCACTGCCACCATCACAAATCCATGTCACTTGCTTATTTTGATCATGTGATCACCGTCATAAGTGTGAAAAACAAGCCTAAATCAGTTGTTTTTGTTTTCAGTGTCATTCAAACTCTAAACAGTGACCAAACATGGTTATAAATTGAGGACCATATCTGTAATCTGCCAGGCTTAATGGGATGATCCAGTTTAGACAACAAACTGAGCCATAATAGGCTTGTTTGGTTTTCTCGGAGCTGTTGTGACTTGTAAATCTTTTTTTTAATAGGATGAGAGTTGTGTAAACATAGCTGTTGACTTCAGAGCGAAAGAGCCTGTGAGGTCCTGATATTGGGGTGTAGGATGAAGCCTGAAGAGAGGTAGTTCAAGTTCAAGTTTTAGAAAGTTTCCTAGCCCCATAAATGCTTGGAAAATTTGCCCAGAAATTCCCCATCACGTACTATTTCCTAACGCAGAATTTCCAGGAAGTATTTGCTGGAAAAACTAAAATCTATAGATATTTTTGCATTGTGGGGATATCTGAAAATGGGACGGCTATGCTGTTCAAAGAAATATTGATGTACTTGCTTGTTTATTTACTACTTTGTAAATCTATGCAGTGACAGAAGTATCTTGAGCAGATTGTGTCTTGAAACTACTTATTACTAGTGGTCTTTGGAAGTATGTTAAATAGCTAAGTAAATAAACTTGATAGGGAATTAAAACGTTGGCAGGAAAATGGAGAAGCCACTTTATTTACTGTTGTGGTTAGCTCTGGCCCAGCTCCTGCCCCAAGGACTGTGGATGTGGGGTAGACATCCACATGCTGCAGGCCTGTTTTGCCCCCGGTGGAATCTGATGATGAAGGCTCCTCTGACCAAGAAGACATGAGTGACAGGGAGGAGGAGAGTGTGGCAGACAGCTCAGAAGGAGATCAATTATCTAGCTCCTCCTTGGATTCAGAACAAGAGTTAATGATACAGCCACGCATGCGGAGAGCGATGCATAGGCAGCAACAACTGAGAGATTATTATCAAAGAAAATGAGGCCACCTGTGGTTGGGTGGGGCTGTGGTCATTAGTGAGGCTGCTATAAAGAGCAGCCTGTGGGTTTGGCCATTGTGGAGGATTATCTGATCGTTGTGTTTCATGCCTGCCTTGCTGACTTTGACCTTTGTGTGCTGATTTTTCCCCACTTTGAAACTAAACCAGAGCAAAGTGTGTTTCACTTTGTGAAAGAAGAAGGACTGTGAATTGCCTAAGTATCACAGAACTGATAAGGGACTTGTACAAATTACCAGTTTGTTTGGAGACGAGTGCTCTTTGCTATACCAAAAGAGGGCTTGGTTTAAGTGAATTTTCATTATAAAGAACATTGTTTTGAATTTTCAAATGTGTGTGTGTCTGAAATTTGTACCTGTGAATTTTTGGGAGGATTCTACCAGAGAGCCCGACAGAACAATTTACTAAGGTAGAAGAACTAATGTTTGAATTATGCCATCAATACAAACTACCTTCCTTAGCATTAAAAGTCTCCATGTGTATTGTATACGGTGAGATTTAGGTCACGCGTCCAATGAGATTACAATGTGTGTGAGATCATTGTAACTGGAATAGAATTGGCTAGGGGTTTTTAAATATATATATAGGATATATTTTTGGAACGCATTAAGGTAGATTCAGTTTTATTTGTCAACACAGCTTTCTAGCCAGGCATTATTTATTTATCAAAATCGATGACATAACAGTATACATCTAGCTAGCTCGACCCACTGTGGCTATTAGCAAACTTAGTTTAATGTCACGTGTGAATTGCGTTGCTGGAGGAGTCATCTCTAGGGCAAAGTTTGGCCTCTGAAACTATGCCTCTTCCTTTCCAGCAGGCACATCCCAATCAGGGCAATAGGCCAAGAAGACTCAACAAAATTAAGAAGAAAAAAGGCCTGGAAAAATCTCTCTATCCTGCTAGAAGATGATAACTTCCGGGGCAAACAAATTACCATCTTTTCCCAAAAATAAGACTGGGTCTTATATTATTTTTTGCTCCAAAACCAAAATATGCATTAGGGCTTATGGTTAGGTCTTATTTTGGGGAAAATATGGTACTACAGTGGTACCTCTACTTATGAACTTAATTCGTTCCGTGACCAGGTTCTTAAGTAGAAAGGTTTGCAAGAAGAAGCAATTTTTCCCATAGGAATCAATGTAAAAGCAAATAATGCGTGCGATTGGGGAAACCACAGGGAGGGTGGAGGCCCTGTTTCCTCCCAGGAGATTCCTAGAGAGGCCCCCCAGAGGCTTCTCCCCACCTTTTCTGGCCCTGTTTCCTCCACTTGCAACAGAATACGCTACACACCTAGAGTTACAATCCTAGGTTTAGAAAGCTTAGAACTACGTCGCTTTAAACACGACCTAAGCATAGCCCATAAAATCATCTGCTACAATGTCCTTCCTGTCGATGACTACTTCAGCTTCCATCACAACAACACTCGAGCACACAACAGATACAAACTTAAGTAAACAACTCCAAATTTGACTGCAGGAAATATGACTTTAGTAACTGAGTAGTTGATGCATGGAACTCACTAACTGACTCTGTAGTATCATCACCTAACTGCCAAAAATTTTCCCTTAGATATCCACTGTTGACCTCTCCCGATTCCTAAGAGGTCAGTAAGGGGCGTGCATAAGTGCACCAGTGTGCCTTCTGTCCCCTGTCCTAATGTGCAGTCAGGCGATAGGGAAAGCAAGTAGGATGCTTGGCTGCATAGCTAGAGGTATAACAAGCAGGAAGAGGGAGATTATGATCCCGCTATATAGAGCGCTGGTGAGACCACATTTGGAATACTGTGTTCAGTTCTGGAGACCTCACCTACAAAAAGATATTGACAAAATTGAACGGGTCCAAAGACAGGCTACAAGAATGGTGGAAGGTCTTAAGCATAAAACGTATCAGGAAAGACTTCATGAACTCCATCTGTATAGTCTGGAGGACAGAAGGAAAAGAGGGGACATGATCGAAACATTTAAATATGTCAAAGGGTTAAATAAGGTCCAGGAGGGAAGTGTTTTTAATAGGAAAGTGAACACAAGAACAAGGGGACACAATCTGAAGTTAGTTGGGGGAAAGATCAAAAGCAACATGAGAAAATATTATTTTATTGAAAGAGTAGTAGATCCTTGGAAGAAACTTCCAGCAGACGTGGTAGATAAATCCACAGTAACTGAATTTAAACATGCCTGGGATAAACATATCCATCCTAAAATAAAATACAGAAAATAGTATAAGGGCAGACTAGATGGACCATGAGGTCTTTTTCTGCCGTCAGACTTCTACATTTCTATGTTTCTAATGTTTCTCTCTTACTAGTATCATGTATATAAACATGGTTATATCTTTGTATACCACCAATATGTACTTGACTAAATAACTAAATAACTAAGTAACTAAATAAATAACTAAATAACTAAGTAACTAAATAACTGAATAACTAAATAACTAAGTAACTAAATAAATAACTAAATAACTAAGTAACTAAGTAACTAAGTAACTGAATAACTGAATAACTAAGTAACTAAGTAACTAAATAACTAAGTAACTAAATAAATAACTAAATAACTAAGTAACTAAATAAATAACTAAATAACTAAGTAACTAAATAACTGAATAACTAAATAACTAAGTAACTAAGTAACTAAATAACTAAATAACTAAGTAACTAAATAAATAACTAAATAACTAAGTAACTAAGTAACTAAATAACTGAATAACTAAATGACTAAATGACTAAATGACTAAACTAAACTAAACTAAACTAAACTAAACTATTCTATGTCTGCAAAACTGCAATGTCACAACTTGCAGGAACTTTCCACACACACCCTTTCACAAAAGAGGCAGCTTCCTCACTTAATAAGTTTAGTTCTTTAGCATTCTCTTTTGAATTTTTTTGTTTTTCCCTTTTTCAGAAATCACTTCCTGCTTCCTCCCTAGTAACCCTCAGGTTCCACACTTTTAAAATCTAAAGTCAGGCTGCGTTTCGCAGATCTTGTGACTGGCTGAGATCTACATTTAAAAAAAAAAAAACACATTTTCCTTGCAAACATCAGATAGGAAGAGATCGCACAATGTGCCGCAGAACTATTTATAGAGCTTGGAAAGTTAGTTGCTTCTTACCACCATGCAGCCTCTTCGCTTGAAACTCTGCTGGCCGCCAGTTCCGTTGTGCCAGGGCTCTGCGCATCTAACGCCTGCCTGTGAAGACGGCTGAAAAGAATAAAAATGAAAAAAATAAAAATGAAAGAAAAGGCTGTGGGGGTTTGGGGATTTTGACTATTCATGCTTCTGAGCACGGCACTTTCTGCTCATCTTTGCATAAGTCTCTTTTTGTGGCTAGAGCATGTGATCCAATTTGCTAAGTTGCTATGCAACCATCCGTCCTCTTTGGCTTGGATCTAACAGAATTGGTCAGGCAGAAGTCATGGTCATTCATGCCTAGAAGATTTGAAGTGGGGCTGGAATTCCGGAAGAGGAAAGGAAAGAAGGAAGGGAGGAAGGAAGGGAAAAGGAAAGGAAAAGAAAGAAAAAGGAGAGAAAAGGAGGAAAGGTTGTCATGGTTTTTTTCAGCAGGTTGGAAAGAAAAGAAGGAAGGAAGGAAAGAAGGAAGGAAGGAAGGAAGGGAAAAGGAAAGGAAAGGAAAAGAAAGGAAAAGGAAATGGAGAGAAAAGGAGGAAAGGTTGTCATGGTTTTTTTCAGCAGGTTGGAAAGGAAAGAAGGAAGGAAGGAAAGAAGGAAGGAAGGAAGGAAAGAAGGAAAGAAGGAAAGAAGGAAGGAAGGAAGGAAAGAAAGAAAGAAGGAAGGAAAGAAGGAAGGAATGAAAGAAGGAAAGAAGGAAGGAAGGAAGGAAGGGAAAAGGAAAGGAAAAGAAAGGAAAAGGAAATGGAGAGAAAAGGAGGAAAGGTTGTCATGGTTTTTTTCAGCAGGTTGGAAAGGAAAGAAGGAAGGAAGGAAAGAAGGAAGAAAGGAAGGAAAGAAGGAAGGAAGGAAAGAAAGAAAGAAGGAAGGAAAGAAGGAAGGAAGGGAAAGGAAAAGGAAAGGAAAGGAGGAAGGAAGGAAGGAAAGAAGGAAGAAAGGAAGGAAAGAAGGAAGGAAGGAAGGAAAGAAAGAAAGAAGGAAGGAAAGAAGGAAGGAAGGGAAAGGAAAAGGAAAGGAAAGAAGGAAGGAAGGAAAGAAGGAAGAAAGGAAGGAAAGAAGGAAGGAAAGAAGGAAGGAAGGAAGGGAAAAGGAAAGGAAAGGAAAGGAAAAGGAAATGGAGAGAAAAGGAGGAAAGGTTGTCATGGTTTTTTTCAGCAGGTTGGAAAGGAAAGAAGGAAGGAAGGAAAGAAAGAAAGAAGGAAGGAAAGAAGGAAGGAAGGAAAGAAAGAAAGAAGGAAGGAAAGAAGGAAGGAAAGAAAGAAAGAAAGAAGGAAGGAAAGAAGGAAGGAAGGAAAGAAAGAAAGAAGGAAGGAAAGAAGGAAGGAAGGAAAGAAGGAAGGAAGGAAAGAAGGAAAGAAGGAAGGAAGGAAGGGAAAAGGAAAGGAAAAGAAAGGAAAAGGAAATGGAGAGAAAAGGAAAGGTTGTCATGGTTTTTTCAGCAGGTTGGAAAGGAAAGAAGGAAGGAAGGAAAGAAGGAAGAAAGGAAGGAAAGAAGGAAGGAAGGAAAGAAAGAAAGAAGGAAGGAAAGAAGGAAGGAAGGGAAAGGAAAAGGAAAGGAAAGGAGGAAAGGTTGTCATATTTTTTAAGCAGGTTGGAAGGAAAGAGGGAAGGAAGGAAAGGAAAGGAAAGGAAGGAAGGGGAAAGGAAAGGAGGAAAGATTGTCATAATTTTTTCAGCAGCAAGGAAGGAAGGAAGGAAGGAAGGGAAGGGAAGGGGAAAGGAAAGAGGAAAGGAAAGGAGGAAAGATTGTCACAATTTTTTTTGAAGGTTGGGAAGGAAGGATGGAAGGAACGAACGAACGAAGGAAGGAAGGAAGGAAAGAAGGAAGGAATCTTGTGAATTTTATCAGCATGATTCTCAAGACCGAAGTGGGTGGATTTTTGCAACATGATTTCTTACTAACGTAATAGTCTATGGACTTTAAAGATATAGGATTGTTCTTTAGGCCCCAGTCAACGTTTTTTTTAAAATAAAAAAGACACTTTATTATAAACATAGTCACTTTAGTTCTTCAAAATAATAGTGAAGGATACAGTATAAATCAGAGTGCTGGCAATCCACATAACTGAAAATTGTTAAGTTTGAAAAACGATACTACGGATATGTAGAAAAGCGAAATATTGAAACAAAGTGTGTGTTCACACACCATAAAGAGGAACTTTCAGTAATTCATTTCTCGTCCGCTTCCTTTTTTCTTAGCTAGTAAACGTTGATCAACGTTTGATCAGGGTTTTCTCCCCAGGCTTTAATTTGTTCTCCTGCATTTTTCTCTCCTTTCCATCACTTGAAGACATATCTACTTTGGTTAAAAGAACACCGCATGTGTATATGTTTGTGTATGTATGCCTGTTGGGTTGAAATACGTAGAATATAGAATCCTTTATTGGCCGAGTGTGATTGGACACGCAAGGAATTTGTCTTCAGTGCATAAGCTCTGAGTGTACATAAAAGCTGTAAGTGATAAAACATGATCATAGTCATAAAAATAATTTCATCATGAATCATAGGATACAACACTTAGTGATAGTCATAGGATACTGAAAAAACAATCAACATACAGTAAATCATACCAGGAAATTAAATAAAACAATATAAATTGTAATGATACAGGCAACAAACTTATAGCCATAAGTAGAAAAGGAAATAGGTAATAGGAAGGAGGATAATAATAATAATAATAATAATAATAATAATAATAATAATAATAATCACATACTCAGCTGCTGCAAAAAGATCGCACAGACTGACTACAAGCATAGACATGATGCTGTGGCACAGATGATCCACTGGAACTTGTGCCGGAACTACCATTTACCAGTGGCAAAGAACTGGTGGGATCATAAGCCCGAAAAAGTGGTCGAAAATGAGCAAGCAAAACTACTGTGGGACTTCCGACTTCCGACTGACCGAATTCTGAAGCATAACACACCAGACATCCTGATTGTGGAGAAAAAGAAAGTATGGATCATCGACATCGCAATCCCAGGAGACAGCAGAATTGAGGAGAAGCAGCTAGAGAAATTAGTGAAATATGAAGATCTAAAAATCAAGCTGCAACGACTCTGGCATAAGCCAGTGAAAGTGGTCCCAGTGGTACTTGGCACGCTGGGCGCAGTACCAAAGGATCTCAGCGGACATTTGAAAACCATCGGAATTGACAATATCTCCACCTGTCAATTGCAAAAGGCCGCTTTACTGGGATTGGCTAACATAATTCGCCGCTACATCACGCAGTCCTAGGTGCTTGGGAAGCGCCCGACTGGTGATGAAATACAAAATCCAACATAGTGATCTCGTTTGATGTGTTGTACTGACGTAATAATAATAATAATAATAATAATAATAATAATAATAATAATATAATTTTAGTAAATAGTTTGGCAGTGTTGTGGGAATTATTTGTTTAGCCGAATAATGGCGTTCGGGTAAAAACTGTTCTTGTGTCCAGTTGTCTTGGTGGGCAGTGCTTTATAGCATCATTTTTTGAGGGTAGGAGTTGAAACAATTTGTGTCCAGGATGTGAGGGGTCTGTAGTTATTTTCACAGCACTCTTTTTGACTCATGCAGTACACAGGTCCTCAATAGAAGGCAAATTGGCAGTAATCGTTTTTTTCTGCAGATCTAATTATCTGTTGAAGTGTGTGTCTCTCTTGTTATGGAGGTGCACATAAATTATTTGGTAGTGCACCTAAAAATGGGGAAAGCCTTTTATCTCAAGGCTACCATCAGTCTTCTACCAGTGCTTCTTTTTTTTTTAAATATACTTTATTAATTTTTCATAAAAATGACAAACAGACCTACATACATTTAACATATACTGTAGTTGGGGTTGCAATTACCCCTCTTATCTTAGAAGTCTATTTTAATACAGAAAAAGAATATACTAATAATTCATAAAATCAACATACTAGTTTAAATGAAAAGAAGAATTTTGTTTTATGTAATTTAAACATTATAAAAGGAGAGAGAAAAAATATTCTAATAACAGTATATTTAAACATTTCCATATCATTTAAATTTTACAGTATTTTTCTTTTTATTTATCCATATATAAACTTTATTCCAAATAGTATAAAATTCTGATTCTTCTTGATTGTTCAACTGTCTTGTCATCATATCCATTTCAGCGCAATCTAAGATTTTCCTTATATACCACAAATATATACCACAAATATAAGTGTTCTCTTGATTTCCGCGGGGGATGCGTTCCGAGACCGCCCGCGAAAGTCAAATTTCTGCGAAGTAGAGATGCGGAATACACCATTTTTGGCTATGGACAGTATCACAAGCCATCCCTTAAGATTTTAAACCCCTAAATTACCATTTCCCATTCCCCTAACAACCATTTATTCACTATTATTACTGGTACTGACCATTGAATAAGACACTTAGTGATCCTGATATTTATAAACATAATTATTTATGGTCATTTATTTGCAAAAATTATTAGTTTGGTGATGACATATGATGTCATTGGGTGGGAAAAACCATGGTATAGGAAAAAAACCGTGAAGTATTTTTTAATTAATATTTTTTGAAAAACCGTGGTATAGGCTATTCGCAAAGTTTGAACCCACGAAAATCGAGGGAACACTGTACAGTATACCACAAATCACAAGGTATGCTTACATGTAATAGAACACCACAGCTTTAAGAGTTAGTGTTGCAGTTAGCCATAAGAGGGCGCTAGCAGTGTGATTCTCTCTCAACTATTCCCTGCTATTTCTGTTTTGTCTTTGTGACTATGATGTTATAAGAACTGTGTTCAAATGCTGTTTTATGTAAGCTGAACAAGTAAGCTTGCAGTATTGTATATGTATTGAGAGTTACTGACAGATGTAATTCTGTATGGCTAGGATTGTTCTTGACTGAGATATTTGCCAAAGTAAATAATATTTTATACACTGGATTGTATTACTGAATTATTACTCATAGCTCTGGGCTACCAGCTGGATAGCTGCTAGACCTCCGTGTTTCCTCTGTGTATGTGTATCTTTGACTACTCAGAGATTACTCTGCACACTATTTATTTATTTATTTATTTATTTTTTGATTTGATTTGATTTGATTTGAATGCCACCCCTCTCCGGAGACTCGGGGCGGCTAACAACAATAATAAAACAATGTACAATAATAATCCAATAAAATACTAAAAATGATTAAAAAACCCATTAATATAAAAAAACCAAACATACATACAGACATACCATACATGAAATTGTAAAGGCCCAGGGGGAAAGAGCATCTCAATTCCCCCATGCTTGGCGGTAGAGGTGGGTTTTAAGTAGCTTACGAAAGGCAAGGAGGGTGGGGGCAATTCTATTCTGTGGGGGGAGTTGGTTCCAGAGGGTCGGGGGCGCCACAGAGAAGGCTCTTCCCCTGGGTCCCGCCAAGCGGCATTGTTTAGTTGACAGGACCCAGAGAATACCCACTCTGTGGGACCTAACCGGTCGCTGGGATTAGCCTGCTTATGGGAAGCAAGTTGGGAAGGTGAGAAACTCTGATCCCAAGTACTGCAATGGTCATAACTGACAGCTGCCAAGTGCCCAAATTTTGATCTTGTGACCAGCAGGAGGCTGCAATGGTCATGTGAAACCCATCATTAACTCAATTGTTTCAATGCTGTTTCATTTTCAGTCACTAAACGAATGGTCGCAAGTCAAGGCCCACCTCTATTGGGCTGGTAAAAATTTCCTTGTCACGTTTACCATGTTAGTGACCAATGAGATAGAATTGTGCAATAAGGCTTCTATCCAAATGGGTTGAATTTCAAGAATCAACAGAGATGGAGTTAAGTTTTGTGCAGATCTTGTATCATTTGCAGTTCTTAAAACTTATTCTGCTTGAAAATTAATCCTTGGATCTTAAAGGGGAGAATGCAATACTCTGGCCCTTATTTGTATCATTTGAATGAGGGAGGGGTTTCATTCATCATGCTTAATTGTGATTTGACGAATAGAAAGGCGATTGAGTTTGCGAATACTGTACCTCAAGTCATAAATCATGATTTAGAAAACACAATGGACGAATCCATTGTTGCATAGTACAAGAGAGATTCCCAGGATCATAAAAGATCTCCTCCTTCACAAAGACATCTACAGATGGAGCCTTAATAGGAAGTCAGGATCCTTTTGAAATAGAGTGGTACCTCTACTTACGAACTTAATTTGTTCCGTGACCAGGTTCTTAAGTAGAAAAGTTTGTAAGAAGAAGCAATTTTTCCCAATCAATGTAAAAGCAAATAATGTGTGCGATTGGGGAAACTACAGGGAGGGTTGAGGCCCTGTTTCCTCCCAGGAGATTCCTAGAGAGGCCCCACAGAGGCTTCTCCCTGCCTTTTCCGGCCCCGTTTCCTCCCAGATTCCTAGAGAGGCCCCACGGAGGCTTCTCCCTGCCTTTTCCAGTTACAGTTTTGGAGGCTTGGGTTTGTAAGTGGAAAGTGGTTCTTGGGAAGAGGCAAAAAAACCCTTGAACACCCATTAGACTAGAACACTAGAAACACCCATTAGACTAGAACACTAGAAAAGTTCATAAGTAGAGGTGTTTTTAGGTAGAGGTACCACTGTACTCTTCACATTTCCCAGATTTCAATATTACTAGCAATCTCTGGAGATCTCAACAATAAAATGTACAAAAGGAGACCAAATAATATTTTTTAGCCGAAAAGTTCAAGGAAATGTAGTGGGGGGGGGGAAACCCCTCAAAAAGCAAGAGTAGAAAAATTTTTAACTGCAAGAATTTAACTTAAAGGGGTATTCACATTTCTGCATCGGCCATATGAATTGTAAACAGCTCCAGATAAATTTTAAGTACACGTTCAACCTTACAGTGAGATGTATTATATTTTAAGCTTGTTTCATGTAGAATAGAATAGAATTTTTATTGGCCAAGTGTGATTGGACACACAAGGAATTTGTCTTGGTGCATATGCTCTCAGTGTACATAAAATAAAATATACATTTGTCAAGAATCATGTGGTACGACACTTAATGATTGTCATAGGGGTCAAATAAGCAATGAAGAAGCAATATTAATAAAAAATCTTAGGATATAAGCAACAAGTTACAGTCACACAGTCAACATGGGAGGAAATGGGTGAAAGGAATGATGAGAAAAACTAGTAGAATAGAAGTGCAGATTTAGTAGAAAGTCTGACAGTGTTGAGGGAATTATTTGTTTAGTAGAGTGATGGCGTTCGGGAAAAAACTGTTCTTGTGTCTAGTTGTCTTGGTGTGCAGTGCTTTGTAGCGACGTTTTGAGGGTAGGAGTTGAAACAATTTGTGTCCAGGATGTGAGGGGTCAGTAAATATTTTACCCGCCCTCTTTTTGACTCGTGCAGTATACAGGTCCTCAATGGAAGGCAGATTGGCAGCCATTGTTTTTTCTGCAGTTCTGATTCTCCTCTGAAGTCTGTGTCGGTCCTGTTGGGTTGCAGCACCAAACCAGACAGTTATAGAGGTGCAGATGACAGACTCAATGATTCCTCTGTGGAACTGTATCAGCAGCTCCTTGGGCAGTTTGAGCTTTCTGAGCTGGCGCAGAAAGAACATTCTTTGTTGTGCTTTTTTGATGATGTTTTTGATGTTAGGTGACCATTTTAGGTCTTGAGATATGATAGAACCTA
This sequence comes from Erythrolamprus reginae, assembly GCF_031021105.1. Taxonomy (NCBI): domain Eukaryota; kingdom Metazoa; phylum Chordata; class Lepidosauria; order Squamata; family Dipsadidae; genus Erythrolamprus; species Erythrolamprus reginae. Next base: position 6,599,076 of record NC_091961.1, on the reverse strand, counting down.
GAAATTTGAAGGTCTCTACTGTTGATACTGTGTTGTCTAGTATTGTGAGAGGTGGAAGGGTGGAAGGGTTTCTCTTAAAGTCTACCACCATTTCTACGGTTTTGAGTGTGTTCAGTTCTAGATTGTTCTGGTCACACCACAAGGATAGTTGTTCAACTTCCCGTCTGTATGCGGATTCATCATTGTCTCGAATGAGTCCGATCACTGTTGTATCATCTGCAAACTTCAGTAGTTTAACAGATGGATCGTAGGAGATGCAGTCATTAGTGTATAGAGAGAAGAGAAGTGGTGAGAGTACACAGCCTTGGGGGGCACCTGTGCTAATTGTACATATATCTGATGTGATGTTTCCTAGCTTCACCTGCTGCTTCCTGTCTGTTAGGAAGCTTCATGTAGATGTTGTTATGCTTTTACATATGCTATGACCCTTGGTGGCGCAGTGGTGAGAGTGCAGTACTGCAAGCTGCTTCTGCTGACTGTAGTTCAGCAGTTCAAATCTCACCAGGCTCAAGGTTGACTCAGCCTTCCATCCTTCCGAGTTGGGTCAAATGAGGACCCATTGTTGGGGGTGATGTGCTGACTGTGTAAGCCGCTATAAAGCACTGTGAAGCACTATATAATTGCTATTACTTTTATTGCTAATATATTGCTATTACTTTTGCTATACAGTTTTACATTCATTATAGTCCGGTATCAAAATCTGTAGATGTCTGGATTAGAAATAAATAACATACAAAATGATACATCAAGATACAGCCAAGTTGAAAGAACATTGGTTTTATTTAGGCAGTGGGGAGCATGGGGAAAAATATATTAACAATCAATTTATCTTATTGAAGGGAGTATAACTCTTACAAATATTTACTTGACTTAGAAAAGGGATATCATATTATCATATACTGTATATGTAAAGCTGGCAAGTCATGTAGGTCTTCTGTACAAAGGACCCTTTCCCCCTCCTTCCATGAAAGCTTGCAAGGTGCCTTAGATCAGACACTAAAGCAGGGGGTCTCCAACCTTGGCAACTTTATAAGTTGTGGACTTCAACTCCCAGAATTCTGGAAATTGAAGTCCACAAGTCTTGAAGTTGCCAAGTTTGGAGACCCCTGCACTAAAGGACTTTTTTTTTTGGCCAGAGGATAATATGGAAACCAAAGAAACTTCTGGCACAGCAAATGCTCTCAGCATCTATGTCCAGGTGGATAGCAATAAACTGTAGGCTAACTGCTTTGTGCAAAAGGTGATTGCAATTGGGGAGGGGAGGGAAAGGAAAGGATGCTTAGAGCCAGAAAGAAATAGACCTCAATTCGTTATCATCTGGAATTAAAGTGGACCCCCCCCCAACCATAATCAGCTATCAAGAAATAATATAAGGAACTTGGTGTTCCACGCCCCTTCTCTAAGCTAGGGTTGATCCCTGATATATAATTGACTCGATAATGTCATTGACTCACATATTCTTGTGATGCAACCTGCCCTGTAGATTTGTGGTGGATTATTTTGGGCTCTTCTGCCCTCCACAAATTCTTTTCTGTGCAGAAACAGATTTTAACGTTTGCCTTCGGTAATACAACCACCCTTCAAAAATGTCAGGCTGCAAAATTTAGAAGGCTATGTACTTCTGGGAATCCCAGAAAAGCCATCCAAACCTCTCCCTTTCACATCTCAAGGTTAGAGTTCCAGGTAGAGATAAGCAACTTCTACTATTAGCACTTTCACCGAAAATATTATCGTAAAGATCTATAATCTCTCTTGCAACTTACGGGACTGCAGCTGTGTGCTTTAGGCTCTTTAAGGTGTTTAGAAAACTCAAAAATAAGAACAGGATAAGGTTGGGTGATGTCTGTCAAAGTGAATGATTGTGGAACAAATTGGGTGTTTGCTGCACAAACCCTGCAGCTTCTTTCTGGCTGTGAAGTGACGGTGTGGGACGCCTTATGTGGGATGAGCAATCAACCAAGCACTCTTCTTTTTGGAAACATCAGAGATTGGCTGTAACGACTGTAGACAGAGATTTGACAGAATTAGCAGCTCGTCCTTGGCCACGCAATGCTATATGAGGTGCAAACAGTTCTACTTCAATCACACACCCACACCCCAGCACTATATAGAATTATATCTATGACGGTCTTGGTATATTCGGGTTTCTTCCCATGTAGGATTTGGAAATTTCTGGCGACGTTTCGATGAGGTCCCACTCGTCATCTTCAGGCTGGTGTTTCTGTCCTTGTTCTAGGGCGAACACAGCGAGACCTGAGCTGCCTTCCTTCTATAAATACTGGTGGCTGGGTGTGGTTTGATGGCTCAGCAATTGCCTGCTGTGTAGAAACTTCCTGGTGAGTCAGTGGGGTAACACCTGGGGGCGTTGATGTAGATGAGGTATGCTGATTAGTTACATCAACGACCCCAGGTGTTACCCCACTGACTCACCAGGAAGTTTCTACACAGCAGGCAATTGCTGAGCCATCAAACCACACCCAGCCATCAGTGTTTATAGAAGGAAGGCAGCTCAGGTCTCGCTGTGTTCGCCCTAGAACAAGGACAGAAACACCAGCCTGAAGATGACGAGTGGGACCTCGTCGAAACGTCGCCAGAAATTTCCAAATCCTACACGGGAAGAAACCCGAATATACCAAGACCGTCATACCTGTACCCGTGAAAATCTACGAAAACAATTATATCCATTTATATATATTTATATATTATATATAGACACACACACATCCATGCTCGTGCACACAATTTTCATATCTGAACAAACTATAATAACCATATTATAGTTAATTAATATCATTCCTTAGGAATCTTCTTTACCCCCCCTTTAGTGGCATGCTTGAGGCACAAAACAAGAGAGCGTTTGGCACAGTGTGTATGTGAAGACACACACCCTCACAAAACACACCACGGACAAAAGTGCAACCATGGGACACCCAGCCGACAACTGGAGGATGGCGTTAAAAACCACAGAGCTTTGGAAGAAGATGTAGGATTTTGCTTGAAGGACCAACCTTGGGTACCTCCTTCCTCCTTTTCTTTCAGTCAAAGGTGGACGAACTGTAGCCAAGGTGGGCGTGCAATTCTCAGACCAGTTGGGGTTGATGCAACTCCACTGAACCTCTTGAAGGCCACAAGGTTTTCCATCCCTGGTCCAGCTGAAGGAGGCCACTAATACAACTGCGATAAAGTGAGCCGCATCATTAAGATGACTTGACAAGATTGTTGTTTTATCGGAACCGGAAAGAGATCTTCCAAAATTATAGCCAAGCAGCTCTTCCCAATGTTATCCTGCAGGCTGGAATCTATTGCCTGGTGGTGCCATCAAAAGTTTCTAGATTCAGATCTGGATCCAATATGAAGTTATGCCAGTTGTCCCCAGTAGCTCCAGATTCAATAATAGCGTGATTTTTCCACCAGGCGCCAGGATCTCGAGAGCTCAGGGTCCAAGGGATTTGGCCTGGTATAAACCTTTGATTGTATCTCAGTTCTGGTTCAATGGTGGCATCTCAGTGGCAAATAGCAGCGTGGCAGGTAGACCAATGATGTGCGATAGCAAAGTGCACAGCAGGGTGACTTTCAGTTGAAAGATAACCTCATGAGACATGAGAAGTCTTCAGGCAAGCTTGGAAGCAGAGCTCCTACTCGGAACGGCACAACTTCCACAGAAATAAGAAGGGTTTATATTATTGGCCAAATGTATTTCGTTCTTTATCTCTGAAGACTCGAAGCTTCTTACTGGGTTCTCTATAGATGTGTTGTTACTACAATTCCCAGCCAGTGAGGGAAGAGTGACAGCTTGCCAAAAACTAGCCCAAAGCCCTCGGAACGTGTTTCGAAATTGCAAGATGGAAAAGTGGACCGTTTTGGTAGCCCCTGGAAATGGAGCTCTTGTCTCCATGCATGATAGCTTTGGATAGCTTCCTAGTGCGGGAACGTTTCCACGCATGACTAAGACAACAGCCCACAGAAGGGGTGGATCTCTGGAAATCCCTTTCTAACAGCAAGACTCCACGCAAAATTTAGCCCAAGTGGAATAGCCAAAGAAGATCGGTGCTATGAATTTCAGCACCTGGTCACCGCAAGCTTTGAATCTACAGGCAGCAGAGAAAAATCTCCACTGTTTACTTGATACGGCCGAAGGAAGCGAAAAGCCAACGCCAACCTGAAAACAAGAAAATGTCCAGACTAGCCATCCCAAATGGCCACTTGCAGACGTGTTGCAATTACGAATCTTAATCCTGGGACTGACGGTCCCAACATCTGGACTGGGACAACTTGAGTATTGATTTTGCGAGTTCCTTAATGGACTGACCACTGGTGGCGTCCACCCAGAAATAGAGAAAATGTGAAAAGGTTTCAAGCCGGAAAGGCAAGAACCTGGCTTATAAAATGTTTGTGGTTCACTGCAATTTCAGGACAATTTCAGTTCCTGAAGAAATATCTATTTGGATGCTCTCAACTGAGAGGAGTGTAGGGGGGGTGTTCTTTGCAAATCATTTTCGATTTTGAAACGACCTCAAATTCTCAGGTAACCTTGGTGAGGTCCGGGAAGGATCTTTACTTGTTCTCCACCGCGTTCCGTTCCTTGCTTTTTGTCTGGGCAGAGAAAAACTTCAAGAGCAAGGGATGGTTGGTGTTGTTTGTGCTGTTTCTCTGTGTGGGTGAGTTTGTGTGTGTGCATGTGTGTTTAGGGACTTCTAATAGTTGCTCTTCTTCACTCAAGTTCACTCAGTGCGTGTTCTCTTCGGGTGAGTCGTGGACCACTCTATTCGTGCCATCGCCTTAAAGTGCACTAAGACAGGGCTCTCCAACGTGGGCAGCTTGAAGACTTTGTGGACTCCAATTCCCAGAGTTCCTCAGCCAGGCTGAGAGTTGAAGTCCACAAGTCTTAAAGCTGCCAAGCTTGGGGAGTCCTGAAATGAGACAAATCCCAAGCCAGCAGGCGATACCCCTTTAAGAGACTCAGGGCACCTTATATTAACTTCCCCGTCCCTCGTGCTTTTCAGATATGCAGCACCCTCAAACACCTCAAGGTGGCAGCACCACTTCCGGGAGAACAGCGGAAGTCCAAATCCTCGCCTCTTGCGGCCGCTCAAGACTATGAAGGCCGCCTTGTAGGGCTTGTGGATTTCTGGTGGCCTCGTATTTTCAGATCTGCAACGCTCATTGTGCCATGGATCAAAGCGCTTCAAGCTGCTTGGCGTTTGGTCAAGACAGGGACGAGTTCTTTTTCTCCATGGCGAATTTGCAAATGCGCCACGCTCCCAGGAATGCCAATATATTTCCATCTGGGCTTTTTCACATGAGGAACGGTGGAATCTACCTTGGCTTTTGCACCTTGTGCTTTTAGAGGCAGTCGTGCTCCACTCGTGTGGCACTAGCACATGCAGGGGGACATGTATTCATTCAACGAAGCTGCCTTTCTGGCCTTCAGACTGAAGCACCCACAGAAATCACTCTCTCTATAGGTCAGTGTTTCCCAAACTTGGCAACTTGGAGATATCTGGACTTCAACTCCCAGAATTCCCCAGCCAGCATTTGCTGGCTGGGGAATTCTGGGAGTTGAAGTCCAAATGTCTTCAAGTTGCCAAGGTTGGGAAACACTACTATAGGTGACTGTCCTTGGGGCACCGATGGAGCAGCTTCTGTGGGCCAAAGCCTCAGTCATGCGCAGAAATTGCAAAGCTATCCCTGTCTCTAAGCATGTGTCTCTGCTTCAGTCGGTTGGCTTCATGCAATTAGGGGAGCCTGCAAAATACTGACTAGGCAAGGGATCGGTCTACGGGGCAGGGAGTGAGTTCAAAACAGGGCAGTTGTCGCTCCTCTTGCAGGTGACAGGCCTTGGATACAGAAGCATGTGTTTTTTCTCGCTGCCGTAGAAAGGGGAAAAGATTATTTCTGGTGGTGGGCGTGGGTGGGGGAGTAAGGCAAGATGCTTGCTGGAAGATACAGACGGACAGCAGGGAGAAACCAAGAAGGATGCTCCAGACGCCAAGGCTTCATCAATCGGTCTTTCCTAACTTGGCAATCAGCTCATCGCAGATCTTGGTCAACTCTTCGATTTCCTGGTTCTGGAAAAGAAATGAACGGGTAAGTAAAAGCCCAGAAGTGAAATGCTGATTACCCCACAACCATAGAAACATAGATTGACGGCAGAAAAAGACCTCATGGTCCACCTAGTCTGTCCTTATACTATTTCCTGTATTTTGTTTTGTTTTTTGTTTTGTTTGTTTGTTTGTTTATTGATTGATTGATTGATTGATTGGATTTGTATGCCGCCCCTCTCCGGAGACTCGGGGCGGCTAACAGCAACAATAAAGCAGTGTACAATAGTAGTCTGATGTTAGAAATAATTAAAAGCCCATTAATATAAAAAAACCAAACATACATACATACATACCATGCATAGAATTGTAAAGGCCTAGGGGGAAGAGAGTCTCAATTCCCCCATGCCTGATGGCAGAGGTCGGTTTTAAGCAGCTTACGAAAGGCAAGGAGGATGGGGGCAATTCTAATCTTTGGGGGGAGTTGGTTCCAGAGGGCCAGGGCCGCCACAGAGAAGGCTCTTCCCCTGGGTCCCGCCAAGCGACATTCTTTAGTTGACAGGACCCGGAGAAGACCCACTCTGTGGGACCTAACTGGTCGCTGGGATTCGTGCAGCAGAAGGCGGTCGCGGAGATAATCTGGTCCGGTGCCATGAAGGGCTTTATAGGTCATAACCAACACTTAGGATGGATCTATGTTTATCCCAGGCATTAAAAAAAGAGCCTCTGGAAGTGCGAAAATAGCCTCCATGGGCTCTGGAGGCCAGAAATGGGCCCAGGTCCGGCCTTTTCAAACTTCCAGTTGGCTTGTTTTTCATCCTCCCCGAGCCTCCACATATACCTTGCGTTTACCTGCATCCAAATTTAATTTAGTTAATTTAATTTACTCAACTTTTATGCAGTCCAGTCCCATAGGACTCGGGGCGGCTTACAAAAAACCCCTCAGAACAATAATACAATAATAAAAAGAAGTCGAACAACTACAGTAAATAAAACCCCATGACCTTAACAACCCATTATAAACCCCCCGAACCAATCTAACAAACATACATACTAGACAAACATAATTCGGGCATGTCTGGTGTTCAAGACAGGTTTTAACAGCTTTTCGAAAGGCCAGTAGAGTGGGAGCAGTGCGAACATCGGGGGGGAGTTGGTTCCATAGAGCTGGGGCTGCAACTGAAAAGGCCCTCCCCTGCGGTCCTGCCAACCGGGGAGAGACCTGGAGGAGGTCAATTCTGTGCAATATAATAGGCCTCTGGGAAGTATGGGATGCGTGGGTACTCCTGGGAGGGTCAGGGTCAGTCAGGAGTGGGATCTGGAGGTTATACGAACTGCACAAAATGTTAGCTTAGAGCCGAGGGAGGCGCAGTTGTTAGAGTGCAGCACTGCAGGCTATTTCAGTTGTTCAGCAGTTCAAATCTCAAAGGTTGACTCAGCCTTCCATCCTTCCGAGGTGGGTAAGATGAGGACCCAGATTGTTGGGGGCAAGAGGCTGATTCTGTAAACCGCTAAGAGAAGGCTGTAAAAGCACTGGGAAGCGGTATATACCGTAAGTCTAAATGCTGATGCTATTAGCTAGATGTTCTCTCGAACCCCTGCAAACCCCCAGCTACCCCCACCCCTGCCCACAACCTTCTCTGATGGTGCAAAATTAGTAAACCTCCTCAACCCATTCTCCGGATGTTAAGTTCTCCTTCATGTACGACATGCAACCAGATTATACACGTCCCAAGCTGAGCGCTATTATACATGGTGGGAGTGTTCTCAAAGCCCAGAACTGGTTCTGCAACCTGCCATCACCTTTGAATGAGAGAGAAAGAGGTACCTTGCCAGATAAAAATCTACGAAGGTCCAGTCCCCGCCCTCCCCTTTGAGAATTGGGTGGGGAGAGGGGTTGGCCTAATTTGCAAAAATAAAAATGGAGCTGAGTCTTCGGTGTGAATTGACCTAGCTGTCAGGATGAGAAACATCTCCTGGTTTTGAATTGAAATTTCATTTCTGTTTGATAAAATATTTTATTGGAAGCCTTCCCTGAAAGAGATGGTTGTGTGACTTCTGCAGCTGGGTTCCGTGAATGTGACCTGTTCAAATGCCTCATTTTACTGCAATTAGTAAAACTGTGCACCGACGTAGCAGGTTGGTTGATGTTGAAAACCGGCGTGTGTTAGATTAGATTAAATTAGATTTATTGGATTTATATGCCGCCCCTCTCCGCAGACTCGGTGCGGCTCACAACAATGGCAAAAACAAATCTAATATTTACCAATCTAATTACAGTTTTAGGGTAAAAAATTCATAAAAGCAACCCCAATATATATAAAAAACAAGCACACAATCAATCATACACCAAAACAACATGGGCAAGGGGGAGATGTTTCAATTCCCCCATGCCTGATGGCAGAGGTGGGTTTTAAGGAGTTTCCGAAAGGCAAGGAGAGTGGGGGCAATCCTAATCCCTGGGGGGAGCTGGTTCCAGAGAAGGCTCTTCCCCTGGGTCCCGCCACACGACATTGTTTAGTCAACGGGACCCGGAGAAGGCCAACTCTGTGGGACCTAACCGGTCGCTGGGATTCGTGTGGCAGAAGGCGGTCCCGGAGATATTCTGGTCCGGTGCCATGAAGGGCTTTATAGGTCATAACCAACACTTTGAATTGTGACCAGAAACTGATCGGCAACCAATGCAGACTGCGGAGTGTTGGAGTAATATGGGCATAGTTAGAGAAGCCCATGATAGCTCTCGCAGCTGCATTCTGCACGATCTGAAGTTTCCGAACACTTTTCAAAGGTAGCCCCATGTAGAGAGTGTTACAGTAGTCGAGCCTCGAGGTGATGAGGGCATGAGTGACTGTGAGCAGTGACTCCCAGTCCAAATAGGGCTTATTCATGTGATGAAACAGGAAGCGTAGATGCAAAATGCAGCAGCCCAGCAGGGGTTTTAGAAACTAAAGCAGTTCACATTTAAAGTTTGGGACTGCATTCCTTGGTGAGTAAGTTATAGGGCATGTTTCTTAATCTTTAAGTAAATAATCATAACCTACCGTGTTTCCCCGAAAATAAGACAGCGTCTTATTTTAATTTTTGCTCCCAAAGATGTGCTACGTCTTATTTTCAGGGGATGTCTTATTTCTTTTCAATGAATTATATCCTGTATCTTGCTGCAGCAAAAATGCATCCAAACACAAAGCCGCATGTTGGATGCGTGTTGGATGTGTTTTAAATCTGATTGATGCAGTGTTTTGGGATGCAATTTATGGACCGCAGTGTTATAATTAATAATAATAATAATTTATTGGATTTGTATGCCGCCCCTCTCCATAGACTCGGGGCGGCTAACGACAGTGATAAAAACAACATGTGACAATCCAATAATAAAACAACTAAAAACCCTTATAATAAAACCAAACATACACACAAACATACCATGCATAACTTGTAATGGCCTAGGGGGAAGGAATATCTCAACTCCCCCATGCCTGGCGGTATAAATGAGTCTTGAGTAGTTTACGAAAGACAGGGAGGGTGGGGGCAATTCTTATCTCCGGGGGGAGTTGGTTCCAGAGGGCCGGGGCTGCCACAGAGAAGGCTCTTCCCCTGGGGCCCGCCAAACGACATTGTTTAGTCGATGTGACCCGGAAAAGGCCAACTCTGTAGGACCTTATCGGTTGCTGGGATTCGTGCGGTAGCAGGGGGTTCCGGAGGTAATCTGGTCCAATACCATGTAGGGCTTTAAAGGTCATGACCAACACTTTGAATTGTGACTGGAAACTGATCGGCAGCCAATGTTCGGGAATGCTGCAAAACGCAACCTCTCCTACGTCTTACTTTTGGGGGATGCCTTATATTAGGCAATTCCATGAAACCTCTCCTAGGTCTTACTTTCGGGGGTGACTTATTTTCAGGGAAGCAGGTTACGCCTACTTGGGTCATTGTTTCAGAAATATGAGGGTTGCCCAGAAAGTAGTGCACCACATTTTTTTTCTCCGGCTACAGTAATAGTATGAATGCAAAACTTTATATATATATTATTTGAATTGTCAGGAATATGTGTGCAAATTTTGAGTTTCTTCAGACAGATAGCGTAGCTGCAGCAGTGTTTTGAAATGGCGTCTGTAAGTGATGTACGTTACAAGCAGCATGTCGTCATTGAATTTCTCACTGCTGAGAAAGAAACTGTTGGGAACATTCACAAACGTTTGTGTACAGTTTATGGAGACTCTGCAGTCGACGGAAGTACGGTTAGTCGCTGGGCACAGAGGGTGAGGCCATTAGAGGTGATTCGCACAGGGCAGAAATGGCTTCGTGACCAGGACAAGGAGTGGTACCGACAGGGCACACACGCCCTTGTGTCTTGCTGGAGGAAGGCCAGATTATTATTATTATTATTATTATTATTATTATTATTGTTGTTGTTGTTGTTGTTGTTGTTGTTGTTGTTATTATTATTATTATTATTTATTGGATTTGTATGCTGCCCCTCTCCGCAGACTCGAGGCGGCTAACAACAGCAGTAAAACAGTACAACAAAATCCAATACTAAAAAACAGTTAAAAACCCATTATATAAAAACCAGTCATACATACGGTACAAACATACCATGCATAAAATGGTAAAGGCCTAGGGGAAAGTGTATCTCAGTTCCCCCATGCCTGGCGGCAGAGGTGGGTTTTAAGCAGCTTACGAAAGGCAAGGAGGGTGGGGGCAATTCTAATCTCTGGGGGGAGTTGGTTCCAGAGGGTCGGGGCCGCCACAGAGAAGGCTCTTCCTCTGGGTCCCACCAAGCGACACTGTTTGGTTAACGGGACCCGGAGAAGATCCACTCTGTGGGACCTAACTGGTCGCTGGGATTCGTGCAGCAGAAGGCGGTCCCTGAGGTAATCTGGGACGTAAGTAAGGGATGGAGATTACGTGGAAAAATAGGGAGAGTAGAAGAAACACCATTCTTTCTTGTGTGTAAGTTTCATTGTGTTCAATAAATAATTGTTGAAGAAAAAAAATGTGGTGCATTACTTTTGGGGCGACCCTCGAATTTCCTTAGCTAAACAGAGAAATTGACTGACCAACGGTGGCCAAAAAGCAATGTTTTTGATTCTGATTCACTGAAAGCAGGAACAACTTTTGACTTCCTGCTGGTTTCCCCATTGAATTTCCTCAAGGGAATCTGCCAGGAAGTATTGGAAATCTCCCTCTTTTGAGCGTTGTTTGACGGACACAGCAATATACGCACATGCACAAAATCTAACAACAACAAGGAAAAATGTGAGTGATTCAACCTCTTTGTGAGAGGTGGTCCAGTCCCGTCAAGGCTGAAAGTTCTGAACTACAACCGTCACCGTTTTCAGCCAATTCCAGGAGAAACGTAGAGTGAATTTGAGACAGTCTTCTCCAGTGGGAAAAGCAAGCGAAAGAGGTGAAAAGGGGATGGGAGACAATCACCTTCTGCTGGACGGTCCTTTCGAGAGACTCGACCTTCATTTGTTCTTTCCGAAGTCCGGCGTGGAGAGCTGCACTCTCAGCTTTGGCCTTAGTACGGACCTGAGCAATTTCCTCATTGGCTCTGGAACAAAGGGGAACAAAGAGAGAGGTCTTGAAAGCTTAGAACTACAACGCCTTAAACATGATCTAAGTATTGCCCACAAGATCATATGCTGCAACGTCCTGCCTGCCAAAGACTACTTCAGCTTCAACCACAACAACGCAAGAGCACACAACAGATTCAAGCTTAATATTAACCGCTCCAAACTTGACTGTGAAAAATATGACTTTAGTAATCGGGTTGTCGAAGCGTGGAACTCATTACCGGACTCTGTAGTATCATCCCCTAACCCCAAACATTTTACCCTTAGACTATCCACGGTTGACCTCTCCAGATTCCTAAGAGGTCAGTAAGGGGCGAGCATAAGTGCACCAGCGTGCCTTCCGTCCCTAGTCTAATGTTTCTCTTTTACTAGTATCATGTATATAAACATTGTTATATCTTTGTATACCACCAAACATATTTGACAAAACAAATAAACAAGTAAAAATAAATAAAATAAATACATAGGTGTAAAAGGGAGGGAGAGGGAGAGAGGGAGAGAGAGAGAGAGAGAGAGATTTTGTACTTCCTTTCTCCCAGGCAAATAAATTCATCAACTGTCATTTGCACAGCTATTTGTGATATCTAAATGACTTAAGGCTCATTCATTCTGTCTGCACTCAGTTCTCAACTATTCCTGACCAGGTAAAAAGAGACAGATAGCAATCAGCAATGGAGAACGTGGAGGTTTGCGGAAGTATTAAAAAAATCCTTTCCAGAAAACAGAAAGAATTAATACTAGATGGCTAGACAACCCAAAGAGAACAAAGCTCACTTCTTGGGGACAAAGTGCTATTTACCTTCCGTCCCCTGTCCTATAGTCTCTCCTATATCTCCTATACCTTTCTTCTATTCCTATATCTCTTTTCCCGGAAGACTGGTAGGGAGGAAATAGTGCGAATCTCTGGGGGCTTTTGATTCCATAAGGTTGGAGCCACCACATAGAAGGCTCTTCCCCGAGGTCCCGCCACCCAACATTGTTTGGCGGACAGGGTCTGGAGAAGGCCGACTCTGTAGGCCCTTACTGGCCACAATGAGGTATGAGGGAGGAAGCGGTCCCTGGTCTGGCCCTGAGCCATCTAATGGAGAATACAGTAGTACCCCTAGATACGAGCATAATTCGTTCCAGAAGGGAGCTTGTATGTCGTATCTGCAACAAATGGCTTTAGACTTTGTTTTTCCCCTCCGAGATAACCAGAAGCAAGGATTCTTGCGCCACCTAGTGGACGCTCGGTTCATATCCTGAATTTGAGCTCGCGACTTGAACAGAAATGTCTCTCCCCTCCTGGCTCGTATCTTGAAATACTCGCATGTGGAGCAGCTCGTATCTAGAGGTACTACTGTATAGCACAGGGTTGATATGAGGGCTCCTTGGTGCCTTCTGAAGACCTGCTTGCTTTCTTGCAGATGTTTCGTTACCCAGACAAGTAACGCCATCAGTGCTATGCCACAGCTGCTTTTCGTATGAGACATTCAATTACAGATTGGCATCACACGGGGAAAGTGCCTTTATGGGTCTCACTTGTCTAATTTCTCCTCCGCGTGGATTTTCAAAGCCTGATAGCGCTGCTCCTCTTGCTTGACCCGATTGAGATAATCCTGCGCACACTTCTTCAAGGCCTCTTCGTTCTAGGAGAGAAAAGAAGAAAGAAAAACTCAACTTGGCTACGAACCGGGGCTTAGAAACCACAATGCTTCATGCACATATATCTCTCCAGCACTCTGGTTTCCGGATGCAATTCAAAGTAGCGTATTGGTAACGACCTATAAAGCCCTACATGGCATTGGGCCAGAATACCTACGGGACTGCCTTCTGACCCATGAGTCCCAGTGTATTTGTATTTGTATTTATTAGATTTGTATGCCGCCCCTCTCCGAAGACTCGGGGCGGCTAACAACAATATAAAAAGACAATGTAAACAAATCTAATATTAAAACAATCTAAAAAACCCCATTTTCAAGAACCACTCATACATACAAGCTTACCATGTATAAATTCTATAAGCCTAGGGGGAAGGGAAATTTCAATTCCCCCATGCCTGACGACAGAGGTGGGTTTTAAGGAGCTTGCGAAAGTCAAGGAGGGTGGGGGCAACTCTGATATCTGGGGGGAGCTGGTTCCAGAGGGCCGGGACCGCCACAGAGAAGGCTCTTCTCCTGGGTCCCACCAAACGACATTGCTTAGTCGACGGGACCCGGAGAAGGCCAACTCTGTGGGACCTAACCAGTCGTAGCGGAAATTTTGAGTAGTTTAGAAAACTGGTAAATACCACCTCTAACTGGCTCCACCCCATCTATTCTCTGCCCCCCCCCCCCCCGAGTCCCAGCTGATTGGGAGGAAATGGGGATTTTGCAGTAACCTTCCCATGGAATGGGGAGGGAATGAAGATTTTACAGTATCCTTCGCCTGGCGTGGAAAGTGAATGGAGATTTTGCAGTATCCTTCCCCTGGAGTAGGGTGGGAATGGGGATTTTACACTGTCCTTCCCCTGCCACGCCCACTAAGTCACGCCCACAGAACTGGTAGTGAATTTTTTTTTAACCCACCACTGATCTGCACTATTGTTTTAGTTATTCTTTTATTTCTATTCTTTGAATTTTTGCCCTATACAATTTTGTTTACTTTTTACTTATGTGAAAATATTTTATAGAAATTGTGTGTGTGTGTGTGTGTGTGTGTGTCAGTGGCCGGTCAGGTCCCACAGAGTTGGCCTTCTCCAGGTCCTGTCAACTAGACAATGTTGCTTGGCGGGACCTAGGGTAAGAGCTTTCTCTGTGGTGGCCCCGACCCTCTGGAATTAGCTCCTCCAGGAGCTTCGTACTGCCAACACCCTACTCGCTTTCTGCAAGTCTTAAGACTCATTTATGCCATCAGGCTTGGGGCTACCAGGCTCTAATCCCCTGGCCAATGAATGTTTTGAGAGTAACTTGACCAAATGGGAATGACTGTCTTTTTATGGTTTTGGGGTGTTTTTTATAAAATTATATAAATTTAAATTAATTGGATTTAGGACGTTATACATTGTTCTATTATATGTTGTAAGCTGCCCCGAGTCCTCCGAGAGGGGCAGCATAAAAGTCCAATAACTTCAGATCGTGCAGAATGCAGCTGCGAGAGCAATCATGGGCTTTCCTAAATATGCCCATGTCACACCAACACTCCGCAGTCTGCATTGGTTGCCGATCAGTTTCCGGTCACAATTCAAAGTGTTGGTTATGACTTATAAAGCCCTACATGGCATCGGACCAGAATATCTCTGGGACCGCCTTCTGCTGCACGAATCCCAGCGACCGGTTAGGTCCCATAGAGTCGGTCTTCTTCGGGTCCCGTCAACTAAACAATGTCGTCTGGCGGGACCCAGGAGAAAAGCCTTCTCTGTGGTGGCCCCGACCCTCTGGAACCAGCTCCCCCTGGAGATCCTTGCCTTTCGGAAGTTCCTCAAAACCCACCTCTGTCGTCAGGCATGGGGGAACTGAACTACCTTTCCCCCCCTAGGCCTATACAATTTATGCATGGTATGTTTGTGTGTATGTTGGTTTTAATAAGGCTTTTTAAAATTATTTTAAACATTAGATTTGTTACATGCTGTTTATTACTGTTGTTAGCCGCCCCGAGTCTACGGAGAGGGGCGGCATACAAATGGAATAAATAAAATAAATAAAATAAGTAAAATAAGTAAAATAAGTAAAATAAATAAAATAAATAAAATAAATAAAATAAATAAAATAAAATAAATAAAATAAATAAAATAAATAAAATAAATAAAATAAATAAAATAAATAAAATAAATAAAATAAATAAAATAAATAAATAAAATAAATAAAGTAAAATAAGTAAAATAAGTAAAATAAGTAAAATAAGTAAAATAAATAAAATAAATAAAATAAATAAAATAAATAAAATAAATAAAATAAATAAAATAAATAAAATAAATAAATAAAATAAATAAAATAAATAAATAAATAAAATAAATAAAATAAATAAAATAAATAAAATAAATAAAATAAATAAAATAAATAAAATAAATAAAATAAATAAAATAAATAAAATAAATAAAATAAATAAAATAAATAAAATAAATAAAATAAAACGCTCTCCCTCATCCCCCAGAGGCTCTCCGGAAGCCAAAAAACATCCTTCCAGGGCCTTTGTGTGAGCCAAAAATCAGCGGGTCAGCACACACATGCACATTGGAGCCCAGCTAGGGCAAGGGCTTATGGGCCAGCAGATATGGTTTTGCATGCCACCCATGGCACTCCTTTAGACAATAGGTTTCATGTGGACAGTCTCCAGAACAGGGGTGGGTTCCTCTCGGTTCGGACCAGATCACCCAAACCATTAGCAACCCGGTAGTGACGTAAGATTGGCATCATGGACCCACTTCTGTCGGTGTGGGTCTTTTTTTTCTGAATTTTTTGGCAAATTTTCCTGTATTTGGGTGGCTTCTGCTCATTCTCTGCTCAGGAGAAAGCCCCCCCCCAGCTGCCCCCAGGTTAATACTGACATTGATTTCTTCCCCTGAAGCACAGCTGATTGTGTTTCAGGCTGAAAAATTCTTCTGAGCATGCACAGAAGTGGCAATCGCACAAGCGCACGCGTGCAAAACATCGCAATGAGAACCAGTGGCAAAGGTAAGTGGATTCCACCCCTGCTTCAGAAGGTATATTGAACCAGGATAAAACAGAAAGGGGATTGGTACAAATTTTTTGGTACATATTTGTTTTATTTATTTATTAGATTTGCATGCCGCCCCATTCACAGCATACAATAAAACAATTCATAACAAATCTAATAAATTTTTTAAAAAACCCATTATTAAACCAGACATACACACAAACATACCATACATAAATCGTATAGAACCAGGGGAGGGGGGGAATGTCTCAATTCCCCCATGCCTGATGGCAGAGGTGAGTTTTAAGGAGTTTACGGAAGGCAAGGAGGGTGGGGGCAGTTCTAATCTCCGGAGGGAACTGGTTCCAGAGAGTTGGGGCTGCCACAGAGAAGGCTCTTCCCCTGGAACCCGCCAGATGACATTGTTTAGTCGATGGGACCCAGAGAAGGCCAACTCTGTGAGACCTAACCGGTCGCTGGGATTTGTACGGCAGAAGGCGGTCCCGGAGATATTCTGGCCTGATGCCATGAAAGGCTTTATAGGTCATAACCAACACTTTGAATTGTGACCGGAAATTGATCGGCAACCAATGCAGACTGCGGAGTGTTGGTGTAACATGGGCATATTTGGGAAAGCCCATGATTGCTCTCGCAGCTGCACTCTGCACGATCTGAAGTTTCCGAACACTCTTCAAAGGTAGCCCCATGTAGAGACCATTACAGTAGTCGAATCTCGAGGTGATGAGGGCATGAGTGACTGTGAGCAGTGAGTCCTGGTCCAGATAGGGCTGCAACTGGTGCACCAGGCGAACCTAGGCAAACGCCCCCCTCGCCACAGCTAGAAGATGGTTCTTTAATGTGAGCTGTGGATCGAGGACGCTCATGTTGCTGACCCTCTCTGAGGGGGTCAATAATCCCCCCCCCAGGGTGATGGACCTTGGGAGGCAGAACCCACAGCCACTCCGTCTTGTCCGGGTTGAGTTTGAGTCTGTTGACACCCATATTGGTACATATTTAATCTCCTGCAATTAAAACCTTTATTTCAAGTTCAATTAAATTCTTCAAGAACATCTAATGTGACTACTTTGCCATGTCAAAAACAATAGTTGGCTGTGGTTTTACAAGTGTGTGTGTGTGCAACCAACACACACTGAGAGCCTTTCAATTGTGCGTCCCTGCTCTTCAGTGAAGGTTGGGTTAAAAAAAAAGAGAGGTGTTTTTTTTCCAAATATAAGAAAAGGACCTTTTTGAAGCCTTCCAGGACTCCTTTCAGGTTCTCATATCTCCTGAAGAGATCAGAGAGAGATCTCTCCACCGAATTGAGGTCAGACAAGGCTTGTTCCTTCTCCATCGTCAACTGTTGAAGACTCTTCTGGGACGTCATGTTGGTCCTCTGTTCGTCCTCTGTGAATTCAAAGGCAAACGGGAGTGAGCACTCTGCTTTAACAGGCCTTTAAGCCAAGAGACGTCAAGTAGAGCAGAAGAGACCAAACCTTCTTCAGCTTCGGGAGGTTCATTCATTCATTCATTCATTCATTCATTCATTCATTCATTCATTCATTCAATCATTCATTCATTCAGTCTGTCTGTCATTTATCTGTCATCTATCTATCTATCTATCTATCTATCTATCTATCTATCTATCTATCTATCTATCTATCTATCTATCAGATTTGTATGCCGCCACTTTCCAAGGACTCGAAGTGGCTCACAACAAAAACAATACAAATCCAATACTAAAACAATTTAAAACCCTTAATATAAAAACAATCATACATTTCATACAGACCATGCGTAAAGCGGAAGCAGCCCAGGGGAATCAATTTCTCCATGCCTGACAACAAAGATGAGTTTTGAGGAGTTTGCGAAAGGCAAGGAGGGTGGGGGCAGTCCTGATCTCCGGGGGGGGGAGTTGATTCCAGAGGGTCAGGGCCACCACAGAGAAGGCTCTTCCCCTGGGTCCCGCCAGATGACATTGTTTCGTCAACAAGACCCGGAGAAGGCCAACTATGTGGGACCTAAGCAGTCGCTGGGATTCGTGCGACAGAAGGCGGTCTTGGTGATATTCTGGTCCAATGCCATGAAGGGCTTTATAGGTCATAACCAACACTTTGAATTGTGACCGGAAACTGATCGGCAACCAATGCAGACTGCGGAGTGTTGGCATAACATGGGCATATTTAGGTAAGCCCATGACTGCTCTCGCAGCTGCATTCTGCACGATCTGAAGTTTCCGAGCACTTTTCAAAGGTAGCCCCATGTAGAGAGCATTGCAGTAATCGAACCTCGAGGTAACGAGGGCATGAGTGGCTGTGAGCAGTGAATCCCGGTCCAAATAGGGTCACAACTGGTACACCAGGTGAACCCGAAAGATTGTTCTCTAATGTAAGCTGTGGATCGAGGAGGATGCCCAAATTGCGGACCCTCTCTGAGGAGGTCAATAATCCCCCCCTCAGGATAATGGACGGACAGATGGAATTGTCCCTGGGAGGCAGAACCCACAGCCACTCCGTCTTATCAGGGTTGAGTTTGAGTCTGTTGACACTCATCCAGACCCCAACAGCCTCCAGGAACCGGCACATCACTTCCACTGCTTTGTTGACTGAGATTTTGACAATTATTTTTGCATCTGTGCATGCAAGTAAGCAAAAAAAAAAAAATCACAGAAATCTCACACGCTTGTGTGTCCCCTCTCGACACACAAACACACACACACCAGGGTGAAAAGGATGCAAACTATTCATCCCCATCCATTCAGAGAAGGTTCAAAGGGAATGATGGAGGTACAGGGTGTTCATTCACAAGCTAAGGATTTCTCCTACTTTAATTCCACAATCTGAGAGGAACATATAGAGCGGAGCGGAGCGGATAAAAATAAGTTTTTTTTAACAGAGTTCCTCAAAATCCTTTGTCCAAACTACACATAACAGATCCAAAGAGCATGGGCTATGTTTTTCTGTTGCAAATAGGAGCAAAAAGTGTTGGTTATGACCTTTAAAGCCCTTCATGGCACTGGACCAGAATATCTCCGAGACCGCCTTCTGCTGCACGAATCCCAGCGACCGATTAGGTCCCACAGAGTGGGCCTTCTCCGGGTCCTGTCAACTAAACAATGTCGGTTGGCGGGCCCCAGGGGAAGAGCCTTCTCTGTGGTGGCCCCGACTCTCTGGAACCAACTCCCCCCAGAGATTAGAACTGCCCCTACTCTCCTTGCCTTTCGTAAGCTCCTTAAAACCCACCTTTGTCGTCAGGCATGGGGGAACTGAGACATCTCCCCCGGGCCTATACAATTTATGCGTGGTATGTTTGTATGTATGTTTGTTTATACATTTGTTTGTTTTTTAAATCAAACCGGGGTTTTTTAAATATCTTAAATTATATTTGGATTTGTTATAAATTGTTTTATTCTGTTGTGAGCCACCCCGAGTCTGCGGAGAGGGGCGGCATAGAAATCTAAATAATAAATAAATAAATAAATAAATCCAAGTGTACATACCACCTGGTAATAATGGTAATGTGCAGTTTGAGTCATGTGCTCGAAGTCATAGTCAAGGTTCTTAAATTATAGTTAAGAAGGAAAAAAAACAAACCCCTCAATCTTTGATTGGAGCAGATTGTTTAATTTCCACCCCATCATTTGCTACTCTTGACTCGGTCTCCTATTTGTAGTCCACCCACAGAATCTACAGCCAAGGCATCACAAATATAAATAGTTCTCCATTTTCTGCACTTTATGGAAACTACGGAAGATACTCTACAAGCACAGAAGCAGCTCTAAAACAACAACTGGGCTGCAAGTTTGCAGGCAGGCAGTAACCTGAACATGTTGGCCTCCTTACGTGTTCTTTCCAGTAATTTGCAGGTGAACACATGCCATTTATCAGTTCCTTACCTATCATTTGTGCGATGGTCTTCTCGTATTCAGCCACTATCTTCCTAAAGAGGAAACAGAAGTAAAGATATGAGTCATAGTAATGTCATTAATTGTCTCCTCCGATAAACCCCTATAAATTATTGTTGTTGTTGTTGTTATTGTTGTTGTTGTTATTATTATTATTATTATTATTATTAGTAGTAGTAGTAGTAGTAGTAGTAGTAGTAGTAGTAGTAGTACTTGCTTCCCAATCAATTGGTTTGGCTTTCAAATTAAGATGTTATTTGGTGGATTTGATTTAGAATAGAATAGAATAGAATAGAATTTTATTGGCCAAGTGTGATTGGACACACAAGGAATTTGTCTTGGTGCATATGCCCTTTGTTTAATTTTATACTTCTTTTTCAAAAGGATGATGATGATGATGATGATAATAATAATAATAATAATAATAATAATAATAATATATGCCGCACACCAACACTTAAAAGAAATTTGGAACTGTTATAAAACACAGTTCAATGGGGGGGGGGGTACGGGCTAATGAAGGGCAATATTGTATAAAGTATTTGTATAGAAAGTTTAGAATTTAATCTCAGTGATGGTATAACAATGTTTTTGCTTTGAAATGACACGAAATATTTGTACAAAATAATGAAGAAGTTAAGCCCAATGATTATATAACTATGAGTATCTTTTGAAATAGCGATGTAAAACAATATATATTTGCTCTTCCTTTTTAACCTTTGTAATATAATAAAAACTATTTTTGAATAACAACAACAACAACAACAACAACAACAACAACAGCAGAGTTGGAAGGGACCTTGGAGGTCTTCTAGTCCAACCCCCTGCTTGGGCAGGAGACCCCACACTATTTCAGACAAATGGTTATCCAACATCTTCTTTAAAACTTCCAGTGTTGGGGCATCCACAACTTCTGGGGGCAAGCCCTCCCACTGATCCATTGTTCCAACTGTCAGGAAATTTCTCCTTAGTTCTAAGTTGCTTCTCTCCTTGCTTAGTTTCCACCCATTGCTTCTTGTCCTGCCCTCAGGTGCTTTGAAGAATAGCCTGACTCCCTCTTCTTATTGTAAATTCCTTAATATGGTTAATAGCAGTAGCCCGTAGACTTATATACCACTTCACAGTGCTTTTACAACCCTCTCTAAGCAGTTTACAGAGAGTCAGCCTCTTGCCCCCAACAATCTGGATCCTCATTTTACCCACCTCGGAAGGATGGAAAGCTGAGTCAACCTTGTGAGATTCGAACTGCCAAACTATTGGCAGCAGTCAGTCAGCAGAAATAGCCTGCAGTACAGCGAGTACCTCGACATACGAGTTTAATTCGTTCCAGACCCGAGCTCGTAAGTCGATCAACTCGCATCTCGAATGAATACCTTTAGATTTTGTTTTTCGCGCCGAGATAACCGGAAGCAAGGAGATTCTTGCGCCACCTAGTGGAAGCTCGGTTCATATCCCGAATTTGAGCTTGGGTGTCGAACAGAAATTTCGCTTGCGTCACGGCTCGTAACTTGGAATACTCGCATGTGGAGCAGCTCGTATCTAGAGGTACTACTGTACTGCATTCTAAGCACTGTACCATCATGGCTTAAGAACATAAGAACATAAGAAGAGCCATGCTGAATCGGGCCAAAGGCCACCGAGTCCAGCATCCTGTGTCCCACAGTGGCCCAACAATTGTTCCTGGGGATCTTGAGCAGAAAGAGAAGGCAAAACACTCCCTTTCCCTCGACCTCCAACAAATGGGTCTCAAGGGAATCCTGCCTGCCTCAACCAACATAGAGGCATGGTTAACAGTCTCTATTAACTCAGTTAATAAACAAATCTTCCAATCTATGTGAGGTTTGCATAGTGATTTATGGCTGCACACTTGTAAACAATCTCAAACTATACGGGATTAGCCGTGCTGGGTTGTTCTACCTCATTTCCAAAACTTCTTGTCGACTTCCTTCGTATTTCTTCTTCCATTCACTGACTTCAATTTCCTTCGATATAATCTAAAAATATGAATATAAAATGCATCTGTTAGTTTTGAGAAGGAATGTGGTGAAGCAATTGGGAAAAAAGAGGGAGAAGGAGGAGATAACATAGTGTAACGTAATAGTGGGTTCCAAACCCTTTACTGTGCTGCATAGTTTTAAATGATGGGGTTTTATATGTTTTTAATATTAGATTTGTTCATTGTAATATTGTTTTATTATTGTTGTGAGCCGCCCCGAGTCTTCGGAGAGGGGCGGCATACAAATCTAATAAATTATTATTATTATTATTATTATTATTATTATTATTATTATTATTATTATTATTATTATTATGTCAGTACAACACAGCAAACGAGATCACTATGCTGGATTTCGTATTTCATCACCAGTCGGGCGCTTCCCAAGCACCTAGGACTGCGTGATGTAGCGGCGAATTATGTTTGCCGATCCCAGTAAAGCGGCCTTTTGCAATTGACAGATGGAGATTTTGTCAATTCCGATGGTTTTCAAATGTCCGCTGAGATCCTTTGGTACTGCACTCAGCGTGCCAAGTACCACTGGGACCACTTTCACTGGCTTATGCCAGAGTCGTTGCAGCTCGATTTTTAGATCTTCGTATTTCACTAATTTCTCTAGCTGCTTCTCCTCAATTCTGCTGCCTCCTGGGATTGCGATGTCGATGATCCATACTTTCTTTTTCTCCACAATCACAATGTCTGGTGTGTTATGCTTCAGAATTCGGTCAGTCTGAAGTCGGAAGTCCCACAGTAGTTTTCCTTGCTCATTTTCGACCACTTTTTTGGGCTTATGATCCCACCAGTTCTTTGCCACTGGGAAATGGTAGTTCCGGCACAAGTTCCAGTGGATCATCTGTGCCACAGCATCATGTCTATGCTTGTAGTCAGTCTGTGCGATCTTTTTGCAGCAGTTGAGTATGTGATTGATCGTTTCATCTGTTTCTTTACAGAGTCTGCACTTTGGATTATTATTATTATTATTATTATTATTATTATTATTATTATTATTATTATTATTATTATTATTTACTACCGATTTGCGTGCACACTTACATGCGCAGAAACATCCCGGGTGGGCGGGCGGTTCTAAGAACCGGCAATACCAGTTCTTAGAACTGGACCGAACCAGGAACAGCCCACCACTGATGGTGATTCAGTGGTATTTCAATCCCATCACCTGCAAATACACCTGTGGATTCTGCCTGACAATTAGTTGGAGATGTTTAAGAGATGCGTTCTTTGAAAAAAAATCTAAAAAAAAAAATCAATTAAGAACATCAAGATATGATGTCAGTTACGGGCAGACACACCTGTTTAGGGAAATGTCTGCTGGATGATGAGATGTCTCCTCTGGTTATCGGAAGATGTTTCTTAATTAAAAGTATCAGCACATTGTAAGTCATCTCGGCTAAAACTAGAAGATAGCTGATAGGCCCGGGCTCCATTACGGTAGCATCAAACCAGTGGTGGGAAGAAGCCGATGTGGTTAGATGCTCCGTCCTGGTAGAAAATTCTGGGATGCATGCGCAGCTGCGCACCCCTATTTATTTATTTATTTATTTATTTATTTATTTATTTATTTATTTATTTATTTATTTATCAGATTTGTATGCCGCCCCTCTCCGCAGACTTGGGGCGGCTCACAGCAATAATAATACAATGTAAACAAATCTAATATTTAAGTTAATTTAAAACCCCAATTTAGAAATCAATCATACATACTAGCATACCATGCATAAATTTTATAAGCCTAGGGGGAGGGAAAGCATCATTTCCCCCATGCCTGACGACAGAGGTGGGTTTTAAGGAGCTTACAAAAGACTAGGAGGGTGGGGGCAACTCTGATATCTGGGGGGAGCTGGTTCCAAAGGGTCGGGGCTGCCACAGAGAAGGCTCTTCCCCTGGGTCCCGCCAAACGACATTGTTTAGTTTACGGGACCTGGAGAAGGCCAACTCTGTGGGACCTAACCAATGTGCCCCCATGCAAGCTTTGGCTTCTGCACATACGCAGCAAGCGAAACCTTGCATGAAGATGCTCACGCGAGTGAGATTTTGGCAATGTTTGTCGATTTTTTGCTTCAAGCAAAAAAGATCAGCAGAAATTGCCCAAATTTCGCTCACATGTGCATCTTCACGTGACATTTTACTTGCTGCACATGCGCAGAAACCAAATCTTGCGCTGCTGGGTGCGCGCCCACTGGGCATGCCCACGACGGCCTTAGAGGGCGCACTGGTAGGAGGTTGAAGATCTTGGGGTTTAGGGAGAAGCAACAGAATCGGGTAGTGAGTTCCAAGCATTGATCACTCTTTTGCTGAAGTCTTTATTTTCTTGCAGTCAAGTTTGGAGCGATTTACATTGAGTTTGTATCTAAACAATGTCATCTGGCGGGACCCAGGGGAAGAGCCTTCTCTGTGGTGGCTCCGACCCTCTGGAACCAACTCCCCCCAGAGATTAGGATTGCCCCCACCCTCCTTGCCTTTTGTAAACTTCTTAAAACCCACCTCTGCCGTCAGGCATGGTGGAATTGAAACATCTCCCCCTTGCCCATGTAGTTTCTGTGTATGATTCGACTGTGTGCTTGTTTTTTATATATTGGGGTTTCTTTTGGATTTTTTAACTTAAAACTGTAATTTAGATTGCTAAATATTAGATTTATTATTATGTATTGTTTACCATTGTTGTGAGCCGCCCCAAGTCTACGGAAAGGGGTAGCATATACATCCAATAAATCTAATCTAATCTGATCTATTATGTCCTCTTGTGTTGTTGTCATTGAAGGTGAAGTAGTCACTAACAGGAAGGACGTTATGGTGTATGATCTTATGAACAACAGTTAAATCAGTTTGGAGGCGACGTAGTTGTAAATTGTCTAATCGTAATACTTAAAGTCTGGAGGAATAAGGTAGTTTGTTATGAGAGGAGGAGTGAAGGACTCTTCTGTTGAAGCATTTCTGGACTCTCCAAATTTTGTGGGTTCTATACAGGTGAGCTGTATTCAAGTATTGGTCTGATGTATGTTTTGTAAGCTCTGGTTAGTAACTCCTTGTGCTTTTTTTAGCAATGTCATTACAGTGAGCTCTGGCACTTAGGTCATTGGATGAGAGTACTCCCAGGTCTTTGACAGAGTGACGGTTAGCTATGAGTTCAATTACTTCCAAGTATGTACAGTGTTCCCTCGATTTTCGCGGAGGATGCGTTCTGAGACCGCCCGCGAAAGTCGAATTTCCGCAAAGTAGAGATGCGGAAGTAAATACACCATTTTGGGCTATGGACAGTATCACCAGCCTTCCCTTAACACTTTAAACCCCTAAATTACCATTTCCCATTCCCTTAACAACCATTTACTCACCATTATTACTGGTATTCACCATTGAATAAGACACTTAGTAATCCTGATATTTATAAACATAATTATTTATTAACAATAATTATTTTTGTTGTTATTTATTTGCAAAAATTATTAGCTTGGCGATGATGTATGATGTCATCGGGCAGGAAAAAATGTGGTATAGAAAAAAACCCGTGAAGTATTTTTTAATTGATATTTTTTGAAAAACCGTGGTATGGGCTATTCGCGAAGTTCGAACCCGCGAAAATCGAGGGAACACTGTATTTAGTATTCTGATTCTTTTTACCATAGCTGGCTGGAGAATTCTGGGAGTTGGAAGTCCACAAGTCTTAAAGTTGCCAAGTTTGGGGACCCCTGTCCCAGATTGTCAAAAGTGAAGCAGGAAGTTTGAAATAAAAGAACAGGCACACAGGGCAGAGCAGGGGAGAGGATGTCAGGTTTCTAGAATATTTGTAAGATGTACCCTAAAGAATTCTGACTATGTTCCAAAAATATTTGTCAGCTCAAAACAATAAAAAAACCACCCTATGGCTGATTTGCTAATCCAAGGAGCTCCTATTCTGAGACAAATAGATTCCAATTTCAATCCTAGGGCTGTATGCAAGTCTCCTTTCTAGCCTTTGATACGGTAGGAGAAGGAATGGCAGAGACAGAGGTGGGGTCAAGAGGGGAATCAGGCTGGAGTCATTACGCTCTCGTCCAAGCCCAGCGCTAATTTAGTGCTGACAGTTGACTAGATTCTTGCCTACAGGCACCAGCAATAAATCAGCTTAACTGGAACTCAATATGTGGTCACGGATCTTCACGCCTGGCAGATCCCTTCCAAAAAAATCTGAGCCATTAAAGCCACCAGCAATATGTAATGAGCTCATTAAAATTGATTACTGTATTTTTCGGAGTATAAGATGCACCTTTTTCCTCCCTAAAAGAGGCTAAAAATGCATCTTATACAGTGATCCCTCGATTTTCGCGATCTCGATCTTCGCGAAACGCTATATCGCGATTTTTCAGAAAATATTAATTAAAAAATACTCCACTCTTCTCTCTCTCTCTTTCTTCCTCTCTCTCACTCTCTTCCTTCCTTTCTCATCTCTTTCTTTCTTTCCTTCTCTCTCTTTCTCTATCTCTCCCCCTCTTGCTCTCCCTCTTTTTCTCACTTTCCCTCTCTCGTGCACCGAGCGGCGGGTGGGCGGGCAGGCAGGCGGCGGACAAGCGGCGGGCGGACAAGCGGCGGGCGGGCGGGCAGGCAGGCGGCGGACAAGCAGCGGGCGGACAAGCGGCGGGCAGGCGGGCAGGCAGGCGGCGGACAAGCGGCGGGCAGGCGGGCAGGCAGGCGGCGGACAAGCGGCGGGCGGGCAAGCAGCGGGCAGGCAGGCGGCGGACAAGCGGCGGGCGGACAAGCGGCGGGTGGACAAGCGGCGGGCGGGCGGGCGGGCAGGCAGGCGGCGGACAAGCAGCGGGAGGACAAGCGGCGGGCAGGCAGGCGGCGGACAAGCGGCGGGCGGACAAGCGGCAGGCGCGGCAGCAGCGAGGAGCCGAAGATCAGGGTTTCCCCTTTGCGTGGACGGCGGGGAAACCCCGATCTTCGGCTCCTCGCTGCTGCGGCGCTGCCGAGCAGATCAGCTGCTGGGCGGCGGAAGGAACCTTCCCTGGGTCTTCCCAGGTGCGGAAGTAAAAACACCATCTGCGCATGCGCGGCCATGGAAAAAGGGCGCGCATGCGCAGATGGTGTTTTTACTTCCGCACCACTATATTGCGAAAAATCGAGTATCGCGAGGGGTCTTGGAACGTAACCCCCGTGATACTCGAGGGATCACTGTACTGTACTCTGAATGTAGCTTTTTAAAAAAAGCTTTTTCCCCCCAGTCCTAATGAGGTGCTAGCGATCTTCTCAACTCTTATCTTGCAGGTTCTTTCATTGTTACTCTTTGCAAAGAATGTTTTCCAAGCCCTAAATCTTTGCAGGGTTTTTTCATTGCTCTAACTTGCTCCAAATGTTTCTTTCCAGCCCTAACCAGGTGCTAACAATGTTCCCAGACCTTTCTGGCTTGCAAGCTCTTTCTTGGTTACTCTCTGTCAAGAATGTTTTCCAAATCTGGTCTTTGTAGGTTTTTTGTATTGCTCTACTTGCTCCAATGTTTCTTCCCAGCCCTAACCAGGTGCTAACAATGTTCCCAGCTTTTTACTGGCTTGCAAGCTCTCTCATTGTTACTTTCTCTGAATAAGGTTTTCTGTTTTAAGCTCTAAGCAGGGGATAAAATAATGTGCTGAAGCTGACCAGACTAAGGACGCTAGCCAGATGAATACCTGGTAAGATTCTTTTCCCTATTTTCCTCCCCAAAAACTAAGGTGTGTCTTATACTACGGTGAATCTTATATTCTGAAAAATATACAAATTGTCACCCCAGCAAGCGACACTGGTAAGGTTGCAAGTTGAGGATTTAACAGTTCACTTGAACAATGATGATCATTCAAGCCACTCCGACCTGGTCACATGACCATTAAGCCATACCCACAAAGTAAGCCACACCCAGTGTGGCCACAGGGGAGGGCTTTTAGAAGCAGATCAGGAGTCCATTTTGAAGTTCCACAGAAAGCATGTAGGGGAGAAGGCAGGTAGTCCTCGACTTACAATGGTTCATTTACTGACCATTCAAAGTTGCAACGGCCCTGAAAAAAGTGATTTATGCCCCTTTTTCACACTTAGGACCTTTGCAGCAGCCCGATGATCATGTGATCAAAACTTTGCTGCCGTTTCATATTTATGACCGTTGCTGTATGTTCTGAGGTCACGTGACTCCCTTTTGTTTCTAAACGATTCATGCCCAGGCATGAAAATATGCCGCCCAGACATTATACTTTTCTGCCCACACTGAAAAAAAATTAGAGGGAACATTGTTCAGGAGGGAAGTGTTTTTAATAGGGAAGAGAACCCAAGAACAAGGGGGCACAATCTGAAGTTACTTGGGGGAAAGATCAGAAGCAACGTGAGAAGCAACACCGGTCATGTAGAGCTATGCGCACAGCTCCATTTTTGCTACAACTCTACAGAGTAG
The DNA here is from genome assembly GCF_031021105.1 of Erythrolamprus reginae. NCBI lineage: Eukaryota > Metazoa > Chordata > Lepidosauria > Squamata > Dipsadidae > Erythrolamprus > Erythrolamprus reginae. Next base: position 6,570,539 of record NC_091961.1, on the reverse strand, counting down.
CCCGTACCGACAGGAACCCATTACTGGGGCTCTCCAACCTTGGCAACTTTAAGACTTGTGGACTTCAACTCCCAGAATTCCTCAGCTCTTTTGCCCCAGCTAAGAAGGTAGCAAAACACAGAGTTTGTTCGAACTTAGTTTAATCAATAATCCGACTATTAATAATTGTCCTAGTAGAGGTCAGACACACACGAACGGGATCCACTATCACTGCATGGTCTGCTGGCGGGGCACAACATCAGCTGAGGAAGTCTGGGAGTTGAAGTCCAGTTGCCAAGGTTGGGGACCCCTGATCTAGAAGGAAGCCCCCAAATTGCAAACATCAAATTGCAAACATCTGGCTGGTTACCTCTTCTCTGATCAGGGTGAGAACTGCTGTCTTATCAGATTCACTGAGGCAAATGGAATCCAGGGGGCTTTCAGCCCCTCCTCTCGTGCTGCCTGGTCCACTTCCAGGAGCCTTTTCCATAGAACATAGTTCGGGATTACTCTGCAGAAAGAAAGACAGAGTCATGGTAGAATACAACCAGCCCTTTCCAAGCAATAGTGATTAGACTTAAATACCACTTAGACTTATACAGTGGTACCTCTACCTAAGAACACCTCGACTTACTAACTTTTCTAGATAAGAACCGGGTGTTCAAGATTTTATTTGCCTCTTCTCAAGAACCATTTTCTACTTACGAACCCGAGCCTCTGAAACTGTAACTGGAAAAGGCAGGGAGAAGCCTCCGTGGGGCCTCTCTAGGAATCTCCTGGGAGGAAACAGAGCCTGAAAAGGCAGAGAGAAGCCTCCGTGGGGCCTCTCTAGGAATCTCCTGGGAGGAAACAGAGCCTGAAAAGGCAGGGAGAAGCCTCCGTGGGGCCTCTCTAGGAATCTCCTGGGAGGAAACAGAGCCTGAAAAGGCAGGGAGAAGCCTCCGTAGGGCCTCTCCAGGAATCTCCTGGGAGGAAACAGAGCCTGAAAAGGCAGGGAGAAGCCTCCGTGGGGCCTCTCTAGGAATCTCCTGGGAGGAAACAGAGCCTGAAAAGGCAGAGAGAAGCCTCCGTGGGGCCTCTCTAGGAATCTCCTGGGAGGATACAGAGCCTGAAAAGGCAGGGAGAAGTCTCCATGGGGCCTCTCTAGGAATCTCCTGGGAGGAAACAGAGCCTGAAAAGGCAGAGAGAAGCCTCCGTGAGGCCTCTCTAGGAATCTCCTGGGAGGAAACAGGGCCGGAAAAGGCATGGAGGAGCCTCCGTAGGGCCTCTCTTGGAATTTCCTGGGAGGAAACAGGGTTTCCACCCCCCCTGTGGTTTCCCCAACTGCACGCATTATTTGCTTTTACAATGATTCCTATATGAAAAATTGCTTCTTCTTACAAACATTTCTACTTAAGAACCTGGTCATTGTATGAATTAAATTCGTAAGTAGAGGTACCACTGTATACCACTTCACACTGCTTTACAGCCTTCTCTAAGTGGTTTACAGAGTCAGCATATCGCCCCCAACAATCTGGGTTCTCATTTTACCCACCTCGGAAGTATGGAAGGCTGAGTAAACCTTGAGTCTGGTGAGATTTGAACCGGTGAACTGCAGTCAGCAGAAGCAGCTTGCAGTACTGCGCTCTAACCACTGTGCCACCAAGGCTCAAGCTCCAGCAGGCTGCTCCTGCTAGACCACCAGTTAAACCAGGGGTGTCAAACTTCTTAGATATTGAGCCTGCCTGCTTACTCCTAGGTCCGCTGTCAAAACGGGGAAATGGAGACTGCTGATTGGCTGACCCACCTGACCACTCGTTATAAAAGGAGAAGCTGTCAGCCTGCCTCTCTGCTGGATCTGTGTACATAGCAATATAATTTAGACTTATATACCGCTTTATAGTGCTTTTGCAGCCCTCTCTATGTGGTTGACAGAACCAGCCTCTTTCCCCCAACAATCTGGCTCCTCATTTTAGCCACCTCGGAAGGAAGGAAGGCTGAGTCAACCTTGAGCCGGTGGTGAGATTTGAACTGCTGAACTACAGCTAGCAGTTAGCTGAAGTAACCTGCAGTGCTGCACTCTAACCACTGTTCCACCCAGGCTCATAATATTTAGTTACAATAAAAAGCTGTATGTCTTAAAGTCTGTCTCAAGCCTCTTCAGTACCAGGACTTTACAAAATTGGATTTCTTTGCGGGTCTGATTGGCATTGTAGCTATCCTCTGTGGGCTGGTAGGGGGGAGAGAGAGGAATATTTTTCTAGTATTCACTAATTTTTCTAATAGTCCACTTCCAGCAGACGTGGTTGGTAAATCCACAGGAACTGAATTTTAAACATGCCTGGGATAAACATATATCCATCCTAAGATAAAATACAGGAAATAGTATAAGGGCAGACTAGATGGACCATGAGGTCTTTTTCTGCTGTCAATCTTCTATGTTTCTATTAAAGGGGCGAAGGCCAGACGTAGGCTTCCTGCAGCACCCTGCCAGCCAAAATGGAGCATCCCCCTCTCTGCACCCCATTTTCAGCCTAGATGGTCTCTTGCAGCACTTTCCTGGTTTTTGACTTAAACCAGTTCATGATGCTGCTGATCCTTAGCCCAAAGTTGGATCTTGTGCATCAGCTAACAACTTGTAGACTTCAACGTCCAGAAGCTTTGCTGGTTGAGGAATCCTGGGAGTTGAAGTCCACAAGTTGTAAAGTTGCCAAGGTTGGAGACCCCTGAACTATACTATTCTATTCTATTTTATTCTAGTCTAGTCTAGTCTTCGGAGAGGGGCGGCATACAAATCTAATTAATAATAATAATAATAATAATAATAATAATAATAACAACAACAACAACAACAACAACAACAACAATAATAATTTATTTATTTATTTATTTGATTTGTATGCCGCCCCTTTCCAGAGACTCGGGGCGGCTAACAGCGACAATAAAACAGTGTACAATAGTAATTTGGTATTGATGATTAAAAATCAATTAATACAGGCAAGGAGGGTGGGGGCAGTTCTAATCTCTGGGGGGAGTTGGTTCCAGAGGGCCGGGGCCGCCACAGAGAAGGCTCTTCCCCTGGGTCCCGCCAGGCGACATTGCTTAGTTGACGGGACCCGGAGAAGATCCACTCTGTGGGACCTAACTAGTCGCTGGGATTCGTGCAGCAGAAGGCGGTCCCTGAGGTAATCTGGTCCGGTGCCATGAAGGGCTTTATAGGTCATAACCAACACTTTGAATTGTGACCGGAAACTGATCGGCAACCAATGCAGATTGCGGAGTGTTGGTGTAACATGGGCATATTTGGGAAAGCCCATGATTGCTCTCGCAGCTGCATTCTGCACGATCTGAAGTTTCCGAACATTTTTCAAAGGTAGCCCCATGTAGAGAGCGTTACAGTAGTCAAGCCTCGAGGTGATGAGGGCATGAGTGACCGTGAGCAGTGACTCCCGGTCCAAGTAGGGTCACAACTGGTGCACCAGGCGAACCTGGGCAAACGTCCCCCTCGCCACAGCTGAAAGATGTTTCTCTAATGTGAGCTGTGGATCGAGGAGGACGCCCAAGTTCTATTCTATTCCATTCTAGCTGCAGCGCAGCTGAGCTGTCAGCAGAGGTCTCTGTAAAGGTAGTACATTTTCTCTATATCTTAGTTCAAATCTTGTTCCCATGTTAGTATTTTTTGCAAATGAGAGATGAAAGGGGGAAAAAACAAAACAAAATGAGGAACTGGTTGGACCAAGGCTGAAGAGACTTTGCATGTTCCTTGCAAAGATATTACGTAGTAGTAAAATCATAGTAAAAACAGATCTTTGGACATGGGGGGATAAGAACAATACTTGTGCTTACTGAGATATCGCTGGAGTTATTCTTCTCTTCCAGTCTGCACAAAGACTCTTTCTCCGAGCCTACAACAAAAGAACATGGGGCGATTATACATTATGACAAGGTTCTTCCTGGTGAAATAACTGGATCAAGAAAGAGGCATGCAACATTCAATTCTAGGACACAGTACTCGAAAGAGGGGAATAGGAAGAAGAGGGGATGTTTTTTTATTTATTTTATTTTATTTATTTATTTTGTCCAATGCACAATAATACACAATGAAAGTTATAGGGGATGTACTCGAGTAAAATATATTAGAGAAAGAATAGAAGTGAAAATATAGGAATAAAATATATCAATAAGAGAATAGAAGAATAGTATAAGAATAGTATAAGAAGAATAGAATGGAAGAGTAGTAGATACGATATAGGAGATATAGGAGAGACAAGAGAACAGGGGATGGGAGGCACGCTAGTGCACTTATGCACACCCCTTACTGACCTCTTAGGAATCTGGAGAGGTCAACAAGGGATAGTCTAAGGGTAAAATGTTGGGGGCTAGGGGAAGATACTACAGAGTCCGGTAACAAGTTCCATGCTTCGTCAACTCGATTACTACAGTTTTATTTTTTACAGTCCAATTTGGAGCGGTTAATATTAAGCTTGTATCTGTTGTGTGCTGTTGTGTTGTTGTGGTTGAAGCTGAAGTGGTCATTGACAGGCAGGATGTTGCAGCATATGATTTTGTGGGCAATACTTAGATCATGTTTAATACTTAGATCATCATAGTTGTAAGCTTTCTAGACCCAGAGTAGTAAGTCTAATTTCATAGGGTATTCTGTTTCGGGTGGAAGAGTGAAGGGCTCTTCTGGTGAAGTATCTTTGGACATTTTTGAGGGTGTTGACGTCAGAAATACGGTATGGGTTCCAGATAGATGAGCTGTATTCTAGGATGGGTCTGGCGAAGGTTTTGTAAGCTCTGGTAAGTAGTGTGAGATTGCCAGAGCAGAAGCTACGTAGGATTAGATTAAATCTATGTAGGATTAGATGTTCACTGAATGAGGGTCAGGGTACCACAATGTGACAGAATAGTTTCTTAAACCATGAGATGGAGTTGGGGAACAGTAGAAAATGATCCAAATTCTGAGACCTAGAAACATCCCTCTAAGGAAACCTCATATCTCAATCAAGGATGTCAAACTCAAGAGCCAGGAGTCAGAGCTGGCCCACAGGAACTGAATTTAAACATGCCTGGGATAAACATATATCCATCCTAAGATAAAATACAAGATTATCTCCGGTACCGCCTTCTGCCGCACGAATCCCAGCGACCAGTTAGGTCCCACAGAGTGGGCCTTCTCTGAGTCCTGTCAGCTAAACAATGTCGTTTGGTGGGTCCCAGGGGAAGAGCCTACTCTGTGGTGGTCCCGGCCCTCTGGAACCAACTCCCCCCAGAGATTAGAATAGCCCCCACCCTCCTTGCCTTTCGTAAGCTCCTTAAAACCCACCTCTGCCGTCAGGCATGGGGGAACTGAGATATTCTTTCCCCCTAGGCTTCTACAATTTATGCATGGTATGTTTGTATGTATGATTGGTTTTATAATAAGGGTTTTTAGCTGTTTTAGTATTGGATTTTTACATTCTGTTTTTATCACTGTTGTTAGCCACCCCGAGTCCGCGGAGAGGGGTGGCATACAAATCCAATAAATAAATAAAAATAAATAAATAAGGGCAGACTAGATGGACCATGAGGTCTTTTTCTGCGGTCAGTCTTCTATGTTTCTATCACTGTCGTGTTGTCCATTCTCTCAGCTGCTCCACAGATCGAGATGCTCCACCCTGCTGATCTTTGTCTGCAGCAGCTGTTTGCTCCCTTTGATTGACAGGAATGCCAGCCTCACCCCAGACAAAGTTGACTGAGCAGAGCTGCCCCACATAACTCCTTTCATTCTTATCAGCTGGACAAAGAGGAGGAATTTCACCCTTTGAAATGCAAGATGGCCTGCCAGGGAAGCAGCGAAGGAATGTTCCTCTGTTATCTTTCATTTATCTCCTTTTTTTCAAAAGCCTTTCCCTTCCAAGGAAACTCTGACCACAATGTTGACCATTTCTTAGAAGAGCCCTTCACTCCTCCACTCGAAACAAAACACCCTACGAAACTAGACTTAACAATCCTGGGTCTAGAAAGCTTAGAACTACGACGCCTAAAACACGATCTAAGTATTGCCCACAAGATCATATGCTGCAACATCCTGCCTGTCAATGACTACTTCAGCTTCAACCGCAACAACACAAGAGCAGGCAACAGATTTAAACTTAATATTAACCGCTCCAAACTTGACTGTAAAAAATATGACTTTAACAATCGAGTTGTCGAAGCGTGGAACTCATTACCGGACTCAGTAGTGTCAACCCCTAACCCCCAACATTTTCCCTTAGACTATCCACGATTGACCTCTCCAGGTTCCTAGGAGGAGTCACTAAGGGGCGTACATAAGTGCACCAGTGTGCCTTTCGTCCCCTGTCCAATTGTCTTTCCTTTATCTCATATATCTTTTCTTCCTTTCATATATCTTCTCCTCTATTTTTATATCTTTTTTTCTATCCTTTTCTTTATATTATTATTATTATTATTATTATTATTATTATTATTATTATTAATTAAATTTGTATGCCGCCCCTCTCCATAGACTTATATATATTACTACATGTCTATTCTCTTCAATATGTATTGTGTAATGGACAAACAAAACAAACAAACAAACAAAACAAAACAAAACAAAATAAAATAAAATAAAATAAATAAATAAATGTGAAACTACTGGTGGAGGGAAGAGGATTGTCCCAGGCTTTGAACCAAGCCGCTGCGTTCGTAACAAAAAAGGTTATAATCCCAGTGCAAAATGTTTCTCACATTCTATGACAAAAGAACGCCTTGACTTACAACCAGTAGTGGGTTGCTACCTATGCGATAGGAGACTGCGCACCGGTAGCGGCCGCTAAATTGTGCAATTTGCGCACGGCTGCTCTGATGGCAGTCCTATGGGCGCCGCCATCTTTTTTCTTCAATTTTTCGTATTCTTTGCTCCGTGCGCATGCGCAGAAGCAAAATCTCGTGAGGGGGCACACGCACGCACACGTGATATATTGGCAATTCTTTTTGCTTCTGCGCATGTGCAGAAGCAAAAAAAACCCCGCCAAAATCTCACATGCACGCATGTCGCCTCATTATATTTCAGTGCATTTTTGCTCCCTGCACATGTGCCGAAGCAAAATCTCGTGGGTGTGTGGGTGTGCATGCACATGTGAGATTTTGGTGATTGTTTTTTGCTTCTGCGCATGTGCAGAGGCAAAGAATCACTGAAATCGTGCATGCACGCCTGTCCTTTCATGATATTTCAGTGCAGTTTTTGCTTCCTGCGCATGTGCCGAAGCAAAATCTCATGAGAGGGTGTGAGTTTTGGCAATTTTTGCTTCCGTGCAAAAATGAATCAGTGAATCCAACTACACATTTGTTTTATTAAAAAGGCATATGATGACTCAGAAATTTTAAAAAATCACTCAGCAACAGCTACCCTTCCCAGAATGCAACCGTTATTGAAATACAGTAGCTGCCTGCAGCATCTGTCCTCCAGATGTGTTGACTAGGCTTTGCAGCCTTTCCTCGCTGACAACCAATGACTCCAATTGCTACCAGCCATTGGAGTCGCGGTTCAGCATATCTGGAAGGCAGATAAGAGGGGGGGAAAACTACATGATTATAGCAAGAGACAGATAAAATAATGAGAGGAGCTTCCGTACCTTCTACCGGGGATGAAAACGTATGATTTATGGTAGGCACGATCACATTGGAACACTCAAAATACTCCAGGTCTTCCTCGGGCTCACCTTTTACCTCCAACTCAGCCGGCTTCTGACCGGTAGAAGCCAACTTCTCTTCGTCGGTAGCATGCCCATCCCGATTAGGAAGATCGGGGATTTTGGAAATAAGGGCTGCCTCCTCTTCACCCTATAGGAACCAGAAGACGGTTAAACCGAGAAGGATCAAATCTGAACTACGAGGGTTACACAGAAAGTAAGGTTACAAAGATTAGGTCCCACAGAGTTGGCCTTCTCCGGGTCCCGTCGACTGATTTAATAATTTTTAAAGAACAACTGTCATCTCCTCCTCGGACCTGCTGTTGACTCACTGACAGTCACAGTATTGCAGAATATACAGTACAGCTTCATGCTACATAACTAAGCTCCATTCCATGCTAAATAAACTAAATTATTAACGTTATCTTAAATAGGAAACTATCATTAGATAGATTTTTACTCCAAAAGCATTTGATTAAACTGAATTTTATATTTAACAATCCGATTTTAAATTTTAAAAATCCTATTAAAAATTTAAAAATCCTATTTTTAATTTGTTTGTTTTTTTAATCATCCGTTTTTATCCACCCTGCTTATAACAATGGGTCTGTGGAGTTCAATAAGACTCTCCAATAAGAAGTTTTAGGAAGAAGTTTGGGAAATTTGGTTCAAGTATTTCAATCCATCCTCTCTGATTCATCATACCAGTCACTGATGGAAGCCCTCAATCTCATTTTCAGGAAAGCTTATACAGTGTTCCCTTGATTTCCGCGGGGGATGCGTTCCGAGACCGCCCGCGAAAGTCGAATTTCCGCGAAGTAGAGATGCGGAAGTAAATACACCATTTTTGGCTATGGACAGTATCACAAGCCATCCCTTAACACTTTAAACCCCTAAATTACCATTTCCCATTCCCTTAACAACCATTTACTCACCATTATTACTGGTGCTCACCATTGAATAAGACACTTAGTGATCCTGATATTTATAAACATAATTATTTATTAACAATAATTATTTTTTTTGTTATTTATTTGCAAAAATTATTAGTTTGGCGATGAAATATGATGTCATTGGGTGGGAAAAACTGTGGCATAGGGAAAAAACGTGAAGTATTTTTTAATTAATATTTTTTGAAAAACAGTGGTATAGGCTATTCATGAAGTTTGAACCCGCGAACATCGAGGGAACACTGTAATGCCAACCTCAAAGGTTATTCCTAGCTGGTTCTGCCCGCCACAAGTAGCCACCATACAGTGGTTTTTTTGCCTCTTAGACAAGGACAACCCTGTTGTAAGGGGGAAGGAACTGAACACCTTTACCTGAGAGCAAGCATCCAGGGCCAAGGAATGAGTTTCATACTTCCTCACCTTGCAGCCACTCCTGTAAAAAAAAGAAAGGATGTACCGGTTAGGCTTGGATTTTCTGGGTCTGCCATGGAAAGAGGAGAGCAAGCAAAGGAGAAGACACACACACACACACACAGCCAGAGAGGGAGAAATTGAAGCAAAAGAAAGGACGAGTCCTGAATTTGCTGACATTCAGCGGGAAAGGAAAGCCATCCAACCCCTCCCAATGTTTCCCGAGTGGTCTTCTTGGCCTGAAATAACCAACCCTAAAAGACTTTTGAGCAAGCTCTACAAGGCAAGAGACACAATGCCGATACAGGATAGCCAAACCCACTTGCCCAACGCAATATAAGTGAGTGCAAGTGCTGAATAATAATTGCATTATCATTTCCCATTTTTGAAAAGTAGGCTGAAGGCATATTGAGGAGCAACATGGATGGGGAACTGACTTGGGTGCAACACTAAGCCAGATTCTTCCTTTGTCTCCTCTTGAAAAGAAAACCCAAAACAACTGTTTCCTGTTTCAAAGCAATCACCGTGTGTTTCAAACAAGGGTGGGATTCAACTGATTTGGACTGGTTTGGGCAAACCGGATGCTAAGTTTACATTACCAGTAGTTGAAAGGACTAGCTGGCCTGGCCCTCCCCACTGTGCCCCTCCCAGGAGTCTCCATGTGGCCCGTTTGGGATGCCAGAAGTGCAGGGCCCGCACGGAGGCTCTGGGAGGGCAAAAAACAGGCCTCCCAAAAGTCCGGAAGGGTCGTTTCTGGCTTCTGGAGAGCCTCTAGAGCCCACGGGAGGCTGTTTTTACCCTCCTGGAGGCTCAGGAAAAGATTCTGGAGCCTGGGAGGGTGAAAAACAGGACTCCTGGAAGTTCCAGAAGTCTGGAGCCTGAGAGAGGCCATTTTTATCCTCCTGGAGGCTCAAAGAAAGCCTCCGGAGCTTGGGGAGAGTGAAAAACAGGCCTCCCAGAAGTTCCAGAAACGGGCCAGTTTCTGGCCTCTGGAGGGCTTGCAGAGCCCGGGGGAGGCCGTTTTTGCCCACCCAGAGGCTGGAGAAAAGCCTCCCGAACCAGGGAAGGGGGAAAATTGCAGCCCTCCCACCATGGTGCAGGAGGCCAAGTAAGCCACGCCCATCAGGCCACGCCCATCCAGCAACTGGGCAGAGAACCGGTTGCTAAAATTTTTGAATCCCACCCTAGCTTCAAACCAAATCAACCTGTAAGGATTTTGGAACCATCAAGCCATGATTTATATACCATGGTTTTGCTCATAAATGGTGATTCGAACTAAATTATTGCTCTCCTATATCTCATATACCTTTATTCTATTCCTATATCTCTTCTTCTATTCTTTCATTGATATATTTTATTCCTATATCTTCTCTTCTGTTCTTTCTTAGATATATTTTACTATGAGTATATCCTTTATAACTTTCATTATGTCTTTTACTATGTGTCTATCCACTAAAACCCTCATTGTATAATGGATAAAATCAATCAATCAATGGATCAATGGATAAATAGATAAACAGACAAACAAACAAACAAACAAACAAACAAACAAACAAACAAACAAACAGACTTTCCCTAGCTCCGGACTGGCCTAGTCAAATTATTTAATCTATTTCACCCACACAAAGAAACGTTCTAAGATTTGCAAAGAATCAGCTTTCCTCCAACCCTATTTTTCTTCCCCCTGCCATTGCAGATCAAAAACTGAATAAATAGAACAATTATTCCAGTTGCCAACCTTCATCTCCATCAAATTAATTGGCAGGGAATGAAAGCAGTTAAAAGCAAAACGAAGCCTTTAGCTGCTGGCTTAGCTTTTATCCGATAGTCTGCCTTGGTTTTTGCATTATGTCCATCTCAGGAACACAGCCCTGTTGCAGCTACAGAGTGCAAGCCGAGTGACCTTGTAATCACAATTCCATTAGCAAAAGGGGCCCTTAAGGATTAATTGCTGGTGTGATTCCTTGCAATCCCAGGACTACACCCAGGCTTAACTAATAGTAAAGCCATCACACCCCTTTGAGCTGAATGGGAATTCTTTCGCAAGCAAAATGTGCTCTGGACTCCACCGAGCCAATTAAGACGAAGCGGTGAATAAGCCATCACAGCAAGATTTGATCCTTTGGCCTTACATTTCAAGGGTCTTTAAAGAGAAACAAGCTCCTGGCTTCCCTCTGATAATGCCTAAGCAACAAAGCGATGGCTAACTTCATTAATAAGCAGGGGGCAAAGCCGGCATGGAACTGGGATTCTGCTTACACGGCAAATTCTAAACCCCAAAGAAAACAAGCTGGAGTTTAGGACGATTCTACAGATGATTCCAGACCAGAGGTGGGATTCAGCAGATTTTAACCAGCTCTGAAGAACCAGCAGAGGAAATTTTGAGGGTTTGGAGAACCAGTAAATACCACCTCTGATTGGCTCCTTCCCCTATTTATTGTCTGCCTCCCAAGTCCCAGCTGATTGGGAGGAAATGGGAATTTTGCAGTATTCTTCCCCTGGAGTGGGGAGGAAATGGGGATTTTGCAGCATCCTTCCCCTGGAGTGGGGAGGAAATGGGGATTTTGCAGTATCCTTCCCCTGGAGTGGGGAAGGAATGGGGATTTTGCAGTATCCTTCCCCTGGAGTGGGGAGGGAATGGGGATTTTGCAGTATCCTTCCCCTGGAGTGGGGAAGGAATGGAGATTTTACAGTATCCTTCCCCTGGAGTGGGGAGGAAATGGGGATTTTGCAGCATCCTTCCCCTGGAGTGGGGAGGAAATGGGGATTTTGCAGCATCCTTCCCCTGGAGTGGGGAGGAAATGGGGATTTTGCAGCATCCTTCCCCTGGAGTGGGGAGGAAATGGGGATTTTGCAGCATCCTTCCCCTGGAGTGGGGAGAAAATGGGGATTTTGCAGTATCCTTCCCCTGGAGTGGGGAGGAAATGGGGATTTTGCAGTATCCTTCCCCTGGAGTGGGGAGGAAATGGGGATTTTGCAGTATCCTTCCCCTGGAGTGGGGAGGAAATGGGGATTTTGCAGTATCCTTCCCCTGGAGTGGGGAGGAAATGGGGATTTTGCAGTATCCTTCCCCTGGAGTGGGAAGGAAATGGGGATTTTGCAGTATCCTTCCCCTGGAGTGGGGAGGAAATGGGGATTTTGCAGTATCCTTCCCCTGGAGTGGGGAGGAAATGGGGATTTTGCAGTATCCTTCCCCTGGAGTGGGGAGGAAATGGGGATTTTGCAGTATCCTTCCCCTGGAGTGGGGAGGAAATGGGGATTTTGCAGTATCCTTCCCCTGGAGTGGGGAGGGAATGGGGATTTTGCAGTATCCTTCCCCTGGAGTGGGGAGGAAATGGGGATTTTGCAGTATCCTTCCCCTGGAGTGGGGAGGAAATGGGGATTTTGCAGTATCCTTCCCCTGGAGTGGGGAGGAAATGGGGATTTTGCAGTATCCTTCCCCTGGAGTGGGGAGGAAATGGGGATTTTGCAGTATCCTTCCCCTGGAGTGGGGAGGAAATGGGGATTTTGCAGTATCCTTCCCCTGGAGTGGGGAGGAAATGGGGATTTTGCAGTATCCTTCCCCTGGAGTGGGGAGGAAATGGGGATTTTGCAGTATCCTTCCCCTGGAGTGGGGAGGAAATGGGGATTTTGCAGTATCCTTCCCCTGGAGTGGGGAGGAAATGGGGATTTTGCAGTATCCTTCCCCTGGAGTGGGGAGGAAATGGGGATTTTGCAGTATCCTTCCCCTCCCAAGCCCAAAAAGCCACATCCACACAACCAGTGGTAAATTTTTTTGAATTCCACCACTGATCCTGACTTGTATTGCCAAAAGGAAAATTAAGGCAAATGTGTTTGCTTCTATTGCCACATTCTCAGAAAACCTAAGTCGGCCCACTTATTTAACAAAAGAATGAGAGGGAGAGAGAAAGAGAGAGAGAGAGAGAATGTGAAAGAGAGAGACAGAGGAAGACAGAGGGAGGCAGAGAGTGAAAGAGAGATGGTGAAAGAAAGAAAGAAAGAAAGAGTGTGTGAAAGAGAGAGAAAGAAAGAGAAAAAGGGGAGGGAGAGGGAGAAAGAGAGTGAAAGAGAAAGAGAGAGAGCGAAAGAGTGAAAAGAAAAAGTGAAGGCCGGGAGGAAGAGGGGGAGTGGGAGAGAGAGTGAGACAGAGAGGGTGAGTGAAAGAGAGAGGGAGTGAAATAATAATAATAATAATAATAATAATAATAATAATAATAATAATAATTTATTAGATTTGTATGCCGCCCCTCTCCGAAGAAAGAGAGACCGTGTGAAAGAGAGAAAGAAGAAGAGAGGGGAAAGAGGGAGAAAGAGAGTGAAAAAGAGACAGTGAAAGAGAAAGAAAAAGAGAAGGGGGAGGAAGAGGGAGAGAGGAGAGAGGAACCTTTTAATTTAGCATTCCTTCCCCCACAACACACACAATTGCTGTTCAAGCCCACAGCATTGTTCTCATTTCAGTTGTCACAATTTGCAAAGGCTGTTGTCTTCTCTCACCAGCCTTGTATTTTCAGTTTCAAAACTAGTAGCAACCCCCTCCTAGCCCTGCCCTGATGCTGTATACCAGTGTTTCCCAAGCTTGGCAACTTGAAGATATTTGGACTTCAACTCCCAGAATTCCCCAGCCAGCGAATGCTGGCTGGGGAATTCTGGGAGTTGAAGTCCAGATATCTTCAAGTTGCCAAGCTTGGGAAACACTGCTATAAGCACCAGTCAGAAAGGACATTTTTGCCCCGGCTGTTAAGAAAAATATTTCCCCTGTGTTTCTCACAACACAAGTACATTTAGCCAACCAGCTTGATTTACTTATTTAAAAACATTTATATAGCTGCCCAACTCTGGGCAGCCCCCAATCAGAAATCCACATGCTAAATTTTCTCATTCTGACAATTATCCATCAGCCCTTGGAAGACAAACCAGAACAGAAACAGGTACAGCAGTGACTCTAGGAAAGCCTTTTTGTTGTGGGGTAGAATAACAAAATCCTGAGAAGACTACAGTGGTACCTCTACTTACGAACTTAATTCGTTCCGTGACCAGGTTCTTAAGTAGAAAAGTTTGTAAGAAGAAGCAATTTTCCCCATAGGAATCAACGTAAAAGGAAATAATGCGTGGGATTGGAGAAACCACAGAGAGGGTGGAGGCCCTCTTTCCTCCCAGGAGATTCCTAGAGAGGCCCCATGGAGGCTTCTCCCCGCCTTTTCCGGTCCCGTTTCATCCCAGGAGATTCCTAGAGAGGCCTCACAGAGGCTTCTCCCTGCCTTTTCTGGCCCTGTTTCCTCCCAGGAGATTCCTAGAGAGGCCCCATGGAGGCTTCTCCCTGCCTTTTCTGGCACTGTTTCCTCCCAGGAGATTCCTAGAGAGGCCCCACAGAGGCTTCTCCCTGCCTTTTCTGGCCCTGTTTCGTTCCAGGATATTCCTAGAGAGGCCTCACGGAGGCTTCTCCCTGCCTTTTCCGGCCCTGTTTCCTCCCAAGAGATTCCTAGAGAGGCCCCATGGAGGCTTCTCCCCACCTTTTCCGGCCCTGTTTCGTCCCAGGAGATTCCTAGAGAGGCCCCATGGAGGCTTCTCCCCAGCTTTTCCGGCCCTGTTTCCTCCCAGGAGATTCCTAGAGAGGCCCCACGGAGGCTTCTCCCTGCCTTTTCTGGCCCTGATAGTTCAAGCCACTCCCACCTGCTCACATGACCATTAATCCACACCCACAAAATTAACCACAGCCACAGTGCGGCAGTAAAAAATTTTGGCAGCCCATTACTGCCCATCCCCATAATTTTCTTGACAGCAATCTGAAATTGGGTTACCAGAAATGAACCCTCATTTGGGAGACTGCAAAGGACAACACAACAAGCCGGGATTATTTTTCAGGCACAGACACCCACTGCAAAAAAAAAAGCATGCCATCAACAGCAGATCAAACCAGATCAAACCAAACGTTATTACTGCTTTCGAAGATCACAAGTCATCGCCATCAACAGCAAGCAGACCGCTCTCCCTCTACTTGTCTCGCTGGGGAGCAAAGCAGCCAGATAAAATTGTGTGCCTTTTAAATGTAGGCCAAGGACAACATACTTGTTTTTTTAAAAAAGAAGGCACCAGGGGGGCAGAAAAAGCAACATGCCACAGAGAGAAAACCAGAGAATGAGAAACAGAGAGAATTCCCAAACCTTCCAAAAAAGGAATAAAAAAAGAAAGAAAAGGAAGGGGAGAGAAGAGTACTGTACTTACAACAGAAAACAGAGAAATTTCACTTGTTCTGTAGTCCTGAGGCACCAGAAATAAACAGACAAGAAAGACAAGCAGAGGGAGAGAGATGGAAGGGAAGGATAAAATATACATGAAAGATCCAGATATATATATATATATATTCCCTACTGAATAAATGCAAGTTATCCTCCGAAAAGGACCAGTAAGCTAGGAAGAGCTATAGAACTTGACATATTTAGGAGAGAGGTGTCACGGCTTAGGATAAGAATGTCGCATCTAAATGTCGCAGTTCTGCATGAACATCAGATGGAATTAAAGTCTCTCTTTCATTGTAAATCACACAAAGCCACTCGTTAATGTCTGTGAAACTCTTGGATCAAAGGCCGGTGGGGTCTCGGAGACTAGAAATGGGGGGTGAAGAAAAACTACCAGCACCTAGGTCAGTGTTTCCCAACCTTGGCGGGCCCCAGGGGAAAAGCCTTCTCTGTGGCGGCCCCGGGCCTCTGGAACCAACTCCCCCCGGAGATCAGAACTGCCCCCACCCTCCCTGTCTTTCGTAAACTACGCAAGACTCATTTATACCGCCAGGCATGGGGGAGTTGAGATATTCCTTCCCCCTAGGCCATTACAAGTTATGCATGGTATGTTTGTGTGTATGTTTGGTTTTATTATAAGGGTTTTTAGTTGTTTTATTATTGGATTGTCACATGCTGTTTTTATCATTGTTGTTAGCCGCCCCGAGTCTACGGAGAGGGGCGGCATACAAATCCAATAAATTATTATTATTGTTGTTGTTGTTGTTGTTGAAGGTATTTGGACTTCAACTCCCAGAATTCCCCAGCCAGTGAATGCCTGCATGCAGCTTTTTAGATAAGGATAGGGGGGATAAGGGAAAAAGCACGTATCGGGAAATGAATTTAGCCTGTCAGATTAGCTGGCGTACCTGGGAGGGGTCTGATAGGGCAGTGTTTCCCAACCTTGGCAACTTGAAGATATTTGGACTTCAACTCCCAGAATTCCCCAGCCAGCAAACGCTGGCTGGGGAATTCTGGGAGTTGAAGTCCAAATATCTTCAAGTTGCCAAGGTTGGGAAGCACTGTGATAGGGTATAATTTAACTGTGTTCTGTTTCTGTAAAGGTGTGTATCCCTAGGGTGACACCACGCTTTGCAAACCGCTTCGGACAGTAGAGCGATTACTATGCCCAAATAAACCTTGTTTCCCTACTCCGAAGCCTTCTTGGTCTGATTACTTCTTTTAGGAATTTCAGCGAACATTAGGGTGGATATATGTTTATCCCGGGCATGTTTAAATTCAGTTACTGTATATAAAGTAAGAAGCTGCTACTATGCCTCTCCTTACTTTGGCACCAAATAGTAAGATTGACTGCAGCATCAAATTGACTGCAAATCTAATGTGGTAGAAGTAGTACTTGATTTACGATCATTTGTTGAGGGACGGTTCAAAGTTACGATGCCAATGGGGGCAAAAATATGACTCGTGACCGTTTTTAGCATTCCCCATCATTGTAGGATCAAAATTTGGGTGCTTCGTGACTGGTAAGTATTTATGACGGTCGCAGTGCCTCAGTCTGATGATCCACCCCTTGCAACCTTCTGTCAATGGGGAAGTCAGATTGATTAACAAGCAGGTTACTCTATCTTATCAACTGCAGTGATTTGCTAATTGTGGCAAGGAACTTCATAAAATGGGGCTTAATCATTGCCTTGCTTAGCAAGGGAAATTTGGGGTTCAATTGTGACCGTTAAGTCGAAGACCATCTATATGGCAAAAGAGTTTTGGCTAGTATGAAATACGAAGGTCACCCAGAAAGCAATGCACCACATTTTTTTTCAGCCTACAGTAATGATATGAATGAGAAATTTTATATATACATTATTTGATTATTTGGAATAAAGTGCACATGTGGATAGAGAAAAAGAAGAAGTAAAAATGAATACTAGGAGTGCACAATAGTAGTATGGTTAGGATTTAATCTTTGCGTTTGTATTTTGCTTATATACGAAGTTTATTTTTCTTTTATAATAAGGTTACACAAAATTTCTTCTTTTCATTTAACGTAATAGGTTGACTTAAGATAATAATAATAATAATGTATTCTTTTTCTGTATTGCAATTTGACTTCTAGAATAAGAGGGGTATTTGCAACCCCAATTTTATGTTAAGTGTGTGTTTGTATGTTTGTCAATTTTAAGAAAATCAATAAAGTTTATTTATTTTTTTTTAAAAAAAAACATTATTTGAATTGTCAGGAGTGCGTGTTTTGCGTTTCTTCAGACAGATAGCATAGCTGCAGCACTGTTTTGAAATGGCATCTGTAAGTGATGTATGTTACAATCAGTGTGTCATCATTGAATTTCTCATTGCAGAAAAAAAAACTGTTGGGAACATTCACAAACGTTTGTGTACAGGTTATGGAGAATCTGCAGTCGACCGAAGTACGGTTAGTCGCCGGGCACAGAGGATGAGACGCACTCAAATTTTCAGCCTCTTTTAGGGAGGAAAAAGGTGCATTTTATACTCCGAAAAATATGGTGTATCTGGCAGGGGATGGATGAGAAGGGTACAAAGTGGGCACACATGTGACTTGTGCCATGTGCACAACAGTAATCGTATGCTCAGTGCAAGCCCCACAGGTTGCAACGGTCGAGTTCCTGGCAGCCTGGAGGACATAGATTCCTACCTAAAGCCTCATCAGCTTCAAACATCCCTCTTTCCTCCCCTGCTAAGAGCCCCTGTCACTCACGTTATCAGGCGCGATCTGGAGCTTTGTGGGGCCAAGCCTGCCTTCAAATCATCCCCTGCGGCCTCTCGTGCTTGCGACTCCAAGATCTCGTTGAGACTGTTCTCTGCGGAAGGACAAGAATCAGCGGCTACGGTGGACAAGGCCTTGCTGCTTGGCTTGAAAGGGTCGCCCACGTCCAAATGATAGGAACGTTTTGCGAGCGTGGGAGAATCCTGCAAAGAGGAGCTGCCCGCAAAAGGGTTAAAGGCAGGATCGTCCCACTGGTTGGTGTCCACCGGGGGTGTAGCCTTGGTCAGAGGTTCCACCAACGCCTCGGGAGCTACCGACTTCTCTCCATCCTCAGGAGCTACAACAGGCCGGGTGGCTTGTCCTTTTTGTCTCTTGGGGGACAACTTACTGCTGGGCCTTTTTCCTATTTTTCTCGGCGGAAGCTTGTTGGGCTCGGCGTTTTCCGCTCCTTCGGCGAAATCAAACTCTAGTTTCACGGCCCGGGTCTTGCAGTCTCCAGCTCCCGCTGAGCTGGGATGCTTGGGGTCACTATTGGGAAGAATCTCAGCCCCTGGCTGAGACGCCGGGGGTGTGTTTGGACATTTGGAGCCTCCCGTCGTAAAGGGGTTGACGGTCTCATTGTATTCCTCTGGATCAAAGCGGTAGGTAGCTTTGGGAATCGGGGGGCTTTCCGTGGTCACTTCAGCCTCAGAGTTCTCTCCCCCCATTTTCTTTTGAAGGGCGATTGGTTTCGCCCGCGGGAGCTTGCTCTTGTTACTAGCAACGTTCTCAACACTCGACTTGACTTCGGAAGGCTCTTGTAGGGAGATCTCTCGGCTTTCCTTCAAAATGTCCCTTTGGTCCTCTTGGGACAGCACGCCCAAAGTGTGGTCTGGATTGAGCCTCGCTGGAACCGTATTCTCCTCTGGAGCCTTTAACGTAGAAGAAGACAGGGATGAACCCTGGTCAATTCCAAGGTGGGCTTTTGCTATAAATGAGTCACTGTCTTGCGCGATTGAAGAGTCAGCCTGTAATTCATCCTCCGCCGAAGCTGATGTCTCCTCCAAAACTTTGGAAACAAACTGGTCTTCCAGAGATACTGCATGGAGAAGAGAGAAATAGAGAGGTGAATATTGAATATGTTTCCTGCATGAAAAAAAAAATCAGATCAATAGTATTTATTTATTTGGCATATGATATAATACACGAATAGCAGCAGTATGGAAAGAACGCATCGTAATAATTCACACATAAGATGAAGATACGAGGATCTCCCATAAAGTAATGCACCACATTTTTTTTCTCAGCCTACAGTAATAGTACAAATGTGAAACTTTAGATATACATTATCAGAACAATGTGTATAAATTTTGAGTTTGTTCAGACAGCGTAGCTGCAGCAGTGTTTCAAAATAGTTTCTGTAAGTGATGTATGTTACAAGCAGCTTGTCGTCATTGAATTGCTCACTGCGGAGAAAGAAACTGTTGGGAACATTCACAAACGTTTGTGTACAGTTTATGGAGACTCTGCAGTCGACAGAAGTACGGTTAGTCGCTGGGCACAGAAAATGAGGTCATTAGAAGACGGTTCGGCAGTGCAGAAATGGCTTTGAGACCAGAATAAGGAGTGGTACCAACAGGGCCTATATACCTTTGTGTCTCGCTGGACAAAGTCCAAAGAACGGGATGGAGATTACGTGGAAAAATAGGGAGTGTAGAAGAGACATCATTCTTTCTTTCTTGCATGTAAGTTTCATTGTGTTCAATAAATAATTGTTGAATGAAAAAAATGTGGTGCATTGTTTTTGGGCAACCCTTGTATTAAGTTACAAATTACATTTTAAAATATATTGGTTCATAAGAAAGAAATAGGTCTTCTGAATATTAGTAGTGCATTTTCAAAGGGCAACTGGACTTTGTTTTTCCTTGAAGATGTTTCACTTCTCATTCAAGAAGCATCTTCAGTTCTAAGGAAGTTTCTTCATCCAAGAACTGAAGAAGCTTCTTGAATGAGAAGTGAAACATCTTCAAGGAAAAATGAAGTCCAGTTGCCCTTTTAAAAAAGCACCTTTGGAACAGCTATGGTTTGGATGACCGAGAATCTCCATAGGCATTTAATATCTAGGACATTTGTTTAATTAAACACAGTATTTGTTTAATTAAACAAATCCCAGTGACCGATTAGGTCCCACAGAGTTGGCCTTCTCCGGGTCCCGTCGACCAAACAATGTCGTTTGGCGGGTCCCAGGGGAAGAGCCTTCTCTGTGGTGGCCCCAACCCTCTGGAACCAGCTCCCCCCTGAGATTAGAACAGCCCCCACCCTTCTTGCCTTTCGCAAACTCCTTAAGACCCACCTCTGTTGTCAGGCCTATATTGTCTATGTATGGTATGTTGTGTGAATGTTTTTTAAATTATGGGTTTTTAGCTTTCTCATTATTGAATTTGTATTTTACACTGTTTTTCTGTTGCTGTTGTGAGCCGCCCCGAGTCTGCAGAGAGGGGTGGCATACAAATTTAATAAATAAATAAATAAAATAAAATATTTATTATTAAGAAGAATTATTAGTCTTTTCTACGAGAAGCATTAAATCGTGGAAGTCAAAGTAGTACAGTTAAGATAGAAAGATGCCATCTTAGAAAGATGGGTTTTTCTAACCTACAATAACCACCTTATATCTATACCTTTCTAGATACTCCCGAAGATCGCACTTGGCTCCCAAAAGACACGCTGAGAACTTATTTCTCCCTTGTTAATTGTTGGCTGAGTTCTCAGGCATGGAAAAAATTAAACTGCCCAGCCTTACAATTCTCAAGAGGGGATGGAAACAGAATTTAGAGCAAAATCTAGAATGATCTGTGAGATAGAACAATACGTACCCAACTGCCAAGCTTTTGCAGTGGCTCACGTCTAAATTAGTGACATTCCCAAAGATCCAGAGTAAGAAAATTTACTGGTTAGAATTAGATTATACTTCTGGAAACAAGTGTACTGTAGGGATAGAGGGGTTCCCTTGATTTATGACCCACAACCAGGACTAGAGTTTCCATTGCTAAGCAAGGTGCTTATTAATTGAATTGCATCTGATTTTATGACCTTGTTGGCCATGGTTGTTAAATGAATCATTTGCAGTTGTTAAATACAGTGGTACCTCGTGATACGAACCCCTCGTGATACGAACCCGGGGTTCGGAAATTTTTTGCCTCTTCTTACGAACTTTTTTCAGCTTACGAACCCACTGCAGATCACAAAATGGCACTCCGCTGGGCGCCGCCATCCGGCTGTCACCTTTTAAAACAGCCGGGGGCCTTCTCGGCGTTCTCCCAAACCCAAACTTTTTGGGTTCGGGAGGCCGCTGAGAAGCGCCCCCGCCTGGCTGTCACCTTCTGAAACAGCCGGGGGGCTTCTCCCGAACGCTGAACCCAGAAGTTCGGGTTCGGGTTCAGGTTCCGGAGGCCGCCGAGAAGTGCCTGGCTGTTTCAGAAGGTTACAGCCGGGCGGCGGCGCCCGGCAGAGTGCCTTTTTTGCGATCGGCAGCGGCGTTTTCGGCTGATCTGGAGGCTGGAAAGGAGGTGGGGAATCCCAATAGGGAATTCCATGGGCGGAGCTTTGACGTCACGAAGACGTCCTTCCTGGAGGTCTTTAAAAGGTGACAGCCGGGCAGCGGCGCCCAGCAGAGCACCATTTTGTGAATTTCCCCCCCCTTTGCAAGCATTAATCGCTTTTACATTGTTTCCTATGGGAAACAATGTTTTGTCTTACGAACTTTTCACCTTACGAACCTACTTCTGGAACCAATTAAGTTCGTAAGACGAGGTATTACTGTATTATATTTTTCAGAGTAGAAGACGCACCGGAATATAAGACGCACCTTAGCTTAGGGGGATGAAAATAGGGGAAAGAATCTGCTTACCAGATATTCATCTGGCTAGTGTCCTTAGTCCGGTCAGCTTCAAAATTTTCAGGGGAAAATTTTTATACATTTTTTTTTAAATTCTGAGAGAGAAACAATGAAAGAATTTGTGGAATGCCTTGCCTTCAGACTTTGTGGGTTGCTCCTGGAGGTTTTCAAACAGAGATTGGACAACCATTTGTCTGAAATGATCTAGGGCAGGGGTGTGCAACCTTAAACACTCAAAGAGCCACTTGGGCCCATTTCACACAGAAAACAAAACAGCAGGAGCCACAAAACCTGGGTGGGTGTGGCCAATTTAAGGTCACTCACTCTCACCCAGTCATATGAACCTCCCCCCCAGCCACACCTACCCAGGTTTTGTGGCTCCCTGTGTTTTGTTTTCTATGGGAAATACCCTGTTTCCCGGAAAATAAGACGTACCCCGAAAGTAAGGCATGTCAGAAGTTTTGCAGAATTTGCTAATATAAGGCACCCCCCGAAAATAAGGCGTAGTCAAGTTTATATACGGTACGGTGGAGAAACATACGGTACCATTCAAAGCTGTTCATAGCGGTACCGTAATAATGTGGCATCCCCTGCTGGCCCCTTCCATCGCTTTGTACCGTCCAGTACAGGAGACACAGTCTGCTGCTGTCTCACCGCCATTACAGTCTCCACTACAGTGCGTAGACTGTAGTTCCTCTGGTGGCCGGAAGCTGCAATAGCGGGAGTATACTGTTGTACCATATAAGTGCCGTCGTTTGTGTGTGTGGGTGCCATACTGACAGGTACCGTACCATAATCAGTGTACCGTACGGTACACTTTCTTTGGGGGTGTCAGCTTTTCTGCCTGTGAATTTGTCTTATTTGAGAAATATAAGGCACCCCCCCGAAAATAAGACGTAGCACAACTTTTGGAGCAAAAATTAATGTAAGACAGTGTCTTATTTTCGGGAAAACACGGTAGGTAACTCTATCTCTCTCCCTCTCTCATCTCTTTCCCTCCCTCCCGCTCTTCTCTCTGTCTCCCTCTCTCATCTCTTTCGGAATAACCAGGTTTTAAACGCTTTCCTTAAATCCCAATAATATTGCAGCAAGTCAAATCTTGAATTCTCCTTGTTTCAATTATCTCTGCATAGCAGGATGTTTAGAAATAGAGGCTTAAATCTACAGGTTCAATTTCACATTGAAATATTATGAAATTTTCTGGATTGTGTCCAGAAAAAGCCAATTACCGTAAAAAATTTTAAAATTACATTTGAAAACCAACCTTTATTTATTTGTTTGTTTGTTTGTTTGTTTATTGGTTGGTTGGTTGATTGGATTTCTATGCTGCCCTTCTCTGGAAACTCAGGGTGGCTCACAACAAGTTTACTATTAAAACAATGTTTTCCTTTCGAAATTCATCTTCATTTGTTACAGCAAATGTAGGTTTCACTTTCAACCCATATTTAATTTTAATTTGCTATTTGGAAAAGGTGGGAGTTTGGTTTCTCAGATTCAGTTTTAAAAAGGGGTGTGAACATGAAACAATAATTAATACAGCCAAGAAGGCTCTTCCAAAGTATCTAAAGAAACCATCTTCAACCTCCTGAAGGTGTGGATGTTCACATCATGGCAGTCAAAGTCCATCCTACCTAGAAGGTACCAGATAAAAGAATTCTGGGCTAGAATTCCTAAAATAAAGAATTCCTATAATAAAGAATTCCTAAAATAAAGAATTCCTAAAATAAAGAATTCCTAAAATAAAGAATTCCTAAAATAAAGAATTCCTAAAATAAAGAATTCCTAAAATAAAGAATTCCTAAAATATAGAATTCCTAAAATAAAGAATTCCTAAAATAAAGAAGTGGTTTAATAACTTCTGATAAAAAAAACTTTGGGGTTTTTTTTGCTTGAAGACTCCATACCAGGAGCGAAATGCTATTGGTTTAGCCCGGTTTGGGCGTACCGCTACCATTGCCATCTGGCGGTTTGGCAAACATTAGCAGCAGCACAAGGCTCCACCCACCCACCATTTTCTTTCCTTTTCTTTAACCCTCTGCGCATGAGCAAAGCCTTCTGCACATGCGCACAACATGAAAAATCATGCGCACGAGCAGAGCATGAGTGGAAAAGCGTTCATTCATTCATTCATTCATTCATTCATTCGATTTTTATGCCGCCCTTCTCCTTAGACTCAGGGCGGCTTACAACATGTTAGCAATAGTACTTTTTAGCAGAGCCAGCCTATTGCCCCCACAATCCGGGCCCTCATTTGACCCACCTTGGAAGGATGGAAGGCTGAGTCAACCTTGAGCCGGTCATGAGATTTGAACCGCTGACCTGCAGATCTACAGTCAGCTTCAGTGGCCTGCAGTACAGCACTCTACCTGCTGCGCCACCCCGGCTCATTCCCCGGATGGGAAAGCATGTACACAGGCAAGTGGAGGGAGCTCGTGCACACTTCCAAACCGGAAGGGAAGGGAAGTAGATTTCACCGCTGCTCCATCCTATCTTTACAATGGGGTTATTCAGGTATTATGGCCACAAAAGAGCGCTTGCCCGCACCAAGGAAAGCATGGAAACCTCCTGATTATGGCCCACTTTTAGAACCTGCTTGGACCGCTTCCAGTCCTCATTATTTTTTCCCAAGTTTTTTTATTATTATTTTTTAAATTAAGGCTGAGGCGTGGAGGTAAAGAAGATCTCCCGTGTGATTACGAAGGGTGTGTCGAAGTTCTGGAATGCTGTGCCCCAACAACCAACCCCCCCTGCCCAAAACTGCATGCTTCTGCCTTCTCCATTCCTCTCAGGGCGTGTAGCATCCAAGCAGGTGTACAAATAAATCTGTCAAGAGCCAGCTGACAGGCCCTTGGCAACACCCATAGGCCGAGCAACTCCAATCTTCTCATTTCACAAATGAAAAGTATTTACAGTGGCACCTCTACTTATGAACTTAATTCGTTCCGTGACCAGGTTCTTAAGTAGAAAAATTTGTAAGAAGAAGCAATTTTTCCCATAGGAATCAATGTAAAAGCAAATAATGCGTGCGATTGGGGAAATCAGAGGGAGGGTGGAGGCCCTGTTTCCTCCCAGGAGACTCCTAGAAAGGCTCCAGAGAGGCTTCTCCCCGCCTTTTCTGGCCCTGTTTCCTCCTAGGAGATTCCTAGAGAGGCTCCAGAGAGGCTTCTCCCCGCCTTTTCTGGCTCTGTTTCCTCACAGGAGATTCCTAGAGAGGCTCCAGAGAGGCTTCTCCCCGCCTTTTCTGGCCCTGTTTCCTCCCAGGAGATTCCTGGAGAGGCTCCAGAGAAGCTTCTCCCCGCCTTTTCTGGCCCTGTTTCCTCCCAGGAGATTCCTAGAGAGGCTCCAGAGAGGCTTCTCCCCGCCTTTTCTGGCCCTGTTTCCTCCCAGGAGATTCTTAGAGATGCCCCAGAAAGGCTTCTCCCTGCCTTTTCCGGCCCTGTTTCCTCCCAGGAGATTCTTAGAGATGCCCCAGAAAGGCTTCTCCCTGCCTTTTCCGGCCCTGTTTCCTCCCAGGAGATTCCTAGAGAGGCCCCACGGAGGCTTCTCCCCGCCTTTTCCGGTTACAGTTTCGGAGGCTCGGGTTTGTAAGTGGAAAATGGTTCTTAAGAGGAGGCAAAAAAAAATCTTGAACACCCGGTTCTTATCTAGAAAAGTTTGTAAGTAGAGGTGTTCTTAGGTAGAGCTACCACTGTATACATATGTATGTATATATGTATGTAAATATGTATGTATGCAGAGGTGGGCAGTTAAGGTGAAATGATGACATGTGCTCGCCCCCGTGGCTCTGAGTGCTAGCGGAATCCAGCGCAATTATGCTACTGCAAAATTGCGCATGGACACACAGGTGCGCCATCTGTGGCACGCCTGCCATGGGTTCGCCATCTGGGCGCTACTCCATCTAACCTTGTACTTTCTAGATGGTTCTTAACTGAGTGAAAAGTGAAGACCAACTCAGGGGCATCAGAATCAGACCCATTCATGTAGGTTGCAGCATAAACGATTTATTGGCTGCACACAAAAATCTGGCCAACTAACGGCCAGTGCAAAATTGGCTCCAGATGAGGGTCAACGGAATTCATGGAGGCTGAACCTGGGTCTCTTGTGGCAATGCAAGGACTCTAAACTGATGACATATTTAACTCCACCCCACTGGCTGTGCCTGCAAGATCCCAGGCTGTAAACAATCGACATTCAGTTTCATTCTCATTTCAAAAGATGCCTTGGGATTATTTATTTATATCCCGCCTTTATTGACAATTCACTGAACAGGCCCAGCACATCTTCCTCCTCCTATGATCTCCACAAACAACAACCCTGGGAGTTGGGTTGGGCTGAGAGAGAATGACCGGTCCAAAGTTACTCATCTGACATTCATGGCTAAAGCAGGACTTTCGTCCCCTGTCCAATTGTCTTTCCTTTCTTTCACCTATCTTATATATTCTCTTCCTTTCATATATCCTTTCCTCTAAGTTCACTTTCACCCTCTTTTATATTATCATATGTCTATTTTTCTTCCTATGTATTTGTGTATTGGACAAATGAATAAATAAATAAATAAATAAAATAAATAAATAAATAAACAAACTCACAGTTGCTTGTTTTCCAGCCTGGCGCAATAATATCCTATAACCTCATCTTTATGCGAAAGTATTTCTCTGTGTGCCACTCTTATGCCCCGTTATCAGGATTGCTCCACTCCGTATTTAAGAAAAGTAAAACTCAAGAGTCCATTTTGAACTTTAAAAATAAACTTTACTAAATCGGAGGTGAATGCATCAGAAGCAAAGCAAAGTCTGCGGAACAAGGCACGATAGTTTTCCCATTTCAAAATATCCCATTCGTCCCCCTTTGGGAAATAACCAACCCCCATTGTCCAATTTCATCAGGTGGACGTATCTTCACCATCGCTTATGGCACCATCGCCCGATTCTTAAGAGGGGAGGGGCGGCATACAAATCCAATAAATAAACCTTGGCAACTCGGAGATATCTGGACTTCAACTCCCAGAATTCTGGGAGCTGAAGTCCAAATACAGTGTTCCCTCAATTTTCACAGATTCGAACTTCGCGAAAAGTCTATACCATGGTTTTTCAAAAATATTAATTAAAAAATACTTCATGGGTTTTTTCCCTATACCACTGTTTTTCCCACCCGATGATGTCATATGTCATCGCCAAACTTTCGTCTGCCTTTAATAAATATTTTTAAAATAAACTTTAATAAATAAACAGTAATAATCTAAATGGTTGCTAAGGGAATGGGAAAATTGCAATTTAGGGGTTTAAAGTGTTAAGGGAAGGCTTGTGATACTGTTCATAGCCAAAAATAGTCTATTTACTTCCGCATCTCTACTTCGCGGAAATTCGACTTTCGCGGGCGGTCTCGGAACGCATCCCCCGCGAAAATTGAGGGAACACTGTATCTTCAATTTGCCAAGGTTGGGAAACACTGGCTTATGGAATGCAGCTACTAACAGACTTTCTTATCACCTCTTCTCAAGGAGAAACGAAACTTACCAGGGCCCCTCCAGAAACTTCCCCTCCCAAATCCCCAAACATCTCCCCCCCCATTACTTATGACAGCTGAAGCATAGTTGAAAGACGAAACGTAGTGAGGCTGACACCCGTAGATGTACAGAAAATGAAACTGCTGAGAAGATACCACCCAGTAATTAGAAGGTGAAAGAAATAATAGAAACAGAACTGTAGAGATGGAAAAACCTGCCATCCCGCTCCACGATCTACTTTTGCCTTCTCTGGTATGAAAGACTATTAAACCATCATTGAGGAGTGGCTGCCCTGCTCAAAAGTCTCTAGAGCAGTGTTTTTCAACCAGTGTGCCGCGGCACACTAGTGTGCCGTGAGACATGGTCAGGTGTGCCGCAAAGCTCAGAGAGAGAAGGAAAGCAAGAAAGAGAGAAAGAAAGAGAAAGAAACAAGAGAGAGAGAGGAAGCAAAAGAGAGAAAGTGCGAGCGAGAGAGAAAGAGAACAAGAGATAGAGAGAGAAAGCAAGAGAGAGAGAGAGAGAGAAAAAGAAAGCAAGGGTGAGAGAAAGAGAGGGAGGGAAGGAGAGAGAGAGAAAGACATAGAGGAAGGTACGGAGGGAGAGAGAAAGAGAGCAAAAAAGAGAGGAAGGAAGGAAGAGAAAGAAAGAGAGATGGAGAGAGAAAAAGAAAGAGGAAGGAAGGGAGAGAAAGAGGGAGAGAGAAATAGAGTTAAAGGGAGGAAGAGAGAGAGATAATTTTTTTGTCCAAACTTTTTTTAGCCCCCCACCCACCCGCTTAATGTGCCCCAGGGTTTTGTAAATGTAAAAAATGTGCCGCAGCTCAAAAAAGGTTGAAAATCACTGCTCTAGAGATGGAGAGCCTACGACAACCTCTGTAAGTAGACAGAAATTGTAGACTCGTTGTTGTGTACTTTTTCCTTATAATTATGAAAACAAGAAGAAGAAGGGCCAGGAAAAAAATGGTAATTGTTCATCTAATCTTATGTAGCTTCTTCTCTGGTAATATCACGCTACTAACCAGAGCATATAAAACTTTTGCCAGACCAATTCTCAAAAATAGCTCATCTGTCTGGAACCCACACCATATTTTGGACATAAATACATTAGAAAAAGTCCAGAGATACTTTACTAGAAGAGCCCTCAACTCCTCCACTCGCAACAGAATACCCTACACGACCAGAATTGAAATCCTAAGCTTAGAAAGCTTAGAACTACGTCACCTTAAACACGACCTAAGCATAGCCCATAAAATCATCTGCTACAACATCCTTCCTGTCAACAACTACTTCAGCTTCAACTGCAACAATACACGGGCACACAACAGATACAAACTCAAAGTAAACCACTCCAAGCTTGGCTGTAGGAAATATGACTTTAGCAACCGAGTAGTTAATGCATGGAACTCACTACTGGACTCTGTGGTGTCATCACCTAAACCCCAAAACTTTACCTTTAGACTATCCACTGTTGACCTCACCCAGGTCCTAAGAGGTCAGTAAGGGGCATGCATAAGTGCACCAGCGTGCCAACCCTCCTTGTCCTAATGTTTCTCTACTATCAGTATCAATATCATGTATATAAACATTGCTATGTCTTTGTATACTACCAATACACACTTGACAATATAAATAAATAAATAAAAAGATGCTTGAGAGGCTAGCAAAAAAATCATATTGAAGAACACCACTGGCTTACCATCCAGTGCATTGATGTGCTGTGACAGCATTTGGAAAAGGGCATGTCCAATAGGGATAAATTATTGCCTGGAACTATCTGCAACATATGCTCAGCATCCTCAATTTGTCCTAAAAATTGCCTTATTATTTTTTGAGGAGCTACAGAGCCTTAACTTCAGGCCCAACTTTGCCAACCTCCAAAAACTTTATCTCCCTTATTTAAAAAAAATAGAAGAAGAAAAAACCTCCTAGAATAGCAGTCTCAGAAAGGCATAGTGACAGGGAGTTGGCTGCATACTTTAAATTCCCTTTGCTGTTTTATAACTCTATCTTTCAGAGAGAGACAAATTGGCTGATGGGTGAGCATCTTTGGCAAGGGCGAAGAAAGAAAGGAAGGAAGGAAGGAAGAAAGGAAGGAAAGAAAGAAAGAAAGAAAGAAAGAAAGAAAGAAAGAAAGAAAGAAAGAAAGAAAGAAGGATTGATCAAATTGAATGGGTCCAAAGACGGGCTACAAAAATGGTGGAAGATGTTAAGCATAAAACTTATCAGGAAAGACTTCATGAACTGTATAGTCTGGACTGGAGGACAGAAGGGAAAGGGGGGACATGATTGAAACATTTAAATACCGTATGTTGAAGGGTTAAATAAGGTTCAGGTGGGAAGTGTTTTAATAGGAAAGTGAACACAAGAACAAGGAGGCACAATCTGAGGTTAGTTGGGGGAAAGATCAGAAGCAACGTGAGCAAATATGATTTCACTGAAAGAGTAGTAGTAGATGCTTGGAACAAACTTCCAGCAGCTGTGGTTGGTAAATCCACAGTAACTGAATTTAAACATGCCCGGGATAAACATACTGTATATCCATTCTAAGATAAAATACAGGAAATAGTATAAGGGCAGAGCAGATGGACCATGAGGTCTTTTTCTGCCATCAATCTTCTATGTTTCTAGAAAGAAGGAAGGAAGGAAGAAAAGAAGGCAGGAAGGAAGGAAGGAAAGGAAGGGAGGGAGGGAGGAGAGATCTTCTACTACAAGGAATTTACAAGAAGCAAAAGGGGTCATTCCTGAAATAATCCGGCATTTAGCTTTTGAAAGACCAGAAAAACTTGTTATGACATAGCAATCAGCAGAAATATTTCATGCAAGCTTTCCTTAATCCCCCAGTCCTGCAGGCAACAAAAGATTTTAGAATAAAAACCAATGCAAACCTCAATTTACAACCATTTCATTTTTTTGACTATTCAATGTTAAAAAACAGCCTGGGGATGGCGGGGGGGGGGAGGCTTATGGCCATTTTCACATTTAACCACTGCTGCAGCATCTCTACAGACCTATGATCAAGCTTCAGACGTCTGGCAACTGACTCATATTTATGATGGTTGCAGTTGACCCCCTTTGGCCACCTTCTGACCAGCAAAATCAACGAGAAAGGCCATTACAACTTCAGGAAAGCCTCCTAAGGGCTGAAGAACATAAGAACCTAAGAAGAGCCCTGCTGAATCGGGCCAAAGCCCATCGAGTCCAGCATTCTGTGTCACGCAGTAGCCCACCAATTGTCCATGGGGATCTTGAGCAGAAGGAGAAGGCAAAACCCTCCCTTTCCCTTGACCCCCAACAAATGGTATCCAAGGGAACCCTGCCTGCCTCAACCAACATAGAGGTGGCACATGGACATCCATTTCAATAACCACTGATACACTCGGCATCCATGAATCTGTCTAATCCTGCTGTGAAGCTATAAAGGCTGACAGCTGTCACGACCTCTTCTGGAAGGACCATCTGGGTGAAGAAATTGATTTTGCAAGCACTCACTCTTTTGTCACCTGAGCCAAAAATGGTTCGCCATCACCCATCGATACTGTTCTTCCTTCCCAAAATCTACTGTATTTTTCAGAGTATAAGATGCACCTTTTCCCTCCCTAAGGGAGGTTGATAATTTGGGGGCGTCTTATACTCTGAATGTAGGTTTCCCTCCCTCACCCCCAGCCTTAACTAGCTGCTGCTGATCTTCCCAGCTCTTACCTTGCAGGCTCTTTCATTGCTTCTCTCTGCAAAGAATGTTTTTCAAGTCCTAAATCTTTGCAGGGTTTTTTCATTGCTCCAACTTGCTCCGAATAAGTTTCTTTCCAGCCCTAACCCGGTGCTAATGATGTTCCCAGCTCTTGCCAGCTTGCAAACTCTTTCTTTGTTACTCTCTGCAAAGAATGTTTTCCAAGCCCTAAATCTTTGCAGGAGTTTTTTCCAATTGCTCCTTGCTCTGAATGTTTCTTTCCAAGTGCTAATGATGTTCCCAGCTCTTACTGGCTTGCAAGCTCTTTCATTGTTACTCTCTCCGAATAAAGTTTTTTTAAAGCCCTAACCAGGGGATAAAATAATGTACTGACCAGACTAAGGATGCTAGCCAAATTAATACCTGGCAAGCAGATTCTTTTCCCTATTTTCCTCCCCCAAAACTAAACTGTGTCTTATACCCCCCAAAAATACAATAATAGATGGTTCGTGCCTGTAGAGCCATCACAACGGCTTCACCCATTATTATTATTATTATTATTATTATTATTGTTGTTGTTGTTGTTATTATTATTTATTAGATTTGTATGCAGCCCCTCTCCGTAGACTTGGGGCGGCTCACAACAATAACAAGAACAATGTAAGAACAAATCTAATAATTTAAAAAACACTAAAAACCCCATTATTAAAAGCAAACATACACACAAACATAACATGTATAAACTGTATAGGCCCGGGGGAGATGTCTCAGTTCCCCCATTCCTGACGGCAGAGATGGGTTTTAAGAACTTTACGAAAGGCAAGGAGGGTGGGGGCAGTTCTAATCTCCGGGGGGAGTTGGTTCCAGAGGGTCGGGGCTGCCACAGAGAAGGCTCTTCTCCTGGGTCCCGCCAAATGACATTGTTTAGTTGATGGGACCCGGAGAAGGCCAACTCTGTGGGACCTAACCGGTCGCTGGGATTTGTGCGGCAGAAGGCGGTCCCTTTAACCCATGCCTTGTACACCAAACCATATTTTCCATATTATTTGCTTTTTATCTAATGCATTTCATCTAACATTGCATTAATACAAGGTCATCCACCTACTGTTTCCATCTGCCCAATAGGAGTCTGTCTGGAAGTATTTCAATAGAGTTCTTCCGAGAACAGACAAATGAAGGGCTGTTCCTGCAGCAAAGTCAATTCTGCTGGTCAGCTGATACAGAATAATGGATTTGCATTCAGGCCAAAAACAAAGGAAGGCAGAAAAAGAGGGTTTTTTTCCCCTTCCCTCTGAATGCCAAAAATTGGCATCGTATAGCATTTCAGATCATCCAACAGAGTCAGCTTTTCTGAGTGTTTGGTATCTTTATTGTGTTCAAAACAGAGAAGCAAATTCAAACATAAAGTATTGCTCTGCAGGCATTTGCTATTATGATTTTTAAAGGACACCTACGGGGCCATTCTTAGAAATAAAAAGAATATTTTTTTTTTGCCACTTAGCTGAGCTTGTAAAAAAATAAATGAATAAAAGTCATCTTAAAAGCATAGCGAGTAGCTACCAAGAGAGATACCAGCAGGTATGATGACAATGAATTGAACATTATAGATTGTGAATGTACACAGGGAAGTGTATGAAAGCAATTGCAAATTGGTTATTAAAAAGTAGAGCTAACCTCAGTTGTCCACTTCAGCTACTCCAGGATACCTTAGCATCTCATGGTCAGTTTCCTACCTAGGGAATTATTTCAGTCTGTTTGTTTCTGTTTCCCTAGATGATTTGCACGAAGCAATGTTAGTATAGCTGAATTGGATATACAATTATGAAGCCACTGCTACACTCCTGTAGAAAGTTTGTATATAATTATGTGGATTGTATGTGTTTCCTTCTTTTCTGTTACATTCTCACCATATTCTGAAGGATAATAATCCAGAAAATTATTCCTATTCCTTTCTAAACCTCCTGCCTTCCCCAATGAATGTTTGAGAAAGGAAGATAGTGAAAATAGATGAGTTTTCATAATTCCTCCCTTGATGTTTCTTGCAGAAGAATTCTTAGTTAAGTGCTTATGGAACAATGTATCCAGAATATTATTCTTAATGGCTGAACATCCTTTTTTGCATTCAGCACCAGAAACAGCCACAGTCAGATTGCATAACAAATCCATGGTGTTTTTTAAAAAAAAATCAAAGGGATATGCCACTCTTCAAATGGCAAGTGGGAGGCATACCTAAAAAGACTCGTGGAGTGGCATTTTTTAAAAAAAATTCTCTATTTTGTCTTTGTACAGCCCTCCACCCATCTTACTTTCATGTGGCTGAGCTTGGCTTGCAATCAAATAGACATCATGAAAACCTAACCAGCGAGAGGTATTCCTTCCATGAAAGCATGTCCCAGTTAATGCTTTTGTAGCATTTCAGCACATTGGCAACAGGCAACCCACATCATATAATGCCGTGCTTTGTCTGCCTGAAATGTATTCTTTTGCTTTCTGGGAACTGAGCAAGTTTGTTTAGAACTGAACTGAACTTCAATCAATCAGAATAGAGCTGGAAGGGACCTTGGAGGTCTTCTAGTCCAACCCTATGCTCAAGCAGGAGACCCCATGCCAGGGTTGGCGAACCTTATCGGCACGGAGCATGGCTGCGTGCGTGGGAGCACTGACACTCATGAGTGGGAGCACCGAAAATATTTTAAAATCTTTTTAAAAGGAATTATTATTAATTGGGCTAATTGGGACATACTGTATGTGACAATTTTTTTGGACCTTTCTGTTCCCTCCTTGAATTAATATACTCTTGATCCATGTAACAGTTTTTATATTATGATGATGATGATGATGATGATGTCAATACAACACAGCAAATGAGATCATTATGCTGGATTTCGTATTTCATCACCAGTCGGGCACTTCCCAAGCACCTAGGACTGCGTGATGTAGTGGCGAATTATGTTTGCCGATCCCAGTAAAGCGGCCTTTTGCAATTGACAGATGGAGATTTTGTCAATTCCGATGGTTTTCAAATGTCCACTGAGATTTTTAGATCTTTGTATTTTACTAATTTCTCTAGCTGCTTCTCCTCAATTCTGCTGTCTCCTGGGATTGCAATGTTGATGATCCATACTTTCTTTTTCTCCACAATCAGGATGTCTGGTGTGTTATGCTTCAGAATTCGGTCAGTCTGAAGTCGGAAGTCCCACAGTAGTTTTGCTTGCTCATTTTCGACCACTTTTTCGGGCTTATGATCCCACCAGTTCTTTGCCACTGGTAAATGGTAGTTCCGGCACAAGTTCCAGTGGATCATCTGTGCCACAGCATCATGTCTATGCTTGTAGTCAGTCTGTGCGATCTTTTTGCAGCAGCTGAGTATGTGATCGATTGTTTCATCTGTTTCTTTACACAGTCTGCACTTTGGATCATCTGTTGATTTTTCAATTGTGGCTTTGACAACATTTGTTCTAATGGCCTGTTCTTGTACCGCCAGTATTAGACGCGTGCTCTTTGCTATTCCAAAAGAGGGCTTGGTTTAAGTGACTTTTCATTATAAAGAACATTGTTTTGAATTTTCAAACGTGTGTGTGTCTGAAATTGTATCTGTGCATTTTTGGGAGGATTCTACCAGAGAGCTCGACAGAACAGTATCCAGGCCATGGTAATGGGAAACCAGAAAGTTCTCCCACATAAACCCTCCTTTAACCAACAATTAGCATGCAAAAGCTGAGTGGAATAAATGCAGATCTCATTTTGCCTCTTTCAAATCTATGGCAATTTCTCCTGTGGTTGCCAAGAAATTTGAAATTCAAGCAGGTGGTTGCAGCTGCTGAAACGTTGAGGAAACCAAGCGAGACTTTGGCATTTGGCCGCGTTTCCGTTTAGCTTCCTCTGCAGATCTATCATCAAATCTACGACTTTCCCAGTCTTGCTGCAATAGTGTGAATCAACCTAGCCAAAATTGCTTACATGGTGCAAAGCAAATTGCCCTGGCATAATTTTTCTGAGCAGGGACAATTGGGGGAGGAGAGAGAGATAGAGAAAGAATTTGGAGAGGAGCTCACATCCGTAATAGCAGTCCAGCTTGAAAGGGCACCGCATGGAGAGTACATTCTTGGCAATCTAAAATAATCAATCTTCTGTAACATTCAACCCAGCATCTCCAGAGGCAATGTCCTGAGGACAAAGAGGATGCTACAGCCCACAGGGACTACGAAAACCGTTCCAAACTTAAGGGCTGAAATTTTGCAACAAGGCGATAACGCTTGTGGACAGAATACAGTGGTACCTCTACTTAAGAACGCCTCTACTTAAGAACGGCATACAAATCTAATACATTATTATTATTATTATTATTATTATTATTATTATTATTATTATTATTATTATGTCAGTACAACACAGCAAACGAGATCACTATGCTGGATTTCGTATTTCATCACCAGTCGGGCGCTTCCCACCCACCTAGGACTGCGTGATGTAGCGGCGAATTGTGTTTGCCAATCCCAGTAAAGCGGCCTTTTGCAATTGACAGATGGAGATTTTGTCAATTCTGATGGTTTTCAAATGTTCGCTGAGATCCTTTGGCACTGCGCCCAGCGTGCCAAGTACCACTGGGACCACTTTCACTGGCTTATGCCAGAGTCGTTGCAGCTCGATTTTTAGATCTTCGTATTTCACTAATTTCTCTAGTTGCTTCTCCTCCATTCTGCTGTCTCCTGGGATTGCGATGTCGATGATCCATACTTTCTTTTTCTCCACAATCAGGATGTCTGGTGTGTTATGCTTCAGAATTCGGTCAGTCTGAAGTCGGAAGTCACTCAGTAGTTTTGCTTGCTCATTTTTGACCACTTTTTCAGGTTTATGATCCCACCAGTTCTTTGCCACTGGTAAATGGTAGTTCCGGCACAAGTTCCAGTGGATCATCTGTGCCACAGCATCATGTCTATGCTTGTAGTCAGTCTGTGCGATCTTTTTGCAGCAGCTGAGTATGTGATCGATTGTTTCATCTGTTTCTTTACAGAGTCTGTACTTTGGATCGTCTGTTGATTTTTCAATTCTGGCTTTGACAGCATTTGTTCTAATGACCTGTTCTTGTGCCACCAGTATTAGTCCTTCTGTCTCCTTTTTGAGTGTTCCACTTGTAAGCCATGACCAGGTCTTTTCTTTATCCACTTTGCCTTCAGTCTTCTCCAAGAACTGGCCATGCAATGCTTTGTTCTTGAAGCTATTATTATTATCATTATTATTATGATGATGATGATGATGATGATGATGATTATTATTATTATTATTATTATTATTATTATTATTATTATTATTATTAGTCTTTAGAAGCTGCCCAAAAACGCCAGGCTATTCTGACTATACAGGAAGTGCCAAATTGTTAAAACTATGTCCTCTGGTTTTCCTGTAATTATTCTGCCTTGAAAATTCTGAGAGTGAGAGAGAAGCTGGAACAGCCCAGTTTAACAGCAGAACATTCTGAAAAGCTTTTGTCGGTTGATGCAAATTATAGGCAGAAGTGACTTAGAGACAACCAAATCTGACTCACCAGCAAGCCACTCCTTGTATTCCAGAGCTAAACCGAAGCTCCATTTGCAGAAGTTTATTTTTAAACATCAAGTGATTGCGAAAGCATTAGAAGAATCTTCTTATAAACGTCTTCAAAGCAGAATTTGATGGGTTTTGTCTGCAATTGTCCAAACTCCAGACCCACCTACTATATTTATTTATTTATTTTATTTTATTTTATTGGATTTCTACGCTGTCCCTCTCAGGGTGGCTTACAACATATTAAAGAAAACAATACAAATATCCCAAATCCAATTAATTTAGGCTAGTTAATCTAAAAACCCCGTAATATTAAAAGTCAATCATTTCCATTCAAACAACAGACATACATTACATTCATCGGCCAGGGGGCCAAGATCTAATCACCCGAAACCTGGCGGCATAGATGAGTCTTCAGACTCTTGTGGAAAGCGAGGAGGGTGGGGACAGTGCAAATCTCTGGGGGGAGCTGATTCCAGAGGGGTGGGGCCCCCACAGAGAAGGCTCTTCCCCTAGGCCCCGCCAACCAACGTTGTCTAGTTGACGGGACCTGGAGAAGGCCGACTCTGTGGGACCTAACCAGTTGCTGGGACTCATGTGGCAGGAGGTGGTCCAGCAAGTAATCTGGCCCAATGCCATGTAGGACAATTGATTGATTGATTGGATTTGTTTGCCGCCCCTCTCCGTAGACTCGGGGCGGGTAACAACAGTGATAAGGTTCATAGGTCATAACTAGTGTTGGGCGAACTGAACTTGCAAAGTTCAGGTTCATGCCGAACCCAAACTTATTTAAAAGTTTGGGTAAAGTTCGGGTTCAGGTTCGGCGTTTGCTCGAAACCGTGAATCGCCGCCGCCCGGGAGGAGAGTGGGGAATCCCATCGTGGGATTTCCTACCTCCTTTTGCTTGGAAAGTGCTGCGTTCCCAGGATGGTAATGACGAGGTAGTCCTCAACTTATGACGGGGTTTTTTTGCTTCTGCGCATGCACAGAAGCAAAAAAAACCCAGCTTCCGAGCATGCGCAGAGACCCAAAACAAGATATTTTCTAGAGGCGGTTCAGGGGTGTGGCCCACCAGCGATCACTTCCGGTTCGGTGAGCGTGGTGGATTTCCGGCTACTGGTTCTATAGAACCGATCCGAACTGGGAACAACCCACCCTTAGTGTAGGCCCACCAGGTGGAAGGGGTTTGCACTAGATGACCTGCAAGTTCTCTTCCAACTCTCTCAATCTTTTATCTGTATTGACTGTGACGGATTCACAAGGCAGAGATTTTGCAATCATATAGTGTCCTTGATTTTTTTTCTCAAAAGATTGATCAGGGGATGGCTAAGCACCCATTAAAATCATGGGAAGCTCCCCCCCCCTTTCCCCCTTTACGAGATGCATCTATTAGTGGCAAAAAATAAAAATAAAGAATAGGAAAATGGCTTGCCCTTGTATTCTGCCAGAATTTTTTTTTTAACTCCACAGTCTAATTTATAGCCCTGCAAAGCCTCAAATGCAGCAGTTGAGATCCCTGCTGTGTCTCTTTTTGTAATACAAATTTCATGCTTACAAAGGCAAGGGTGGGTTTGGGGTGGTGGTGGAGAGATAATTGTATGGGGAGGAGGATTTAGAGGCAAGAAAGGAGAATTCCACAAGATGCAAAATTGTAGGGCAATACTGGAACACACACACACACACACACACACACACACACAACCGTTGTAACCCTCCTGCAGCAGCTGGGCTAAATAAAGATATCCCCAGAACCGCCTGCTTGTTTTTGCTAAAAAACCCACAAAGATCTGCTTCCTCCACAATGACAAAAGGAGCTGTCACGTTCGAGACACACACACGCACACAAAGACACATCCGTCTCCCCGGCTCGCCTAGTGAGGTGTGTTTGAAAAGCACTCGGCCTGCGCGTGACCTGCATGAAAACGAAGGGCTACTTTGCCGAATGGCAGAATACAAAGGAATGCCAGGTTTTTTGTAGCTCCATCTTTCTGATCTTCACGCACACACAACACACACAGGAATAGCAATAGCAATAACATTTAGACTTATATACTGCTTCATAGTGCTTTTACAGCCCTGTCTAGGCGGTTTATAGAGTTAGCACATTGCCCCCAACAATCTGGGTCCTCATTTGACCCACCTCGGAAGGACGGAAGGCTGAGTCAACCTTCAGCCGGTGGTGAGATTTGAACAGCTGAATAGCAGGCAGTACTACGCTCTAGCCACGGCACCACCGTGGCTCTTTGGCAGCTGCGATCAGGCATTTTTAATGGGTCTGTGGCTGCCATTTTGATTTTTTTGACTCCTTCCCCTTCTGGTACTGTTGTGATTCAGCCTGAGGCTGCTCAGGGACCAGCTGTGTCTCTGCTGGCTCCATGCCCGGAGGAGGATGACAGCGCAGAGGAGGGGGCTGAACAGTCGGACGGGGGAGAGGAGAGTCAGGGATGGGATGAAGGAGAACAGCATGAGAGCCCCGGGGGGGGGGTGCTCTCCCCAGCCAGTAGCTTGGAGTCATTAGGTGATGACGCACAAGCTGTCATTGACATGGGACAGAGACGTTCAGAGCAACGAAAGGAGCAGTTAAAGAAATATTTTCACCCTTGAATTAGAAACAGCTGGGTTTGGGTGTGGTCCTCATCAGCAGGGTTTAAAAGGCAGGCAAGGCCTTGAAGCCATGTGGAGTGTTATCAATTGGAGTTGCGGTGACCTGTTTTGATTCTCAGCGTCTCTGATCTTGGCTTGTGGCCTCGCAGTCTGGAAGACTCGTGGGAGGCGTCTGTTTGCTATCTACAGCTTCTTCTTGGCAGCAAGAATCTGGTATTGCTTCATGGACTATTCCCTTCGTGTATATATTTGAAGTTCCAGCGTTTTTCCTGTTTGTAAGGACATTTTCTGTTACCTGTGTTTTCCTTGAATTATATAAACTGCCTTTGCCTTTTACCAGTGTGTCTGGCTTCTCTTTTTGGGTTGGTATTGGCTTCTGGAGTGACCCAGACAGAACAGGTACTAAGTACCAGAGATGTATGTGGGCATTGTGGGTGGTTGTGTGTTATTTGTGTGTGTATCTATGTGTAAGCTGCCCTGAATCAGTTGAGAAGGGCGGCATAGAAATCAATCAGATAGATAGATAGATAGATAGATAGATAGATAGATAGATAGATAGATAGATAGATAGATAGATAGATAGATACATGAATGATAAATAGAAAGATGGGTTTTTTTGAGCATTTGATTATACATAGTTTTGAAAGCTGATTGGATATTTTTGGTGTGAAGTTGCAAAAAAAAAAAGCATTTGCACTAAACAAACAAATATGCTGGTACTTTTTGGCTGCCCGTGTAAACAAATCAACAAGGTGTGTGCTTGGGGAATTCAGGAATTAAGCCCACAATGGTACAAAAGAAAGGGAGAGGGAATTTTTCTGCCAGCAGAAATGGACCTCGGGGGAACTGCATGTACTCTACCCCAAGCTCCATTTTTGCTGGCAGAAGCATCGCAGGCTGGTCCTTCACTGTTTCCAAGGTGGCCCCACAGGCCAGATCTAAACACCCTGCAGGCCTCATCCGGCCACCGGGCCTTGAGTTTGGCAACTCTACGTTTTACATACACCCTACCTTCCAGTTTCTAAACCAAACTTTCTGATGTAGCACTGTTTGCCAACTAAAGCTTGTTAAGCAAATCCTAGTGAAAGCAAATTCACAAGAGCAGCCATTTCTGCTCTTCATTTTTCCCTATTTTAAGAGGAGCGCTGATGCTCCCCTTATGATGTGTTAAGCTTTTTCAAGGAAGGCTACTACAGTACAGTGATACCTCATCTTACAAACGCCTCGTCATACAAACTTTTCGAGATACAAACCCGGGGTTTAAGATTTTTTTGCCTCTTCTTACAAACTATTTTCACCTTACAAACCCACCGCCGCCGCAGGGATGCCCCACCTCCAGACTTCCATTGCCAGCGAAACACTCGTTTTTGCGCTGTTGGGATTCCCCTGAGGCTCCCCTCCATGGGAAACCCCACCTCCGGACTTCCGTGTTTTTTTGATGCTGCAGGGGAATCCCAGCTGGCAATGGAAGTCCGGAAGTGGGGTTTCCCAGCGAGGGGAGCCTCAGTGAAATCGCAGCATCACGGGTTTCA
Organism: Erythrolamprus reginae; assembly: GCF_031021105.1. NCBI lineage: Eukaryota > Metazoa > Chordata > Lepidosauria > Squamata > Dipsadidae > Erythrolamprus > Erythrolamprus reginae. The sequence continues at coordinate 6,529,836 of NC_091961.1, read as the reverse complement.
AGAATGGTGTTTTTGCGATGCTGCGATTTCACTGCTGGGATTCTCCTGCTGGGATTTCCCTGCAGCATCTCAAAAACACAGAAGTCCGGAGGTGGAGTTTCCCATGGAGGGGAGCCTCAAGGGAACCCCAGCAGCACAAAAACGGGCACATTGGCTGGCAAAAGGGGTGAATTTTGGGCTTGCATGCATTAATCGCTTTTCCATTGATTCCTATGGGAAACATTGTTTCGTCTTACAAACGTTTCACCTTAAGAACCTCATCCCGGAACCAATTAAGTTTGTAAGACAAGGTATCACTGTATTACTGATATTTTACATTCAGAAGAGCAATGACTTAACAGAATGTATCACCCAGATTATGGCAGATAGAACAGTGATCTTACAAAAATAAGAGATCATTTCCTAAGGAACATTTTCTAAAGGCATTTTGCTAAAGCCCAGGGCTGAAAGCATGCTTTTCTCAGTCAGAAAACTGGGGGGGGGGAAGCCATTTATTTTTGCGAGCAAACAATTTGAATGAGAATGTAACCAAAGGAGTTATTCCCATTATTCATGGTTCTTATCAACAATTCAAGAACTCAGGAATTTGCCAGCAGGAAATGTTATATCTGTTATAAGATGTTCAAATGAGCATATTTCATCCCCTGATTTGACTGTAGAACAGGGGTCTCCAACCTTGGCAACTTTAAGCTTGGCGGACTTGAAGTCCACCAGGCTTAAAATTGCAGAGGTTGGGGATCCCTGCTATAGAAGGAAGAACCCAAAGGCCTACATATAAACACAGTTCAAACCGCCACCAATCTAGGATCTGAAAATCCAATGAAACATAATAAACACTTGAGGTTCCAAGCTTAATAAAAAGCTGTAGCTTGTTTATCTAAGGTTTCCTGAAAGATGAGCATTTTTTTTTTACCTTTCTTGTTTTTATTATTAATAGAAACTGTAATTTTCAGCCAACTGAACTTACTCTGCCGAGTCTGCGGAGAGGGGCGGCATATAAATCCAATAAATCCAATCTAATCTAATCTCCATCACCATTTCACACTTGCAGGACATTCCTTGCAAAAGCTACCATATTTTTGGAGTATAAAACACACCTTTTTCTTCCCTAACAAAGGCTGAAATTTCAGGTGCGTCTTATACTCTGAATGTAGCTTTTTTCGAAGCTTTTCCCCCCCAGCCCTAACAAGGTGCTAATAATCTTCCCAGCTCTTACCTTGCAAGCTCTTTCATTGTTACTCTCTACAAAGAATGTTTTCCAAGTCCTAAGTCTTTGCAGGTGGTTTTTTTCCATTGCTCTGCTTGCTCCAAATGTTTCTTTCCAGGTGTTACTGATGTTCCCAGTTCTTACATGCTTGCAAGCTCTTTCATTGTTACTCTCTCTGAATAAGGTTTTTTTTAAAAGCCCTAACCCGGGGATAAAATAATGTGCTGAAGCTGACCAGACTAAGGACGCAAGCCAGATGAATACCTAGTAAGCAGATTCTTTTCCCTATTTTCCTCCCCAAAAACTAAGGCATGTCTTATATTCCAGTGTGTCTTATACTCTGAAAAATACACTGCTCAAAAAAATAAAGGGAACACTTAAACAACACAATATAACTCCAAGTAAATCAAACTTCTATGAAACCAAACTGTCCACTAAGGAAGCAACACTGATTGACAATCAATTTCGTACAGAACAAAGTATTCAATGAGAATATTTCCTTCATTCAGATCTAGGATGTGTTATTTTTTAAATTATTATTATTTATTAGATTTGTATGCCGCCCCTCTCCGCAGACTCGGGGCGGCTCACAACAACAATAAAACAATGTACAACAAATCTAATAATTTTAAAATCACTAAAAAACCCTTCTTAAAAGCAAACATACACACAAACATACCATGCATAAATTGTATAGGCCCGGGGTAAAAACAGTCATACATCCCAGACAAAAAACATACATGAAATGGGAACGGCCCGGGGGAATCAATTCCCCCATGCCTGACAGCAGTGGTGGGTTTTAAGGAGTTTAAGGCAAGGAGAGTGGGGGCAGTTCTAATCTCCAGGGGGAGCTGGTTCCAGAGGGTCGGGGCCGCCACAGAGAAGGCTCTTCCCCCGGGTCCCGCCAAACGACATTGTCTTTGAGTGTTCCCTTTATTTTTTTGAGCAGTATACATTAAGCTTTCTAGCTTTCTTTCATGTAGCGCCTCCGCAGCAAAAACCAGATCGAATTACCGGAAGGTTGTGCTAAATTATGATGAATGCACATCCCTATTAGACCATGTAGAGATCCAAATGATGAGAGAGACACACATATTAAAAAAGTACCAGCACGAGAAACAGGATGCACTGGGCATTTTCAACGAAGGAAGGAAAAGTAAGGCTCGGCAGTATTTTACCTTGGGGCCCAACTTCCAGGTCCAGCTCCAGTTCTTCCAACTCTTTCCCCAAGGAGTGGATTGGCGTCTCTGCCTCGGGAGTCCCAAAATTGCCTTCCGAATCCGAACTGCCAAGGGAGGAAGGAGAAGGGGGGGGACACACACAGAACAGAACATTATTTCCTCCAACCAATCAAAGGGCATTTGAAGCTTATTATGAAGAACGGTTTGCAAGAGGGGTTAGAAAAAAAAGCACACATACTTATGATGCATATAAAAAAAAGATAAAAGTTTGTTTAAAAAAATATTTTGATTATACATTTCTCTTTATAACACATCACATTTTTGTGACGTGATGTACAGTGATACCTTGTCTTACAAACTTAATTGGTTCTGGGACGAGGTTCTTAAGGTGAAAAGTTTGTAAGACGAAACAATGTTTTCCATAGGAATCAATGGAAAAGCGATTAATGCGTGCAAGCCCAAAATTCACCCCTTTTGCCAGCCGAAGCGCACGTTTTTACACTGCTGGGATTCCCCTGAGGCTCCCCTCCATGGGAAACCCCACCTCTGGACTTCTGTGTTTTTGCGATGCTGCAATTTCACTGAGGCTCCCCTCGCTGGGAAACCCAACCTCCGGACTTCCATTGCCAGCGAAGCGCCTGTTTTTGCGTTGCTGGTATTTCCCTGCTGGTATTCCCCTGCAACATCGCAAAAACACAGAAGTCTGAAGGTAGTGTTTCCCATGGAGGGGAGCTCAGGGGAATCCCAGCAGCACAAAAATGGGTGCTTTGCTGGCAACGGAAGTCCGGAGGCGGTGCATCACAGTGGTGGCGGTGGGTTTGTAAGGTGAAAATAGTTAGTAAGAAGAAGCAACAAAATCTTAAACCCCGGGTTTGTATCTCGAAAAGTTTGTATGACGAGGCGTTTGTAAGATGAGGTATCACTGTATTTATATTTGTTGGACCCCCAACCATAAGTCTAGCCCCAATTCTCCCAACAGAGATTTAAACTGATTGGCAGGAAGGTCAGAGGGACACCCCCGCCTGATTGGTCGGATTGTTCTGGACTTAACCACGGTTCATTTAGTGACCATTCAAAGTTACAATGGCACTGATTGCAGCAGCCCCATGATCCCGTGATCAAAATTTGGATGCTGGACAACCGACTCACATTTATGATGGTTGCAGTGTCCCAGAATCATGTGATCCCCTTTTGTGACCTTCCAATAAGCCAAGATTCACTTAACAACCGTGCCACTAAGTTAACCTCTGAACATGTGGCCCTCCCGAGCTCCATTTCCTACACGTAGGACCTATAAAGCCCTGTATGGCATCGGACCAGATTATTTACGGTCCCACAGAGTCATCCTTCTCCAGGTCCCGTCAACCAGACAATAATAATAATTAATAATAATAATAATAATAATTTATTAGATCTGTATGCCGCCCTCTCCGAGGACTCGGAGAGGCTCACAACAATACATAATATACAAATCTAATGTTAAAAAACATTTTAAAAACCCTTATTATAAAAAAACATTCACACAACCTAAACAAACCATACATAAAAAACCATAGTAGCTAAGGGGTATATCAGTTTCACCATGCCTGGCGATATAGGTGGGTTTTCAGGAGCTTTCGAAAGGCAACGGGGATGGAGGCAGTCCTAATCTCCGGGGGAGTTGATTCCAGAGGGCTGGGGCCACCACAGAGAAGGATCTTTCCCTGGGTCCCGCCAGACAACATTGTTTAGTCGACGGGACTCGGAGAAGGCCAACTCTGTGGAACCTGATCAGTCACTGGGATTCATGCGGCAGAAGGCGGTCCCGAAGATATTCTGGTCCAATGCCATGTAGGGTTTTATAGGTCATAACCAACACTTTGAATGTTGTTTGGCGGGGCCAAGGGGAAGAGCCTTCTCTGTGGGAGCCCCGGCCTTCTGGAATCAGCTCCCTCGAGAGATTCCTACTGCCTCCACCCTCCTTGCCTTCTATAAGAGTCTCAAGACTCACCTATGTCGCCAGGCCTGGGGTCATTAGATCTTGCCCCCCTGACCAATAAATGTGATGCATGGTGTGATTGGATTGTCTGATTGAGTAATACATTGGGTATTTTTTTAGCTGTAGTTTTTTAATGTATTAGATTTGTTTTGTACGCTTTGTTTCTATATTTATTCTGTGAGCTGCCCCGAGTTATTGGAGAAGGGCAGCATACAAATCTAATAAATAATAATAATAAATAATAATTTTCACTGGTTGAGGGTTGCAGGAGGCCATCCCAGCCAAAAACGAAGATTGGGAGCCTGTTTTCACAGGTACAGCACAGGGGCAGCACAGGAACCCCTGAAACGAGTGACATCAAACTCACCAAGCCCACCCCGGCCACATACACCCCTCCACCTCGCCCAGGTCAAACCTTGATGCAATCCTCAATTTTATTTATTATTAGATTTATTTATTTATTAGATTTGTATGCCGTCCCTCTCCGGAGACTCAGAGCGGCTCTCAACAAAAAACACAGTACAAATCCAATAGTTAAAAAGCAATTTAAAACCCTTAATATAAAAACAGTCCTACATCCCAGACAAAAACCATACATGAAACGGGAACGGCCCGGAGCAATCAATTCCCCCATGCCTGACGGCAGAAGTGGGTTTTAAGGAGTTTGCGAAAAGCGAGGAGGGTGGGGGCGGTCCTAATCTCCGGGGGGAGTTGATTCCAGAGGGTCGGGGCCGCCACAGAGAAGGCTCTTCCCCTGGGTCCCGCCAGACGACATTGTTTCATCGACGAGACCCGGAGGAGGCCAACTCTGTGGGACCTAACCGGTCGCTGGGATTCATGCAGCAGAAGGCGGTCCTGGAGATATGATATCATGAAATTGAGTTTTGACCACCACCACTCCCCGCTCTAGATGCTAATTGCATCTTATTCTAGATTGGCAGGGATGGTAATGACGGATCAAGGAATCAACCCTCTGCCCACCCGCCCACCCCCACAATGACTAAGTCGAAAAGGCAAAAGTTTGGCTCCAAGTTGGCAGATCCAATGAGCAAGAGGATACGGGAGACAAACGGTCACTCGCTCTAGAATTTACTTCTGGACTCAATTAAAGCCGTTCCAGAGATTACGTGGCAGCCTGGATGCACCAGTGTTTGTGTGTGTGTGTGTGTATGTGTGTGTGTGTGTGTGTGACCCATCATCTAGAACTGCCAAGGCAGCTGTTCTGAGCAGAGCAAAGATGGTTGAGAAAAAACACCCACCACCCTCTGAAGGAGACAGCAAGTCCGGCTGTTGCTCCAGCCTCTAGGTCAGCTGCTGACCTCCGAAGATAAACCAGACCAGGGAAATGTCAATGCTGCAGCATATTTGAGGATGCCCAGAGCCCTTTTGGCATCCTGATAGCGCTTCCGTCACAGCAGAGTGTCATTTGGTGACACACTCGTGGCCCAGCCACTCATCAAGGCTTGGAAGCTGATGTCCAGAGTAAATAATGACAATTCCCGAATCAGTGGCCAAACCCCAAATCACGATTGGCTAAGCAAAATAATGAAGCCTTAAACCGTGATTAGATGCTAAGCGAAACGGTGAACCCCTAAATCAGGATTAGCGGCTAAGCGAAACAGTAAAACCCTAAATCGTGATTAGCTATTAAGCGAAATACTGAACTCCTAAATCATGATTAGATGCTAAGCGAAACAGTGAACCCCTAAATTGTGATTAGCTGCTAAGTGGAATGGTAAACCCCTAAATAATGATTGGCTGCTAAGGGACATAGCAAACCCCTAAATCGTGATTAGCTGATAAGCGAAAGCAAAACAGACAGCATTCAGGGGGCCACGTGGAACAGGCCACCCTACTGAGCCACCATATCTGTGACTTGCTTCTTTGGGCTCAGCCATCCCAGATGGCTCAACTACGATTTATGGTTTAAGCCCGTTGCGCACAGGACAATGGCTAGGGAGAAAAAGCAGGGCACGCCATCGACTGTCCTCATCTCCTTCTGGAATGCCCCCCCCCCCACACACACACAGAGGAAAAGAGGCCAGACGCCCAGACACGTGTGTCGTTTGCCCACGGAGTCAATCCCCCCTCTCGTCCCACTGGCTAGGTTCACGCGGGTTTCTCTTTCGCCAGCGATCCCCGGGCGCGTTAAGGCGAAATAGCTTGGCACCGAGCGAAAATAGCTTGGCACCGAGCGAAAATAATAATCAAAGCCCAGGTGCCGCCAGAGGTGCAAACCCGCCTCTGCGCTGGCAAGCCCCATGGAGCGCCCCCTCTGGGCTTGACCCGCGAACCCCTCGCAGGCTGACTCGTGTCTGCCTTGGCGGAACGTGTGAAAGGGCCCACGACTTGCCTGAGACTCAGCGACTTGGTCTCCGCCTGCGCCGCCGTCTCTTCCTCCTCCTCCTCCTCTCCTTCCTCTTCCTCGGCCGGTCCCCTCTCCCCACGGGCGTCGAGGTCATCCTGCTCCGGGGGGCCCCCGCCCCGCACGGCCGACCAGGTCCACTTGGCCCACTGGACGGGCGAGAGCAGCTGCCAGGAGGAGGTGCTGAACGCCATCGGGGTCACGAAAGAAGCCTTGGAGATGGAGAGGGAAGGCGGGCGGGCGGCAAAGGCGGGAGGGAGCCGGGCTTTCGGAGCCGAGCCGGCGCGGATGCGGTCAGCCGTGAGCCATCGCTTCTCTCTGTGTGTCTCGCTTCTCTCCCCGCCTTCCTCCGCCCCGCCTCGGCTTCCTCACTTGGAGCAAGGAACCTTTCTTTCCGCGGTGGCTGCTGGCAGCGCGCCTCCTCCGCTTCTCTCCCACGGGGGTGAGGTGTGGGGGGGACTCCGGTTGGCTTGCCTGGCCAGAGGCGTGAGGAGGGGAGGGAGGAGGAGGGGGGAGGGAGAAGGGATCGTCCCCGCCCGGCCACTCCGTTCCCACGTTCGCGGCGCCTCCAGGGCGGGTTGCGCAAAGCGTGCGCGCTTCCCGAGCGTGGTTGTTTGCCTGCGAGGGCGGAGTGCGCCCGTCCTAGGTTTCTCCCACCCAAACGCCCTTCCTTTTTTGGAGTAAACGCGACTTAAGGGGCTGGAGAGGAGGAGGAGGAGGAGAAGGGAATCGTAGGCAGAGGAGGTACCCTGAGTTCTGGCGCACGAAAACTCCCCTTCACACGTTACATTCAGGCGCAGGCTTCAAACTGGAGTTTAGAATGAATGCGAATGCCTGGTTTTTTATGTCTTTGGAGGATGGATGGATGGATAGATGTAGTATGTATGAATATATGTATGTGTGTGTGTGTGTTTGTTTGTTTGTTTGTTTGTTTGTTTGTTTGCTTGTTTGTTTGGATTTATATGCTGCCCCTCTCAGAGGACTCGGGCGGCTTACAAAACATAATACAGTACACTGCTAAAAAAAAAATAAAGGGGACACTTAAGTAACGCATCCTAGATCTGAATGAATGAAATATTCTCATTGAATACTTCGTTCTGTACAAAGTTGAATGTGCAGGACACCATGTGAAATTGACTGTCAATCAATGTTGTTTCCTAAGTGGACAGTTTGATTTCACAGAAGTTTGATTTACTTGGAGTTATGTTGTGTGGTTTAAGTGTTCCCTTTATTTTTATTGAGCGGTGTATAAAAAAATATAAGAAACAATTTTCAATCCAATTTAACTTAAAATTGACTAATCTAAAAGCCCAAATTATTTATAATAATAATTCTATTTTTTAATATTACTTTTTTTGGGTTGGGTTTCTCTGGCTATATTTTGTGCTGTATTTTTATTCTCACTCTTGTAAACCGCCCCGAGCCTGTGGAGAAGGGTGGCATAGAAATCCAACCAAAGAAATAAATAAGTAAATAAAACGCATCCTTCCCCCCCCCCCAATTCTAAGTAACAGTAATGCCTACAATGGATGCCCCCCACCCCATGAATGAAGTTGTTACTGTTTTAGAGATGGCTGGCCAAATTCCCATTATGGGAACACAGTGATGGGCTTTAAATCCCACCTGGATTTGGGGTAACAGGTCATGGCGCAAGGAAGTTAGAAACATAGAAGATTTATTTATTTATTTATTACATTTGTATGCCGCCCCTCTCCGTAGACTGTGACTGACGACCCATCATGGTCCATCTAGTCTGCCCTTATACTATTTCCTTTATTTTATCTTAGGATGGATATATGTTTATCCCAGGCATGTTTAAGTTCCGTTACTGTGGATTTACCAGCCACGTCTGCTGGGAGTTTGTTCCAAGCATCTACTGCTCTTTCAGTAAAATAATATTTTCTCACATTGCTTCTGATCTTTCCCCCAACGAACCTCAGATTGTGGCCCCTTGTTCTTGGGTTCACTTTCCTATTAAAAACACTTTCCTCCTGGACCTTGTTTAATCCTTTAACATTTTTAAATGCTTCGATCATGTCCCCCCTTTCCCTTCTGTCCTCCAGACTCTACAGATCGAGTTCATTAAGTCTTTCCTGATACGTTTTATGCTTAAGACCTTCCACCATTCTTGTAGCCTGTCTTTGGACCCGTTCAATTTTATCAATATCTTTTTGTAGGTGAGGTCTCCAGAACTGGACACAGTATTCCAAATGGGGTCTCACCAGCGCTCTTTACAGCGGGATCACAATCCCCCTCTTCCTGCTTGTTATACCTCTAGCTATGCCGCCAAGCATTCTACTCGCTTTCCCTAACGCCTGACTTTCACCCATTTTGAGACTGTCAGAAATCACTACCCCTAAATCTTTCTCTTCTGAAGTTTTCGCTAACATAGAGTTAGTTAAAAGTTAAAAGTTTTGGGAAGACGTGAAGCGTAGCAGCCAACCTACGGAGATTGTGAAATGGATTTCCCTTCTGTAAATTCTGTTACAAATGGGAACTTTCATTCCATTTGATTTTGTTTTTTGGGTTTTTTTTTGTTTTTTTTAAAGTTGTGGGTGAGTTCCTCAAACAGGAGGCACCATCAATCATCTTTGGAGGTTGCACCAAATCGTGCAAACCCCCTGCAAACTACCCATTTAAAAAATCATTGTTCTTGGCCGATGCAGAAAGAACCAACTGAACGGAAGAGGGCCTCTCAAACCCACCAAGAACTGCTTGGAAAATGCTCGATTTTCTGTACGTTTACTTCAGTTGCTGCTTCCGTTGTGTCACTTCCTTCTGACATCACCCCACACTTCAGCTACCTTGAGTAGCAAAGTGGACGCAAAGGAAACACTCGCCACCGATGGCTTAAAAACTCACCAGCTTCATGAACTGAATTCAGTCTAGTTCACCAACCCCAGTTTGATGTTTATGCTGGCAGGATGTGGTTTCCTAACTCTTTGGTTCTGAGGACACACTGATGGATAAGGTAACCACAAGGGCTCCATACACATGATTGGTTATACAGTGGTACCTCTACCTACAAATGCCTCTATTCAGTTACTGTGGATTTATCTACCACGTCTGCTGGAAGTTTGTTCCAAGGATCTACTACTCTTTCAGTAAAGCAACATGAGAAAATATTATTTTACTGAAAGAGTAGTAGATCCTTGGAACAAACTTCCAGCAGACGTGGTAGATAAATCCACAGGAACTGAATTTAAACATGCCTGGGATAAACATATATCCATCCTAAGATAAAATACAGGAAATAGTATCAGGGCAGACTAGATGGACCAGGAGGTCTTTTTCTGCCGTCAGACTTCTATGTTTCTATGTTTCTATGTTTCTACTTACAAATTTTTCTAGATAAGAACCGGATGTTCAAGATTTTTTGCCTCTTCTCAAGAACCATTTTGCACTTACAAACCTGAGCCTCCAAAACCGGAAAAGGCGGAGAGAAGCCTCCGTGGGGCCTCTCTAGGAATCTCCTGGCAGGAAACAGGGCCGGAAAAGGCGGGGACTAGCCTCCGTGGGGCCTCTCTAGGAATCTCCTGGCAGGAAACAGGGCCCGAAAAGGCGGGGAGAAGCCTCCATGGGGCCTCTATAGGTATCTCCTAGCAGGAGATTTTCTTTTTTCCTTTTTTCGTATGAATTTTTTATTATTATAAGATTGAGCAAAATTTCTTGCCGCCCCTCTCCGCAGACTCGGGGCGGCTCACAACAGAATAACAGAAGACAATTTCAGCAAATCTAAATTTCTACTAAAAACATTTTAAAAACCCCATTTTCTAAGCACACATACATACACACATACCATTCATAAATTGTATATGCCCGGGGGAGATGTCTCAGTTCCCCCATGCCTGACGACACAGGTGGGTCTTAAGGAGTTTACGAAAGGCAAGGAGAGTAGGGGCAGTTCCAATCTCCGGGGGGAGTTGGTTCCAGAGGGTCGGGGCCACCACAGAGAAGGCTCTTCCCCTGGGGCCCGCCAACCGACATTGTTTAGTTGACGGGACCCGGAGAAGGGCCACTCTGTGGGACCTAATCGGTCGCTGGGATTTGTGCGGCAGAAGGCGGTCTCGGAGATATTCTGGTCCAGTGCCATGAAGGGCTTTAAAGGTCATAACCAACACTTTGAATTGTGACCGGAAGTTGATCGGCAACCAATGCAGACTGCAGAGTGATGGTGAAACATGGGCATACCTAGGTAAGCCCATGACTGCTCTCGCAGCTGCATTCTGCACGATCTGAAGTTTCCGAACACTTTTCAAAGGTAGCCCCATGTAGAGAGCATTACAGTAGTCGAACCTCGAGGTGATGAGGGCATGAGTGACTGGGAGCAATGAGTCCCGGTCCAGATAGGGCCGCAACTGGTGCACCAGGCGAACCTGGGCAAACGCCCCCCTCGCCACAGCTGAGAGATGTTTTTCTAATGTGAGCTGTGGATCGAGGAGGACACCCAAGTTGCGGACCCTCTCTGAGGGGGTCAATAATTCCCCCCCCCCAGGGTAATGGACGGACAGATGGGATTGTCCTTGGGAGGCAGAACCCACAGCCACTCCGTCTTATCCGGGTTGAGCTTGAGTCTGTTTACACCCATCCAGGCCCCAACAGCCTCCAGGCACCGGCACATCACTTCCACCGCTTCGTTGACTGGGCATGGGGTGGAGATGTAAAGCTGGGTATCATCCGCATATTGATGATACCTTACCCCATGTCCTTGGATGATCTCGCCCAGCGGTTTCATGTAGATGTTGAATAGCAGGGGGGAGAGGACCGACCCCTGAGGCACCCCACAAGGGAGAAACCTAGGAGTCGACCTCTGACCCCCCACTAACACCGACTGCGACCGGCCAGAGAGGTAGGAGGAGAACCACTGAAGGACAGTGCCTCCCACCCCCAACCCCTCCAGCCGGTGCAGAAGGATACCATGGTCGATGGTATCGAAAACCGCTGAGAGGTCAAGGAGCACCAGGACAGAGGATAAACCCCTGTCCTGGGCCCGCCAGAGATCATCCATCAACGCGACCAAATCGGTTTCCGTGCTGTAACCGGGCCTGAAACCCGACTGCTGGGAACCTAGATAATCGGCCTCTTCCAAGGACCGCTGGAGCTGGAGAGCCACCACCTTCTCGACAACCTTCCCCATAAAGGGAAGGTTGGAGACTGGATGATAGTTGTTAAGCACAGCTGGGTCCAGGGAGGGCTTCTTGAGGAGGGGGCGCACGAGCGCTTCTTTATAGAGTGATGGAAAAACTCCCCTCCCCAAGGAAGCGTTGGTAATCTCCTGGGCCCAGCTCCGTGTCACCTCCCGACTGGCCGAAACCAGCCAGGAGGGACACGGATCCAGTAAACAGGTGGCAGAACTCACAGCTCCAATGGCCTTGTCCACTTCATCAGGTGTCGCCAGATCAAACTCTTCCCAGACAGGTGGACAAGTACGTGCCCCAGTCACCTCGACTGACTCGTTGTCAGTCGACTGCTATACAATTGGAGTACCACTGTATAAGAGGCATCTAGATCAGGGATCTCCAACCTTGGCAACTTTCTGACGTGTGGACCTCAGCCAGTATTTCTGAGGAATTCTGGAAGTTGAAGTCCACACGTTGCCCCCACTGAGGGGGGGGCACTCAGTGGGGGTAGTAAGCTTATGCACTATGTATTGAATACTTAACAGTGTTTTTATTGTCCTTCCTTCTCTAGCACCTTAGTATGAGCCTTAATTACTTTTAAAATAGGAAAGAATTAAATGGTATGTTTTTACCCATAAACCCTTTCATCATTTTAATCATTATCTGGAACTGAACTTTTATAGCAATTAAAGACAATTGAGCTACTTGCCTAATCTGTTATCATACTGAACCTCGTTCAATACAAAACCTTAAAATGTGACTGTGCTCCTCAACCAATAATGCTGTCTATCATTTGTCCTTTTGGTGGCTATTCAAATTATTTATTTATTTATTTATTTATTTATTTATTTGTTTGTTTGTTTGTTTGTTTGTTTGTTTGTTTGTTTGATTGATTGATTGATTGATTGATTGATTTGTATGCCACCCCTCTCCGAAGACTCGGGGCAGCTAACAACAATAAAGAAAACAATGTAACAAATCTAATATTAAAAAATAGTCTAAAAACCCCAATTTAAGAGACCAATCATACATACCAGCATACCATGTATAAATTCTATAAGCCTAGGGGGAAGGGGAAAAATTTCAATTCCCCCATGCCTGACGACAGAGGTGGGTTTTAAGGAGCTTGCGAAAGGCAAGGAGGGTGGGGGCAACTCTGATATCTGGGGGCAGCTGGTTCCAGAGGGTCGGGGCCGCCACAGAGAAGGCTCTTCTCCTGGGTCCCGCCAAATGACATTGTTTAGTCCAGTGTTTCCCAACCTTTTTGGAGCCGCGGCACATTTTTCATATTTTCAAAATCCTGGGGAACATTGGGGGGGGGGGGGGCTAAAAAAAGTTTGGACAAAAAAAATCTCTCTTCCTCCCTTTCACTCTATTTCTCTCTCTCTCCCTCCCTCTTTCTCTCTCCCTCCCTCTTTCTCTCTCCATCCCTCTTTCTTTCTCTCTTCCTTCCTTCCTCTCTTTCTGTCTCCTCCTTCCTCTCTCATCTCTCTTTCCTTCCTCTCCCTTTCTGTCTATCCTTTCTATCTCTCACCCCTTCTCCCTCTTTCATTCCCTTTCTCTCCCTCCCTTTCTCTCTCATTCCTTTCTCTCCCTCTTTCCTTTCTATCTCTCTTTCTTTTTCTCCCTCCTTCATATCTTCTTTCTCTCCCCCCTTCCTCCCTCTTTCCTTTCTCCCCCTCCCTTTCTCTTCCTTTTTCTCTATCCTTTCTACTTCTTACTCTTTCTTTCTCTCCCTCCTTCATTCAATTTTCTCTTCTTCCCTTTCTCTCTCTTTCCTTTCTCTCCCTCCCTTGTTCTCCCCTGGGGCTGCCTGTGCCTGCCCTGCACCACCCAACACGAATGGACAGCCCCCGGTCATTGGTTCGTCGCCCCCCCCCCCCACACGGAGGGAGATCAGGCTGGCGAGGGTGGTAGATCTGCGTCCCCAGCCACTGGAGGGATATCGGGCTGGCGGGGGTGGCGAATCCACCTCCCCAGCCGGGTGGAGGGAGATCGGGCTGGCGAGGGCGGTGGATCCGTGTCCCCAGCCACGCGGAGGGAAATTGGCCAGGCGGGCGGGTGGCCGCGGCTCCCTGCGCGCCCCTGGAAAAGGGTGCGCGGGGGGCATTTTGGGGTGCGCTGGCGCAGGCGTGCGCAGCCTACAGGGAAAGGTGCCCGTGGCCGCTGCAGCCGGCAGCCTCCTGTTTCCGCTGCCATTGCCCTCCCGCCGGGCCCCAAAGGACACTTGCCGCCGACGCCAGGGAAGCTCCAGCTGGGCGGGGCGCTGCCGGTGCCTCCGACCTCCCGGTTCCTGCTCGATGCCGCGATTTCTGGTGCTCTCCTGCTGGGCCCCAAAGAAGGAAGGCGGGAAAAAGGCGCGAAGAATGAAGCTCTCCTTCTTCCTGCCTTCCTTCTTAGGGGTCCAGCAGGAGAGCGCCAGAAACCGCGGCATCGGGCAGGAGCCGGGAGGTCGGAGGCACCGGCAGCGCCCCGCCCAGCTGGAGCTTCCCTAGCTTCACGGCACACCTGGCTGTGCCGCGGCACACCGGTTGGGAAATGCTGGTTTAGTCGACGGGACCCGGAGAAGGCCAACTCTGTGGGACCTGACCAGTCGCTGGGATTCGTGCGGCAGAAGGGATTAATGGGACTTAATCAAGTGAAAAAGAGTCCAAGTACCTATTTGAAAACGGTAAGCCACTCTCACCCAGTCACGTGACCCTTAGTCACCCCCAGTCACATGATTGTCAAGCTACTCCCACTTGGTCACATGGCCAGCACTCCTACCTGGTCACATGACTACCAAGCCATATCAACAAAATAAGCCATGCCCACAGTGTGGCAGTAAACATTTTGGCAATCCATCACTGGGCTGTTCCCTCCCACCAGGATAAATAGTGTCCGTTCACAATTAAGTGCTGGCAATAACACGATTATTTATTTTAGCTACGGCATCTGCTCAACCAAATTTGCCTCTGGGATAATGATACTGGCCTATCCCAAAGGGCTATTTTGGAACGACTTTAGATATGAGAAGCTACTGAAATATTTCAGCCACACAAAGGCCACAAAGCATTATCTAAGCCCATGATGGTGAACCTATGGCACGTGTGCCACCTGTGGCACATGAAACCACATCTAAGAGCACATGAGGCATTGCCATGTATGCCCCAGACAGCTGATTTTAGGTCGCCCAGAGGGAAGGGGGGGCATTTTTGCCCTCCCCAGGCTTCAGGAAAGCTTCAAGACCAGTGATGGTGAACCTTTTTCCCCTCGTGTGCTGAAAAACTGTGGGCGTGCACTATCACACATGTGCGAGTGCCCACACTCATAATTCAATGCCTGGGGAGGACGAAAACAGCTTCCCTTGCCCCCGGGGAGGCCCTCTGGTGGCCAGAAACAGCCTGTTTTCCAACTTCTGATGGGCCCAGTAGACTCATGTTTCGCCCTCCCCAGGCTCCAAAGGCTTATCTGGAGCTGAAGGAGGGCAAATACATCCTCCCTCATCCCCCCGGAGGCTCTCTGGAAGCCAAAAATGCCCTCCCAGATATATGAGATATAGGTGAGACTATAGGACAGTGGACGGTAGGCACTCTGGTGTACTTATGACCTCTTAGGTACTTGGTGAGGTCAACCGTGGATAGTCTGAGGGTAAAGTGTTGGGGGTCAGGGGATGATAGTACAGAGTCCGGTAGTGAATTCCACGCTTCGACAACTCGATTACTAAAGTTGTATATTTTACAGTCCAATTAGGAGTAGTTAATATTAAGCTTGTATCTGTTGTGGGCTCTTGTGTTGTTGCAGTTGAAGCTGAAGTAGTCTTTGACAGGCAGGACATTGCAGCATATGATCTTGTGGGCAATACTTAGATCATGTTTCATGCGTCTTACGTAGTTCTAAGCTTTCTAGGCCCAGGATTGTAAGTCTAGTTTCGTAGAGTGTTCTGTTATGGGTGGAGGAGTGAAGGGCTCTTCTGGTGAAGTATCTCTGGACATTTTCGAGGGTTTCGAGCAATGCGGTATGGGTTCCAAACAGAGAAGCTATACAGACTCAAACTCAACCCTGATAAGACGGAGTGGCTGTGGGTTTTGCCTCCCAAGGACAATCTCATCTGTCCGCCCATCACCCTGGGGGGGGAATTATTGACCCCCTCAGAGAGGGTCCGCAACTTGGGCGTCCTCCTCGATCCACAACTCACATTAGAGAACCACCTTTCAGCTGTGGCAAGGGGGACGTTTGCCCAGGTTCGCCTGGTGCACCAGTTGCGGCCCTATTTGGACCGGGACTCATTGCTCACAGTCACTGATGCCCTCATCACCTCGAGGTTCGACTACTGTAATGCTCTCTACATGGGGCTACCTTTGAAAAGTGTTCGGAAACTTCAGATCGTGCAGAATGCAGCTGCGAGAGCAATCATGGGCTTTCCCAAATATGCCCATGTCACACCAACACTCCGCAGTCTGCATTGGTTGCCGATCAATTTCCGGTCACAATTCAAAGTGTTGGTTATGACCTATAAAGCCCTTCATGGCATTGGACCAGAATATCTCCGAGACCGCCTTCTGCTGCACGAATCCTAGCGACCGATTAGGTCCCACAGAGTGGGCCTTCTCCGGGTCCCGTCAACTAAACAATGTCGGTTGGCGGGCCCCAGGGGAAGAGCCTTCTCTGTGGCGGCCCCGACTCTCTGGAACCAGCTGCCCCCAGATATTAGAACTGCCCCCACCCTCCTTGCCTTTCGTAAACTCCTCAAAACCCACCTTTGTCGTCAGGCATGGGTGAATTGATCTCCCCCGGGCCTATATAATTTATGTATGGTGTGTCTGTAGGTATGTCTGCTTAAAAATGGGTTTTTTAAAACTATTTTAAATTTTAAATTGTAAATTATTAGATTTGTCATGACTGTTTTATTGTGTTGTGAGCCGCCCCGATTCTACGGAAAGAGGCGGCATACAAATCTAATAAATGAATGAATGAATGAATAAATAAATAAATATTCTAGGATGGGTCTGGCACCTGAGCAAAAAACAGTTCTCCATCACTGATCTAAGACATCCAAGGAAAGCTGCAGACAAATTTTGGTTGTGGGTCACAGGGAACACAGCTGGGTTTTTGTTTCCCCCTGCCAGCCAGCTGCTCTCCACAAGAAAACAGGACGTGGGTTTCCTGCTGTTGTGGGGAATGAGACTCTATAATCCTGAAGGATTTCAGGAAGGAAAGCCTTTCAGCCCTTCCCAGCAAGTCTGTAAAATATTTCTGGTTTCCTACAGTTCATGATTCCTACAATCCAAGTCATAGGAAAAGGGAAGAACCAGCTTATTTGTTGTGGCCTTTTGGGGGTCACCGCAACATGAGGAACTGTATTAAGGGGTTACGGCATTAGAAAGGTTGAGACCCACTGCTCTAGAAAGAGTGCAGAGAAGAGCTACAAAGATGATTAGGGGATTAAACAAAGAGAGAAGCAACTTAGAACTTTGTGCATGATATGACTGTGTGTATGTATTTTATCTATTGGTTTTTTGGTATTTTGGTTTTTTTTTTTGTAATTTAAAACTGTTATTTTAGATTTTAATTAATTAGATATGTTACCATGTATTGTTTTTATCACTGTTGTGAGCCGCCCCGAGTCTACGGAGAGGGGCGGCATACAAATCTAATAAATAATAATAATTAAAAAATAATAATAGAACTATGGAGAAATTTCCTGACAGTTAGACCAACTAACCAGTGGAACAGCTTGCATCCAGAATTTGTGAATGCCCCAACACTGGAAAGATTTAAGAAGATGTTGGATACTCATCTGTCTGAAGTAGTGTAGGGTTTCCTGCCTAAGCAGGGGTTGGACTAGAAGACCTCTAAGGTTCCTTCCAACTCTATTATTCTATTCTATTCTATTCTATTCTATCAATGATGATTAGAGGTCTGGAAGCTAAACCGCAGTCTAGTCAATGGAAGAGAAGGTTTATTGGGGAAATTTATTTATTTATTTGTTTGTTTGTTTGTTTGTTTACTTACTTACTTACTTACTTACTTACTTACTTACTTACTTACTTACTTACTTACTTACTTACTTACTTACTTACTTACGGCGCCACCCCAGCTCATATTTGTTTGTTTGTTTGAATTTTTTTAATGCCACCCTTCTCCTTAGACTCAGAGCAGCTTACAACATGTTAGCAATAGCAGTTTTTAACAGAGCCAGCATATTGATCCCACAATCCGGGTCCTCTCTTCCAATAAGTGATGGACTGTCACAGTGAAGAGGGGATTGACATTGTCTAGGGCAGGGGTCCCCAATGACCGGTCCATGGCATGCCAGAAACCTGGCCAAGTGATGCTTCATCCATGGGATGCAGGCCGTATGCAAAACCATGCTCCCTCCATCCCACAGTCTCTTCATGGAGCTAGTCCCTATTGACCAGAAGGTTGAAGTCCGCTACTCTAGGGCATGGCAAGAACAAGAAGTTAGCAGTGGAATCTTGTTAAAGAGAGATCCAACTAAAAAGTAAGGAGAAATTTTCTGACAGTGAGTATAATTGATAAATGAAATAGCTTGCCTCCTGCGGTGTGGGCAGTCCATCACTGGAGGTCTTCAAGAAGAGACTGGACAACCATTTGACCTGGATAGTGTAAGGACCTCCTTTGAGTAAGGAGTTGGACTAGAACAGCGATAGGTAAAGTTGGCTCTTCTATGACATGTGGACTTCAACTCCCAGAATTCCTGAGCTAGCAGGATTGGCTCCTGAATTCTGGGAGTTGAAGTCCACAAGTCATAGAAGAGCCAACTTTGCCAACCCCTGGACTAGAAGATTTTGTCCTTTTCAAGATACATACAAAACTTCAACTCCTTGAAAGCATGAAAGCAAGCAAGGCGCGTTCCTTCCGTCCCTTGTCCTAATGTTTCTCTTTTACTGGTATCATGTATATAAATATTGTTATATCTTTGTATACCAGCGACCAGTTAGGTCCCACAGAGTTGGTCTTCTCCGGGTCCCGTCGACTAAACAATGTTGTTTGGCGGGACCCAGGGGAAGAGCCTTCTCTGTGGCGGCCCCGACCCTCTGGAACCAATTCCCCCCAGATATCAGAATTGCCCCCACCCTCCTTGCCTTTTGTAAGCCTCTTAAAACCCACCTCTGTCGTCAGGCATGGGGGAATTGAGATATTCCCTTCCCCCTAGGCTTATAAAATTTATGCATGGTATGTCTGTATGTATGATTGGTTCCTTAAATTGGGTTTTTTAAAATTACTTTTAATATTAGATTTGTTTATATTGTCTTTTTACTGTGGTTAGCCGCCCCGAGCCTGCAGAGAGGGGCGGCATACAAATCTAATAAATAAATACCACCAATACATACTTAACAAACAAACAAATAAATAAAATAAACATGCTGGCTGGGGAATTCTGGCTATTGAAGTCTGTATAAAAGTGCCAAAATTGAGAAAACCTGACGTAGAGTTTTCAAGTAGAGTATCAAAACTTTCAAATAAGGTAATCTTGATTATCAGGGAAAAGTTAAGGAGGGAGGGTTTTATTTTCAGATGCAAACATCTCATTGCAGACAATCAAACTAAAAAGGATTTTATCCACAACTGTACTCCAACTGTATTCCCACTGTGAGACTAAATTTTTACTGGATAATCCATTTTAAATTCTTATCCTATTGGCCCGTAGGACTTTGAAAATTCATTTATATTTAATTTAATTAATTTTTAAAATTATTTTAATTTATTCATTTGTCCAATACACAATACATATCCTAAGATTTTTATTAATATTGCTTCTTCATTGCTTATTTGACCCCTATGACAATCACTAAGTGTTGTATCACATGATTCTTGACAAATGTATATTTTATTTTATGTACGTTGAGAGCATATGCACCAAGACAAATTCCTTGTGTGTCCAATCACACTTGGCCAATAAAAATTCTATTCTATTCTATTCTATATGGAAGAGAATAGACATGAAGTAATATATATAAAGATAATATGTAAAAATAGAGGAGAAGATATATGAAAGGAAGAAAATATATATGATATATGAGATAAAGGAAAGACAATTGGGCAGGGGACGAAAGGCACACTAGTGCACTTATGTACGCCCCTTACTGACCTCTTAGGAACCTGGAGAGGTCAATCATGGATAATCTAAGGGAGAAATGTTGGGGGTTAGGGGTTGACACTATTGAGTCCGGTATTGAGTTCCACGCTTCGACAACTCGATTGTTAAAGTCATATTTTTTACAGTCAAGTTTGGAGCGGTTAATATTAAGTTTGAATCTGTTGTGTGCTCTTGTGTTGTTGCAGTTGAAGCTGAAGTTGTCATTGACCGGTAAGACGTTGCAGCATATGATCTTGTGGGCAATACTCAAATCGTGTTTTAGGCCCCGTAGTTCTAAGCTTTCTAGACGCAGGATTGCTAGTCTATTTTCGTAGCGTATTCTGTTTCGAGTGGAGGAGTGAAGGGCTCTTCTGGTGAAATATCTTTGGACATTTTCAAGGGTGTTGATGTCCGAGATGTGGTATGGGTTCCAGACAGATGAGCTGTATTCAAGGATGGGTCTGGCAAAAGTTTTGTAGGCTCTGGTGAGTAGTCTGAGATTTCCTGAGCAGAAGCTACGTAGGATCAGGTTAACAACTCTAGAAGCTTTTTTGGTGATATTGTTGCAGTGGGCTTTAGCACTTAGGTAATTTGATATTAGTATTCCAAGGTCTTTTACTGAGTGTGGGTTGGCTGTGAGATTTTGTTTATTCAGTTTATATATAAGGTTTGGATTCATTTGAGAGAGAGAGAGAGAGAGATTCTATAACAGAATGCACAGGATTCATTAGCATCAGTATGCCTACCAATTACTGCTATATTTAGAGTTTATCTTGATTTTAATCAACTTCTGAATATTATTACTGCATGCTATTCAATGGAACAGTTTGGAATGTGAAGACAAAGGCATTCAGAAGCCTTTGTTCATATTATATCAGATCACATTAGAACTGAAATGAGTCTTTGCCAGGAGCAATGCGCAGGACGAACAGGGGAAAAAAATATTTACCAAGGACAAATAATTAAAAAACAGGGAGTGACTTTGTGATCAACTATTAAATCAGGTGTAGGCAGCATTCTGGAAATGGAAGCAAGGAATCTCTAAAAGTTAGGGCTGTGCTGAAAAATCCTGTACTTTTTCTGTCTCCACTTGATAAAAGAAAAGAGAAGAGAAGAGAAGAGAAAGAATTCTTTATTGGCCAAGTGTGATTGGACATACAAGGAATTTGTCTTGTGTAGATGCTCTCAGTGTACATAAAATAAAATACAGTGGTACCTCTACTTCAATTCCTTCCGTGACCAGGTTCTTAAGTAGAAAAGTTTGTAAGTAGAAGCAATTTTTCCCATAGGAATCAATGAAAAAGCAAATAATGCGTGCAAACCCATTAGGAAAGAAATAAAAGCTCGGAATTTGGGTGGGAGGAAGAGGAGGAAGAGGAGGAGGAGGACAGTCACTGCCGAAGGAAGAAGGTGAGGTGAGGGGAATAAAAAAAATCCAAAACTTTAAGGCTTTAAAAAAAAGAGGGACACTGAGGCAGCGAGGAGGAGCATGCGCTTCCCATACACCTGGCACAAGGCTGCCTCTCCTACACTGCACCAGAGAGAGAAACCCAGGTGGGCAAGAGAGGAGAACCTCCTGCTCCTTTGACCGAAAGGCGGCTGCTGCTGCTGTTACTACCTGCTTCCTCTTCCTCCCCATGCTGAAGGGCTCCCGTCTCCTCTCGCTCGCTCACTCGCTTTGCAGCCGGCACCGTTTCTTCACTGTGGTGATTCCTCGGTTTGGCTAAAGCCGAGTTAATCCAGCTGGGGTGAAGCGCCCCCTTTTGCCTTTCCGTGCCCAGATGCTCTGGGGGGCAACCTCGCACTGGGTGGGTAGGAGGCAGCGCAAGGGAGTCACCACAGCAAAGTGGTTTATTCCCTCTCCAAATACCCAGAGAAAGGAAAACGCTCCGTTCGCTCTGGGCTGCCAAAGCCTCCTTAAGCGGCACCGAAAGGCTCTTCTGGCAGCCCAGAAAAGCCCGAGATGGTTGGGATTAAAGGGGGAATGGCAGGAAATGGGCCGGGCCTTCGTGCCGCTCTCAAATTTCCTGGGAAATTGGATTCTTAAGTAGAAAATGGTTCTTAAGAACAAGCAAAAAAAAATCTTGAACACCCGGTTCTTATCTGTTCTGTCGGCCTCTCTGGTAGAATCCTCCCCAAAAGTCACAGGTACAAATTTCAGACACGCACACGTTTGAAAATTCAAAACAATGTTCTTTATAATGAAAAGTCACTTAAACCAAGCCCTCTTTTGGTATAGCAGAGAGCACTCGTCTCCAAACAAACTGGTAATTTGTACAAGTCCCTGATCAGTTCTGTGATACTTAGCTTGCAGCTGTGAGGCAATTCACAGTCCTTCTTCTTTCACAAAGTGAAACACACAGATAATCCTCCACAATGGCCAAACCCACAGGCTGCTAGATAACTGATCTCCTTCTGAGCTGTCTGCCACACTCTCCTCCTCCCTGTCACTCATGTCTTCTTGGTCAGAGGAGCCTTCATCAGCAGATTCCACCAGGGGCAAAACAGGCCTGCAGCATGTGGATGTCTCCCCCACACCCACAGTCCTTGGGGCAGGAGCAGAGCCAGAGGTAATCACAACATTATCTAGAAAAGGTCTAAAGTAGAGGCCTTCTTAGGTAGAGGCACCACTGTAAATTCTACACTAAGCACATCCCGCAGTAGGGGGAGCTTTCAGACAATGCCGGAGTGGGAAACTGTCCCCTTGCCAAAGCAAAGAGCCCAACGGCAAAACCTTGAATCTCAAAGAGTCAGACTTTCAGCATCTGCAGCCCTGACGTACCTCCGCTGGCAGGGATATTGCACAGGCAGATTTTTTTCCCCTTCTGAAGGGTGGTTTGCTGTAACCTTGGTTACGTAACGTTTTTGACCGTTGCTAAGAAACCTGGAGTAGGAAGAGGCCCTGATGTGGCGAGGAATCAAGCAGTTCAGTTACGTCAAGGATTTTTTTTTCCCCCAAGGTGGTACTGTAGTACTAATCATCCAATAGCCTTTAGACTTATATACTGCTTCACGGTGCTTTTACCACCCCCTCTAAGCGGTTTACAGCATCAGTATATTGCCCCCAACAATCTGGGTCCTCATTTGGCCCTGGAAGGATGGAAGGAAGGCAGGGGTTGTTTTGTTTCTGCACATGCCCACTGCCAGCAGTTTGATCCTGACCGTCTCAAGGTAGACTCAGCCTTCTATCTTCCTTCCTTCTTTCCTTCTTTTCTTCCTTCCTCTTCCTTCCTTCCCTTTGCCTACTGTGGGCAGATGGATCCTGACTAGCTCAAGGTTGACTCAGCCTTCTATCTCCCTCCCTCCCTCCCTTTGCCTACTGCCAGCAGTTCGATCCTGACTGGTTCAAGGTTGACTCAGCCTTCTATCTTCTTTCCTTCCTTCCTTCCTTCCTTCCTTCCTTCCTTTCCCTTGGCCTACTGCCAGCAGTTCAATCCTGACTGGTTCAAGGTTGACCCAACCTTCTATCTTCCTTCCTTCCTTCCTTCCTTCCTTCCTTTCCCTTGGCCTACTGCCAGCAGTTCAATCCTGACTGGTTCAAGGTTGACTCAGCCTTCTATCTTCTTTCCTTCCTTCCTTCCTTTCCCTTGGCCTATTGCCAGCAGTTCAATCCTGACTGGTTCAAGGTTGACCCAATCTTCTATCTTCCTTCCTTCCTTCCTTCCTTCCTTCCTTCCTTCCTTCCTTCCTTTCCCTTGGCCTACTGCCAGCAGTTCAATCCTGACTGGCTCAAGGTTGACCCAACCTTCTATCTTCCTTCCTTCCTTCCTTCATCTTCCTTCCTTCCCTTTGCCTACTGCAGGCAGATGGATCCTGACTGGCTCAAGGTTGATTCAGCCTTCTATCTTCCTTCCTTCCTTCCTTCCTTCCTTCCCTCCCTCCCTCCCTCCCTTTGCCTACTGCCAGCAGTTCAATCCTGACTGGTTCAAGGTTGACTCAGCCTTCTATCTATGTTCCTTCCTTCCTTCCTTCCTTCCTTCCTTCCTTCCTTCCTTCCTTCCTTCCTTCCTTTCCCTTGGCCTACTGCCAGCAGTTCAATCCTGACTGGCTCAAGGTTGACCCAACCTTCTATCTTCCTTCCTTCCTTCCTTCCCCTTGGCCTACTGCCAGCAGTTGGATCCTGGCTGGCTCAAGGTTGACTCAGCCTTCCATCCATCTGAGATGGGTAAAATGAGGACCCAGATTGTTGGGGGCAATAGGTTGACCAGGAGTGAAATTCAAAAATTTTCTCTACTGGTTCTGTGGGCATGGCTGGGTGGGTTTGGAAGGGAAAGGATACTTCAAAATCTCCATTCCCATCCCACTCTGGGGCCAGCCAGAGGTGGTATTTGCCTGTTCTCCGAACTACTCAAAATTACTGCTACCAGTTCGCCAGTACCTGCCAGAACCAGCTAAATTTCACCCGATACTGACTCTATAAACTGCTTCTAGAGGGCTGTAAAGCACTGGGAAGCAGTATATAAATCTAAGTGCTATTGCTATCCTGCTCCTCTGGAAAGATATCTGGAGCAAATTACAAATAGGGTAGATTCCTTGGGTGTTAAATTGTATTTCGATAAGGAACTCTGTTGCATTTCAGTGTTGTTGTTTTTTCCTTTTCAAGGCAACAGTGCGGCAGAGAGAGAAACAGGGTTCTGCTTCCTGTCACTGTGATTTGAAAGTTAGATCCTGCCCCTCCCACCCTTCGGCCCAGTACAGGACTTACCTTTGTGAGCCCCGTGGGCTGGAGCTTGCTTGCTTTACTTACTTACTTACTTACTTACTTACTTACTTACTTACTTACTTACTTACTTACTTACTTACTTACTTATTTTGTCCAATACACAATGAGGGTTTTAGTGGGTATATATCTATATACACATAGTAAAATACATGATGAAGGTTATAGAGGAGATACCCATAGTAAAATATATCTATGAAAGAATAGAAAAGAAGATATAGTAATAGAACGTATCAATGAAAGAATAGAAGAAGAGATATAGGAATAGAAGAAAGGTATAGGAGATATAGGAGAGCAATAGGACAGGGGACGGAAGGCACTCTAGTGCACTTGTACTCGCCCCTTACTGACCTCTTAGCAATCTGGATAGGTCAACCGTGGATAATCTAAGGGTAAAGTGTTGGGGGTTTGGGGATGACACTATGGAGTCCGGTAATGAGTTCCACGCTTCGACAACTCGGTTACTGAAGTCATATTTTTTACAGTCAAGTTTGGAGCGGTTAATATTAAGTTTAAATCTGTTGTGTGCTCTTGTGTTGTTGTGGTTGAAGCTGAAGTAGTCGCCGACAGGCAGGACGTTGCAGCATATGATCTTGTGGGCAATACTTAGACCTTGTTTAAGGCATCTTAGTTCTAAACTTTCTAGGCCCAGGATTGAAAGTCTAGTCTCATAGGGTATTCTGTTTCGAGTGGAGGAGTGAAGGGCCCATCTGGTGAAGTATCTTTGGACCTTTTCAAGGGTGTTAATGTCTGAGATGCGACATTAAAAGGTAAAGCCTGCAGAGGTGAAAAATGGGGCACACAAATGCTTCAGGAGGCCAAGAAACAGGTGAAAACTGCCTGTTTTGGGTAAAAAAAACCAGGATGTTTTTCCTTGGTTTTGGCCTGCAGAATGCTGCTGGAGGTGGAGGAGATGAAAATGGGGTTCACAGATGCCCCAGGAGGCCAAAAACCAGGGCAAACATGGCCTGTTTTCACCTCCACCTCCAGAAGAGAGAGAGAGAGAGAGAGAGGGAGGAAGGGAGGGAGGGATTGTGTGTGTGTGTGTGAGAGAGAGAGAGAGAGAGGGAGGGAGGGAGGGATTGTGTGTGTGTGTGTGTGTGTGTGAGAGAGAGAGAGAGAGAGAGGGGGGGGGGAAGGGAGGGATTGTGTGTGTGTGTGAGAGAGAGAGAGAGAGAGAGGGAGGGAGGGAGGGATTGTGTGTGTGTGTGTGTGTGAGAGAGAGAGAGAGAGAGGGAGGAAGGGAGGGATTGTGTGTGTGTGTGTGTGAGAGAGAGAGAGAGAGAGAGGGAGGAAGGGAGGGAGGGATTGTGTGTGTGTGTGTGAGAGAGAGAGAGAGGGAGGGAGGGATTGTGTGTGTGTGTGTGTGTGTGTGAGAGAGAGAGAGAGAGATGATCTAGTAAAATAGTCTAGTAAAAAGAGAAGTCAACCCAAAGAGCAACATGCAAACAAAAGTAAAGAAAACACGCCCAGGAGCAAAACAAATTAAAGTTTAATTTAATAGCTGATATTTTTTTGTTGTTTGAATAGAAGTAAATTTGGATTTTTCCTCTTAAAGGGCAGTTATATTAAAATAAGGATGAAAAAAACCCATGAATGAGATAGGTAAGAATACAAGAAATGGACTGAAGCGACTTGGCATGGATGCATTAGATAAAAGCAAACAGCCCACAGAAAGTTTGATCAGTAATAGCGTTTCGAATTTGAATCAGAACAGAAAACAATCTTTGAAATCCAGGTGACAAAATTAGAACAGGAGGTAGCACAGGAGAAATAATGCACGCCGAAGTAAAATGGATACAAATTAAGAATTTTAATTAATAATTTGGTGATCGATATTACATTGTATTGTATTGAAATTTGAAGGTACGATTGTAAGGGTGGAGAAAAAAAATTATACCCCCCCCCAAAAAAATATTAATGTTTAATTTGTGTGCATTGTTTAATGGATTATTTAAATTGGCCACACCCACCTAGTCACATGGCCTAGCCACGCCCACCCAGCCAGTCCAGCCCCATAACAATCTTAACCAGATTGTTTGAGGACTTCTGGTCTATAGGAAAGTAAAAAAAAAATGGATTTACAAATCTGCAATGCTGCCAAGGAAACTGCCAGGAGAAAGCTAGACTTGAGGGCATTCTTACTTTTTATAGAAGGTGACGAAAGCACATGAGAAATGGCCTTTCAACAGCAGATTAACTTTGCATATTATTATTTATACTAAGTGGTGCTAATTTATCACCCGTTAAATATTTCTCTTTCTAATCCCTGCAGCAGGAATGGTCAAATATGATGGGAGTTGTAGTCCATAATCCTAGAAAACATGACCCCCCCCCCAACACAGAAACTGTGCAGAGCTGCCAGTAATCTGTCTGTCTGGCTAGCATTCTTAGTTTGGTCAGCTTCAGCACATCATTTGATCCCCTGGTTTCCCTGGCTGGAAAAAAAACCCCTTATTTGGAGAGAGTAGCAATGAAAGAGCTTGCAAGCTGGGAAGAGCTGGCTACATCATTAGCAACTTGTTAGGGCTGGAAAGAAACTTATTTGGAGCAAGTAGAGCAATGGAAAAAAAGCCTGCAAAGACTTAAGGCTGGAAAAACATTCTTCGGAGAGAGTAACAATGAAAAAGCTTGCAAGGTAAGAGCTGGGAAGATCGTTAGTACCTAGTTAGAGCTGGAAAAAACCTTTGAAAAAAACTACATTCATAGTATTTTTATTATTTTATTTTTTATTCATTGGATTTGTATGCTGCCCCTCTCCTCAGACTCGGGGCGGCTAACAACAATGATAAAAACAGCATGTAACAATCCAATTAATAAAACAACTAAAAACCCTTATTGTAAAAACCAAACATACACACAAACATACCATGCACAACTTGTAATGGCCTAGGGGGAAGGAATATCTTAACTCCCCCATGCCTGGCGATAAAAGGTGGGTCTTGAGTAATTTGCGAAAGACAAGGAGGGTGGGGGCCGTTCTAATCTCTGGGGGGAGTTGATTCCAGAGGACCGGAGCCGCGACAGAGAAGGCTCTTCCCCTGGGGCCCACCAAACGACATTGTTTGGTCGACGGGACCTGGAGAAGCCCAACTCTGTGGGACCTTATCGGCCGCTGGGATTCGTGCGGTAGAAGGCGGTTCCAGATGTATTCTGGCCCAATGCCATGTAGGGCTTTAAAGGTCATTACCAACACTTTGAATTGTGACCGGAAACCGATCGGCAGCCAGTGCAGGCCACGGAGTGTTGCAGAAACGTGGTATAAGGCGCACTCAAATTCTCAGCCTCTTTTAGGGAGGAAAAAGGTGCATCTTATACTCTGAAAAATACGGTATGTATAATAACCTTCCAGTCATGTGTTTAACACACTCCCCTTTTCATCACTTTTAGTTTGACAATAGAGGCAACACCCAAGGAACCAAGTTGTGTACTTTAGTTTTATAGCTGAAGTTGTCAAGACAGGATTGCAGTTGCCCTTTAATAAAATTAACAACGGCCTCAGCTCAAGTCTCCAAGGTGGAAAGAAACAGTTGGGTTAAGATGACTCAATCAAGATGATTCAAAAAGACAACTGTCAACATGTGTCAGAGGAGAGCAAGGTGACGAGTCATTGTTTGTGCATAGAGGACTTCTGTTTTCAACCATGCGGGCTACTTTGTGTATCATTGCCTTGTGTAGGAGAATGGAAGGGCTACAATCTACAATATTCATGCCTTGTTTTATCTTAGCCCCGGTGGTGCAGTGGTTAGAGTGCAGTACTGATCACCGGCTGCCAGGCAGTTTGGCAGATCGAATCTCACCAGGCTCAAGCCTTCCATCCTTGCGAGGTCGCTAAAATGAGGACCCAGATTATTGGGGGCAATATGCTTACTCTCTGTAAACCGCTTATTTACTTTATTTTTATTTATTTATTTATATTGTCCAATACACAATGAGGGTTTTAGGGGGTATATACTATACACATATACTATATAGTATATACTATACACATAGTAAAATACATGATGAAGGTTATAGAGGAGATACTCATAGTAAAATATATCTAAGAAATAATAGAAAAGAAGGTATAGTAATAGAACATATCAATGAAAGAATAGAAGAAGAGATATAGGAATAGAAGAAAGGTATAGGAGATATAGGAGAGCAATAGAACAGGGGACGGAAGGCACTCGAGTGCACTTGTACTCGCCCCTTACTGACCTCTTAGGAATCTGGATAGGTCAACCGTAGATAATCTAAGGGCAAAGTGTTGGGGGTTTGGGGATGACACTATGGAGTCCGGTAATGAGTTCCACCCTTCAACAACTCGGTTACTGAAGTCATATTTTTTACAGTCAAGTTTGGAGCGGTTAATACAGTATTAAGTTTAAATCTGTTGTGTGCTCTTGTGTTGTTGTGGTTGAAGCTGAAGTAGTCGCCGACAGGCAGGACTTTGCAGCATATGATCTTGTGGGCAATACTTAGATCTTGTTTAAGGCATCTTAGTTCTAAACTTTCTAGGCCCAGGATTGAAAGTCTAGTCTCGTAGGGTATTCTATTTCGAGTGGAGGAGTGAAGGGCTCTTCTGGTGAAGTATCTTTGGACATTTTCAAGGGTGTTGATGTCTGAGATGCGATATGGGTTCCAAACAGATGAGCTGTATTCGAGGATGGGTCTGGCGAAAGTTTTGTAAGCTCTGGTAAGTAGTGTGAGATTGCCAGAGCAGAAGCTACGTAGGATTAGGTTTACAACTCTTGAAGCCTTCTTGGCTATATTGTTGCAGTGGGCTTTGGCACTTACCGGTAAATCTTTTGTTATTAGTATACCAAGGTCTTTAACCGAGTGGGGATTATCTGTGATAATTTGATTATTCAGTTCATATTTGGAGCTTAGAGAGGGATGTAAAGCCCTGTGAAGCGGTATATAAGTCTAAATGCTATTAGCAATATTTAAAGATTTTTATAAAGAGCAAAACCAGGATCTACCTTAAATGAAGACCCAAAGAGGTTTTATTGTCATGTTCAGTGCAATAATAGGGAAGAACAGTGAATTATTACAATATGGAAATGTTGCTCCTTTTCTCTTTGTTGGTTTCCCACCCAAGTGCAAAGCACACCTACACCTGCTTTAACCCTATTCTTAAAAGCAATAAGAAATTGGTGAACTGCAGGATCACCAGTTTCTTCCCCAACCTATAAATTCCCTTGCCAGGTTCAACCATGACCTCAGAGTAAACATTAACTATGGTTAAAATGCACTAATTTCTACAGTTCTAAGAAATCCATTGAAGTAAGGGGGGGGAGTTCTTTATAATCTTGGTGTTCTTTGAGCTGCTTTTTTGCAGAGATTTCTTTGACTATGTCACAAAGGTGTTGGATGAAGGTGGTGCCGTGGATATTGCCTACCTGGACTTCAGCAAAGCCTTTGATACGGTTCCACATAAAGAGCTGATAGATAAATTAGTGAAGATTGGACTTAATCCCTGGATAGTTCAATGGATTTGCAGCTGGCTGAAGCATAGACATCAGAGAGTTATTGTTAACGGCGAGTATTCTGAGCAGAGTCAGGTTACAAGCGGTGTGCCACAAGGGTCTGTTCTGGGTCCTATTCTTTTTAATATGTTTGTGAGTGACATAGGGGAAGGTTTGGTAGGGAAGATTTGCCTATTTGCCGATGACTCTAAAGTGTGCAATAGGGTTGATATTCCTGGAGAGGTCTGTAATATGGTAAATGATTTAGCTTTACTAGATAAATGGTCAAAGCAATGGAAACTGCAGTTTAATGTTTCCAAATGTAAAATAATGCACTTGGGGGGAAAAGGAATCCTCAATCTGAGTATTGTATTGGCAGTTCTGTGTTAGCAAAAACTTCAGAGGAGAAGGATTTAGGGGTAGTGATTTCTGACAGTCTCCAAATGGGTGAACAGTGCGGTCAGGCGGTAGGGAAAGCGAGGAGAATGCTTGGCTGCATAGCTAGAGGTATAACAAGCAGGAAGAGGGAGATTGTGATCCCGCTGTATAGAGAGCTGGTGAGACCACATTTGGAGTACTGTGTTCAGTTCTGGAGACCTCACCTACAAAAAGATATTGATAAAATTGAACGGGTCCAAAGACGGGCTACAAGAATGGTGGAAGGTCTTAAGCATAAAACTTATCAGGAAAGACAATGAAGTCAGGACAGAAGGAGGGACATGATCAAAACATTTAAATATGTTAAAGGGTTAAATAAGGTCCAGGAGGGAAGTGTTTTCAATAGGAAAGTGAACATAAGAACAAGGGGACACAATCTGAAGTTAGTTGGGGGAAAGATCAAAAGCAACATGAGAAAATATTATTTTACTGAAAGAGTAGTAGATGCTTGGAACAAGCTTCCAGCAGATGTTCTTGGTAAATCCACAGCGAGTCACACTGCATTTTGGAGTCAGAGGGAGGGGGGAAATTAGCTGGCTGGGCTTTTCTCTCTCTCTTGAGGGTGGAAATCCAATCCAGTCAGTTTTAAAGTCACGCCGCATTTTGGTGTCGGGACAAATGATCAAGGTCTGGTCACCTTATTCTAATTGCCAATTCCAGTGCAGGGGTCAGACCTCCATGCTGGAATTGGAAACTTGTGGGCAGACATCTCAAATCTCCTGTGCTATAGCGCACAACTCACTTTAGAGGGAACACTGGTGGGCTTGTCCAATGGCAAGAAGCTATTGGACCAGGATTAAGACCCGGTTAAAAGAAATGATAGAATGCAACATAGAGCTAAGATGAGACATACTTATTAGGAATTACAGTGATACCTCTACTTATGAACTTAATTCATTCCGTGACCAGGTTCTTAAGTAGAAATATTTGTAAGAAGAAGCATTTTTTCCCATAGGAATCAATGTAAAAGCAAATAATGCATGCAATTGGGGAAACCACAGGGAGGGCGGAGGCCCTGTTTCCTCCCAGGAGATTCCTACAGAGGCCCCACGGAGGCTTCTCCCCTCCTTTTCCGCCCGTTTCTTCCCTGGAGATTCCTAGAGGGGCCCCACGGAGGCTTTTCCCTGCCTTTTCTGGTCCTGTTTCCTCCCAGTAGATTCCTAGAGAGGCACCACGGAGGCTTCTCCCCTCCTTTTCCGCCCGTTTCTTCCCTGGAGATTCCTAGAGGGGCCCCACGGAGGCTTTTTCCTGCCTTTTCTGGTCCTGTTTCCTCCCAGGAGATTCCTAGAGAGGCACCACGGAGGCTTCTCTCTGCCTTTTCCAGCCCTGTTTCCTTCCAGGAGATTCCTAGAGAGGCCCCATGGAGGCTTCTTCCTGCCTTTTCTGGTTACAGTTTGAGAGGCTCGGGTTTGCAAGTGGGAAATGGTTCTTGAGAAGAGGCAAAAAAAATCTTGAACACCCGGTTCTTATCTAGAAAAGTTCGTAAGTAGAGGCGTTCTTAGGGAGAGGTACCACTGCATTAAAGGACATTACACTAAAGCAAATTATTATCTTACTATTCACATTTTGACTGCCGCAAGATTAGCATTTGCAGAGACTTGGAAAGATGGAAATCCCCCATCAGAATAGAATAGGACAGAATTCCTTATTGGCCAAGTGTGACTAGACACACAAGGAATTTGTGTTTGGTGCAGATGCCCTCAGTGTACATAAAAGAAAAAGATACATTTGTCAAGAATCATGAGGCACAACACTGAATGATTGTCATAGGGGTCAGATAAGCAATGAGGAAACAATATTAATAAAAATCTTAAGGAGACAATTAACAAGTTACAGTCATAAATGAGAGGAAATGTGTGCTAGGAATGATGAGAAAAAACTAGTAGTAACAGTAGTGCAGACTTAGTAAATAGTTTGACAGTGTTGAAAACATGACAATTAACAAATTGTTCCACTGCATTGAAATGTCAAGGCTTACATATGAACTACAGAACAGACAAGAGAGAGTTTTTTACAGTGTGGGAAATTTTTTATAAGTGGCTGGGAATTAAAAATAAACAGATAAGTAAATAGAAACAAATAGCAATTGTAAATAATAATACCAATGAAATTTATTATAGTGATAGACTAATAATGTGTTAGTTGGATACATATACAGTATAGATATTTTCCTCTCTTTTTTTGTTTTCGATGTAACAGAAATGAAAAATGTAAGAATGCATATGGGCTTCACTATTGTTTTTTATACTGTATGTTTGTATTGTTTTCTTTTAAATTTTTTAAAAAACCAACTAAGTCCCACAACCCACCATCCACCCCCTCATCACCCAAAACTAGGTATGCATGCCCCTTACCTCCTCAATATCACTCACCACTGATATTCAATGCAAACTAATGAATGCAAGAAGCATCCAAAACAAAATATCCAAACTACTCCTCTTATACTTAAAAATTTGGAACCCCAAACTTCACACAACACTACCGGTCAATGACTACTTCAGCTTCAACCGCAACAACACAAGAGCACGCAACAGATTCAAACTTAATACGAACCGCTCCAAACTTGACTGTAAAAAATATGATTTCAACAATCGAGTTATCGAAGCGTGGAACTCATTACCGGACTCAATTGTGTCAACCCCTAACCCCCAACATTTTTCCCTTAGACTCTCCACGATTGACCTCTCCAGGTTCCTAAGAGGCCAGTAAGGGGCGTACATAAGTGCACTGGTGTGCCTATCGTCCCCTGTCCAATTGTCTTTCCTTTCTTTCATCTATCATATATATTCCTTTCATATATCCCCTCCTCTAAGTTCACTTTTACCCTTATATATATTACCACATGTCTATTTTTCTTCCTATGTATTTGTGTATTGGACAAAAGAATAAATAAAATAAATAAATAAACAACATGCAAGACCAAAAGTTATCAGCTTTTTGCTTGGCAGGCTGTCTAAACCCATTTTAAGAGTGTTCCTGAGAAGCTGGCTAGTTAGCGCAACCACCGAATAAAACCACAGCGAAGTAAACCACGGTTTGTTGGAGGTGGTGCAAGAGGCCAACCCCAGTCATGGGCAAGAGAAAACACCAGCCAAGGCCCTGCAAGATGCCCTTGGAAAAGGATAAACGAAAGCCCTCTCCCCTTTCCCTAAGCAGATTCCAGGATTAAAGACCAGTGGGCAGTTCTTATTTCTTTTTTTATAATTAAACATAATTTTTATTTAGATACATATGCACCCACAACATAAAGTACAAGACACAAAAGTTTAAAAAGTTCTTATTTCGATTTGATAGCTCTGCCAGCTGTGCCCATCAAAGCCTCAGGTTTTGGGGGGTGTTTTTTTGCCATAATAGGAATCATTCCACCCTTGCCAAACTTTGCTCACCGCAAGAGCGCGAGAGAGGGGGACGCGGAGGGACGGAGCAAGGTGGGTCCGCCCTCCCACTCCCACCCACCCCCAAGCCCCGCCACCACTTACCCAGGACCCCCCTTCAACCTGCCGCGGAGGGTCTGCTCATCCTGAGCCCCAGGAGGAAGAAGAGCCGAAGGGGCGCGCGGCTCGGATCTGCTCTGGAGACCCCCCATGATCTCCTCCCCAGGGACCCAGCGCGCTGCCCAAGGACGGGGCTGGGCTGGGGCGGGGTCGCTTCCCTTCCTTGCAGCTTGACGCGCCCAGCTCCGGGATGGGAGGGCCAGGCGAAGGGCGAAGTTCACCCCCCGAAGCTCGGCTATTATGAAGGAGCAGCCCGGCCGGGAGAGGAAGTCGGCGAGCGGAGTTGGTCAACTTTCTTTTGTCCCGGCTTTGCAAGAAGCCCGGAATTGGGAGGGGGGAGGGGGGGGTCCTTGGTGGTCTTTTGCAGAGAAGTAAAGGGAGAGGTTTGGATGCAAACTTAAAGTAAACCGCTCCAAACTCGACTGGAGGATATTATTATTGTTGTTGTTATTATTATTATTATTATTATTATTATTATTATTATTATTATTATTATTATTATTATTATTATTATTCCCAGTCCTAGGTGCTTGGGAAGCACCCGACTGGTGATTAAATACGAAATTTATTTATTTATTTTATTTATTACTTAGATTTGTATGCCGCATGGTGATCTCGTTTGCATTTATTATTATTTTTATTATTTTTTATTATTATTTTAGTTTATTATTTATTTTTATCTCATTTATTATTATTATTATTATTATTATTATTATTATTATTATTATTATTATTATTAACATTTGTATGCCGCCTCTCTCCGAAGACTTTAGCAACTGAGTAGTTGATACATAGAACGCACTACCTGACTGTGTAGTATCGTCACCTAACCCTAAAAACGTTACCCTTAGACTCTCCACTGTTGACCTCTCCCCATTCCTAAGAGGTCAGTAAGGGGCGTGCATAAGTGCACCAGCGTGCCTTCCATCCCCTGCCCTAATGTATCATCTCTTACTAGTATCTCCAAGTCCTTGGAGAGAGGCGGCATACAAGTCCAATTAATAATAAATTATGTATATAAACATTGTTATATCTTTGTATACTACCAATACGTACTTGACAAAATAAATAAATATAAAAAATATAAATATAAATATAAATATAAATATTTAAAAAAATTAAATTAAAATTAAAATTAAAATTAAAATTAAAATTATGTAAATATAAATATAAATATAAATATAAATATAAATATAAATATAAATATAAATATAAATATAAATATAAATATAAATATAAATATAAATATAAATATAAATATAAATATAAATATAAATATAAATATAAATATAAATATAAATATAAATATAAATATAAATATAAATATAAATATAAATATAAATATAAATATAAATATAAAAATAAAAATAAAAATAAAAATAAAAATAAAAATAAAAATAAAAATAAAAAAATATATGCTCGCTTGGATGTCAAATCTGGCTAGTCAATCATAATTTTGAACAGTAAAAACTGGTAAGAGATGGACGACTTCCTATCTTATATTTCAGAATGCAGAATTCAATCTTCTCTTTAAAAAAAAACCAACCAAGCAAAGCTTACGCATGAAGTTTTTGTGCCATAGGACAGTGATGGCGAACCTTTTTAGCCTCAGGTGCCGAAAACGTATGTGCCCATACTATAGCGTTTGCGCGAGTGCCCACACCCATAATTCAATACCTGGGGAGGGTGAAAATTGCCTCCCCTGGCCTCCCAGAAGCCCTCTGGAGGCCAGAAAAAGACCATTTCACAACTGCTGGTAGGTCCCGTAGGCTCGTTTCATCCTCCCCAGGCTCCAAAGGCTTCCCTGGAACCCGGGAAGGGCAAAAACGCCCCCCCACCCCCACATGGAGGCCCTCTGGAAGCCAGAAAATAATCATAATCATAATCATATAATTTATTAGACGTATGCCGCCCCTCTCTGAAGACTCAGGGTGGCTCACACCAACAATAAAAACAATATAGGTACAAATCTAATAATTAAAACTATGACTAAAACCCATGATCTTAAAAAACAATCGATATTACACAATCAAACAATCGATATTAACAATCATAACCACACATCACTTTTAATGATCAGAAGAGGGGGCATATACTAGTTGCCCCATGCCTGGCGACATACGTAGGTCTTAAGGCTCTTGCGAAAGGCGAGGAGGGTGGGGGCAGTTCGAATTTCTTGAGGGAGCTGGTTCCAGAGGGCTGGGGCCGCCACAGAGAAGGCTCTTCCCCTAGGCCCTGCCAGATGGCATTGTCTGGTCGACGGGACCTGGAGAAGGCCGACTCTGTGGAACCTGATCGGCCGCTGGGATTTGTGCGGCAGAAGGCGGTCCTGTAAGTAATTTGGTCCGATGCCATATAGGGCTTTATAGGTCATCACCAATAAAATAAATAAATATGAAATAAAATAAAAGAATGAATGTTGGAAGGCGCGTTTGGGCACGGGAGGGTAGATAGAATTCATCCACCAGGCTCAGCTAAAGCCTCGTCACTAGAGGCAAACCGGTCCAACTGGTGGAGAAAGTTGGCTGGGAGCAGGCAGGAGCTTTTGGAAGCAACAGGAAGCTGGCATGAGTAGAGGTTGGCAGCTTTAACTAAGGCAGGTCTGCAGAGATTCTTGGTCAACCAGGTGCTTTTTGCAGGAGGTAACTGGAGTTTTGTTTTGGCTTTGAACACCTTTTGCTTCTCATCCAAGAAACTTCTTCAGCTCTGACGAGATACTGGAGAATGGAAGAGTTGATATTCCTCTTGGACAGCCGGACATAGCAATAGCTTTTAGACTTCTGTACTGCTTCCTAGTGCTTTTACAGCCCTCTCTCTAAGCGGTTTACAGAATCAGCCTCTTGCCCCCAACAATCTCACCAGAAGAGCCCTTCACTCCTCCACTCGAAACAGAATACCCTACGAAAGTAGACTAACAATCCTGGGCCTAGAACTGCGGTGCCTAAAACACGACTTGAGTATTGCCCACAAGATCATATGCTGCAACGTCCTACTGGTCAATGACTACTTCAGCTTCAACCGCAATAACACAAGAGCACACAACAGATTCAAACTTAATATGAACTGCTCCAAACTTGACTGTAAAAAATATGATTTCAACAATCGAGTTGTCGAAGCGTGGAACTCAATTGTGTCAACCCCTAACCCCCAACATTTCTCCCTTAGACTCTCCACGATTGACCTCTCCAGGTTCCTAAGAGGCCAGTAAGGGGCGTACATAAGTGCACTGGTGTGCCTTTTGTCCCCTGTCCAATTGACTTTCCTTTCTCTCACTTATCATATACATTTTCTCCCTTTCATATATCCTCTCCTCTAAGTTCACTTTACCCTTATATATATTACTACATGTCTATTTTTCTTCCTATGTATTTGTGTATTGGATAAATAAATAAATGAATGAATGAACGAACGAACAAACAAACAAACAAACAAACAAACAAACAAATAAATCTGGGTCCTTGTTTGACCCACCTCGGAAGGATGGAAGGCTGAGTCAACCTTGAGCCGGTGGTGAGATTTGAGCTGCTGAACTACAGCTAGCAGTTAGCAGAAGTAGCCTGCAGTGCTGCACTCTAACCACTGAGCCACCCCAGCTCTTAATTTAGAGCAGTGGTTCTCAACTTTTCTAATGCCATGACCCCTTAATACAGTTCCTCATATTGTGGTGACCCCCAACCATAAGTCGAGCAACAATTCTTCTAATAGAGCTTTAAGCTGATTGGTAGAAAGGTCAGAGGGACATCCCCTCTGTAAACGCCTAATTGGTCGGATTGTAAAAATATGTTCCAAGGTGCCAGAATAGAAGCTTTAGTTCCTAACACCAGGGAAAATTTGTCTTTTCCCAGGGTTTTGGGTGACCGTCATTCGACCCCCAAAGGGGTCCTGACCCCCAGATTGAAAACCACTGCTCTGAAAGAATGCAAATGACCAGCTGTCTGCAAAGAATATAAATCCTTCCATTGTCCACTATCCTATCGGAGCTAAAGAAGGTTCTTGGATTTTGTTTTGTCAACAAAATGGACAATACAAAATTTGATATCAGTATATAGTGGATCATATTCAGTTTGAGATCATGGATAAGAGGATGAATTCGGCGAAGGAACCTAATCTGCGGGAACTGATGAGACGATGGGACAAGGTAAGAGGACATGTGGTCAGTAGAATTAGAGACCAAGCTACAAGGAATAAATTGGAATCACTTTATAATATGTAAATAGATATATTGCTCTTGAGTTAAAATGGTATAGAAACATAGAGGACTGACGGCAGAAAAAGACCTCATGATCCATCTAGTCTGCCCTTATACTATTTCCTGTATTTCATCTTAGGATGGATATATGTTTATTATTATTATTATTATTATTATTATTATTATTATTATTATTATTATTATTATTATTTAGATTTGTATGCCGCCCCTCTCTGTAGACTCGGGGCGGCTTATCCCAGGCATCTTTAAATTCAGTTACTGTGGATTTACCAACCACGTCTGCTGGAAGTTTGTTCCAAGCATCTACTACTCTTTCAGTGAAATAATATTTTCTCACATTGCTTTTGATCTTTCCCCCAACTAACCTCAGATTGTGCCCCCTTGTTCTTGTGTTCACTTTCCTATTAAAAACACTTCCCTCCTGGACCTTATTTAACCCTTTAACATATTTAAATGTTTCGATCATGTCCCCCCTTTCCCTTCTGTCCTCCAGACTATACAGATTGAGTTCATTAAGTCTTTCCTGATACGTTTTATGCTTAAGACCTTCCACCATTCTTGTAGCCCGTCTTTGGACCCGTTCAACTTTGCAGCACCTTACAACCAAAGCTGGCTGAGGAACTCTGGGAGTTGAAGTCCACAAGTCTTAAAGTTGCCCAGCTTGGAGACCCCTGTTCTAAATGCTTAAAATACAAGCACCTTGCTAAACTCCAAAGTTGCTTACTGAGCAGCTGGTGGAGGCATCTCAAACCATTCCTTCTTCAGATATCCTGCATGGCAACAGCCCCATCACGTGAGAATCTGACAGCATCCCAAGATTCCACTGTATTCTCTCTCTCTCTCTCTCTCTCTCTCTCTCTCTCTCTCTCTCTCTCTCTCTGTCTCTCCAGGAAGTGTTTTCTTGATCTTTTGAATAACAAGGAGTTCTGCCAAGTGGCAGGAACTCGTCACCCCCCCTCCTTGCAACAAATCATCCCTCTCAACTTTAAAGAGAACCACGTGGCCCAAACAGCTGGTTCCTCTTGATCTTAAAAGATTTCATAGTAAAACAGTAGTGGAAAAATTGCAATGGAAAGCACCGGAATGCTTTTGGGAAACTTGAGAAGTGACTGAATTAGTCTATTTTTCCTGAGTGTGCTCCAAATGCAATGGGTTTCTCTAATGCACTGAGTGATGGGGAAAAAATTAACCAAGGTTAATTTTAAATTAACCCAAAATGAATCGAGGTTACAGGTAACTAGGTGTGCAGAGCTCAATGAAATTCAAATAATCTTATTAAGTGAAGAGAGAGGGAAGGAGAGAGGGATATACATATACCATTATATATACAGTGGTACCTCTACTTAAGAACTTAATTCGTTCAGTGACCAGGTTCTTAAAGTAGAAAAGTTTGTAAGAAGAAGCAATTTTTCCCATAGGAATCAACATAAAAGCAAATAATGCGTGTGATTGGGGAAACCACAGGGAGGGTGGAGGCCCTGTTTCCTCCCAGGAGATTCCTAGAGAGGCCCCACGGAGGCTTCTTCCTGCCTATTCCAGCCTTGTTTCCTCCCAGGTGATTCCTAAAGAAGCCCCACGGAGGCTTCTCCCCACCTTTTCCGGCCCTGTTTCCTCCCAGGTGATTCCTAGAGAGGCCCCATCGAGGCTCCCCCCTGCCTTTTCCGGCCCTGTTTCCTCCCAGGAGATTCCTAGAGAGGCCCCACGGAGGCTTCTTCCTGCCTATTCCAGCCTTGTTTCCTCCCAGGTGATTCCTAGAGAAGCCCCACGGAGGCTTCTCCCCACCTTTTCCGGCCCTGTTTCCTCCCAGGTGATTCCTAGAGAGGCCCCATCGAGGCTCCTCCCTGCCTTTTCCGGCCCTGTTTCCTCCCAGGAGATTCCTAGAGAGGCCCCACGGAGGCTTCTTCCTGCCT
The DNA here is from genome assembly GCF_031021105.1 of Erythrolamprus reginae. Taxonomy (NCBI): domain Eukaryota; kingdom Metazoa; phylum Chordata; class Lepidosauria; order Squamata; family Dipsadidae; genus Erythrolamprus; species Erythrolamprus reginae. The sequence goes on along the minus strand of NC_091961.1, from coordinate 6,489,680 downwards.
ATTCCAGCCTTGTTTCCTCCCAGGTGATTCCTAGAGAAGCCCCACGGAGGCTTCTCCCCACCTTTTCCGGCCCTGTTTCCTCCCAGGTGATTCCTAGAGAGGCCCCATCGAGGCTCCTCCCTGCCTTTTCCGACCCTGTTTCCTCCCAGGAGATTCCTAGAGAGGCCCCACGGAGGCTTCTCCCCACCTTTTCCAGCCCTCTTTCCTCCCAGGAGATTCCTAGAGAGGCCCCATGGAGACTTCTCCCCGCCTATTCCGGCCTTGTTTCCTCCCAGGTGATTCCTAGAGAAGCCCCACGGAGGCTTCTCCCCACCTTTTCCGGTCCTGTTTCCTCCCAGGAGATTCCTAGAGAGGCCCCATGGAGGCTTCTCCCCGCCTTTTACAGCCCTGTTTCCTCCCAGGAGATTCCTAGAGAGGCCCCACAGAAAACAGAAAATAATTGCATAACAGAAAATAATTGAGAAACACTGCACTAGACCAAATTCTGTACAAAAGGCAATCGATATAATCTAACAATAAATATACTTTTTTGTACTGTATACTTTTTCAAACAAACTTTTTGACACTGTATACTTTTAATAAACAATCTAGTATTGTATTGTTTTTAATAAATATATTTTTGATACTGTATACTTTTAATAAACAATCTAGTATTGTATTGTTTTTAATAAATATATTTTTGATACTGTATACCGGTACTTTTTCTCTGATCACACAGTCTTTTGTTGCCAAACAGCATTGGAAACCTAAACAGAACTGAACTTTGTTTTGTCTGTGCGTGAAAAAAATAACAGATTTTAAGCGGGTTTTCACTCAGCTGTGAATCTCTTCTCCCAAATCACAAACACTCAATAAAGTGTGTTGATTTTCCACCCAATTCTCTGACTGCCAAAGCAGATGTCCCACCCAGGCAACACCTTTCACACAAAGCTACACACACATACTTTTTAAAAAACTATTGAGCCATCAAAGGGACAGATATCTTAGCTTACCTTCCTCCCTGCGCTCTGTGGCTGCTTCTAGAGATGGTCCCGTCTTCTCTTAGGTCTTTCTTCTGCTCAAACCCTTCTTGCACATCCTCGGGGCAATCCAAGCATTGCCATCCTTCAGCCCAGCCCTGTCGGCAAAGAAGCAGATGGAAATGATTAGCTGCAAAGCCCAGAGCTGGAAAGTTCCAGTTTTCCCCCAAAACTGGAAAATGAAACTCCGAGCCTTCAGTTGCTCTGGTGCCTCAGGGCAGCCTTTCCGGATAGTCCTGACTAAGCGACTTACGTTGTTTCTTGAAATGGAGGCTTGGCAACTCTTAATCACATTGTCTAAGAGCATTACTAAGGCTGAGAGAAATCTCTTCGGGCTGTGGGGAAACGGTGAAACGGGCTCCGTTAAACGCTTTAATGTCACCACGTAACCTTATTTTCATCTTGTTCGTAAAAGTCTTTATTGTTTCATCCTTGAGGAGCGTCAACTGAGCTCAGGAAGCATCTGGCACCCTCCAAAATATTGTGTAGAGCTGGTTTGGTGTAGGGGTCGAGGTTCTAGCCTAGAAGCCAGGAGACTGTGAGTTTTTATTTATTTATTTTGTCCAATACACAATGAGGGTTTTAGTGGGTATATATCAATATACACATAGTAAAATACATGATGAAGGTGATAGAGGAGATACTCATAGTAAAATATATCTAAGAAAGAATAGAAAAGAAGATATAGGAATAGAACATATCAATGAAAGAATAGAAGAAGAGATATAGGAATAGAAGAAAGGTATAGGAGATATAGGAGAACAATAGGACAGGGGACGGAAGGCACTCTAGTGCACTTGTACTCGCCCCTTACTGACCTCTTAGGAATCTGGATAGGTCAACCGTAGATAATCTAAGGGTAAAGTGTTGGGGCTTTGGGGATGACACCATGGAGTCCGGTAATGAGTTCCACGCTTCAACAACTCGGTTACTGAAGTCATATTTTTTACAGTCAAGTTTGGAATGGTTAATATTAAGTTTAAATCTGTTGTGTGCTCTTGTGTTGTTGTGGTTGAAGCTGAAGTAGTCGCCGACAGGCAGGACGTTGCAGCATATGATCTTGTGGGCAATACTTAGATCTTGTTTAAGGCGTCTTAGTTCTAAACTTTCTAGGCCCAGGATTGAAAGTCTAGTTGTAGTGCATCAATTTTGTTTTCGAAGTTCAAAGCGTTTTTGTTGCATGCAGAAATAAAAATGTGTTATTTTCTGGAGCAGGTCATTGATTTCATAAATGCAACATGCTATAGGTTTTTTTTTTAATAAATAGCATAAAGATAAAATATGATATATGCAGTGTTATCTTCATTTTAGATGTCAAAAGGGTTTTGTGGCTCCCGGTGTTTTCTTTTCTGTGTGGAAACTGGTCCAAATGGCTCTGTTTAAGGTTGCCGACCTCTGCCTTAAACACTAGATTAAACTGGTTTCTTTGGCCCATGGTTTCTTAGCAACTGCATCTTCTGGACAAGGGCTGAAGGGCAACAGAGAGGAGTCATGAATGGCCCTTTGCTGTCCTCCCCCCATCCCAAGTGAACAGGCCCTGTTACAAACCAATCTAGAATTGAGAGTCCCATTTTTCTAGCACAAGATTTTGCAAACCACGAGGGAACTTCAAAGGCTTCCAAGAAAAACTAAAACATCCCAGAGAGGAGGGGGTCAAGCTATTCTCCAAAGCATCTGAGGGCCAGACAAGGAATAATGGACGGAATCTGATCAAGGAGCGAGTCGACCTGGAAATAAGGAGGAATTTTCTGATGGTAAGAACCATCAACTTGTGGAACAGAAGTTGCCTTCTGAAGTTGTGGGAGCTTTATCACTATGAGCTTTCAAGGGCAGATTAGACTGGCATTTGTCCGAAATGGCGTAGGGCAGGGATGGCGAAACTTTTAGGGACCGAGTTCTCAAAGTGCAACCCAAAAGTCACTTTTTTGTCATAAAGGGCCAATAATTTAACCTGAATAATGAGGTTTTGTGAGGAATTTCAATCACAACTTAACTTCTCCCTGGTGGCACTGGATTTTTTTAACAGCACAACTCAGGAAGGATGGGAATGTAAATACAATAGCCTCTAAAGGGCCATCACATCCCCTTCCTTCCTTCCTTCCTTCCTTCCTTCCTTCCCTCCCCCTCCTCCTCCAATTTCACCTTCCTTCCTTTAATCCTGTATATTACAGTTCATTATTCTTAGTATTTATTAAAGAATTCTGTGTAATTTAGAGGGTCTCCTGCTTGGGCAGTGGGGTTGGACTAAATGACTCACAAGGTCCCTTCCAACTCTGCTAATCTTTTTTTTTTTAAGGTTTGAAAACTTTCCCTTGAACGTAGCTCATTTTCTTTCATATACTAGTTTTTCCTCTTAAGCAGAGATTCCAGGATTTTATTTGATTTTATTTTTAACTAATTGGTTCTGCAGAGCTGAAGAATCCCTAATCTAGTGAGTGGGCTAATCCTCTTTTGGGGAATCTATTTGGCAGCTGATGGGACCAAAAATAAAAGTTTTTCTCTTCTGTTTTTCGACTGTCAGGATTTTTAAGCAGCGAGGAAAGCCTGGGGGAAAAGTTACCTGGATTGATTTTGCATCTTTCGTCTGAAGTTAAAACACAACTCTTCAAAATTACTCCACACACACACTCACTCACACACGCATACAGAGAGAGAGAGAGAGAGAAAGAGGGAGAGAGAAAGAGAGAGAGATAAAGAGAAAGGGAGAGAGAGAAAGAGAGAGAGAGAAAGAGAAAGAGAGCAAAAGAGAGAGAAAGAGAGAAAGAGAAAGGGAGAGAGAGAGAGAGAAAAGAGAGAGAAAGAGAGAGAGAGAGAAAGAGAGAGAGAGAAGAAGAAAGAGCGAAAGAGTGAGAGAAAGAGAGAGAGAGAAAGAGAGGGAAAGAGAAAGAGAGAAAGAGAGAGAAAGAAAAAGAGAGAGTAAGAAAGAGAGAAAGAGAGATAGAAAGAAGGAGAAAGAGAGTGAAAGAGAGTGAGAGAAAGAGGGAGAGAGAAAGAGAGAGGGAAAGGGAGAGGAAGAAAGAGAGGAAGAGAAAGAGAGAGTAAGAAAGAGAGAAAAAGAGATAGAAAGGAGAAAGAGTGAAAGAGAGGGAGAGAAAGAGGGAGAGAGAGAGAGAGAGAGAGAGAGAAAGAGAGAGGAAGAGAAAGAGAGAGGAAGAAAGAGAGAAAGAGATAGATAGATAGAATGAAAAAGAGAGGAAGAGAGAGAGAGGAAAAAAAAAAGAGAGAGAGAATCCTAATTTTATGCCTACCTTTTCGTAGTTGCAAAATATTTGCTTGCTTGCTTGCAGAAAAACAGTCCCGAAGAGAAAGGAAAAAAAACCAGCAGGATTTCTGAAGGAGGAAGGGGACAAGCAGGAGGGCAGGGCAGGGGTGGCCCCGGGGTCTTTCTCCGAAAGAGACGCACTTTGGGATGGAGGAAAAGGAAATGCTGTAATCTTTGGCAAAAGGGAATTGGATGGCGTCTTGGGGAGATCTGGGCTAGGCGGTGTGTACTGAGCCTCTTACAATCCTGGCAGTTTGGGAAGCTTTTGTGGGGATATTTTGCCTTGCAAGCTAAAATCCAGGTTGGGTTGGGTACACAATTTGTTCTTTTTCCACCCCATCCCTTTTTTATTTGTTTGTTTACTGTTCTAATAACAGCAGAATTGGTGCCATGCCCTAAAAATATTGCACACTTGATTGGAAGAGGCGGGAGCCAGGGGAAGAGCCTTCTCTGTGGCGGCTCCAACCCTCTGGAACCAACTCCCCCCAGAGATTAGGACTGCCCCCACCCTCCTTGCCTTTCGTAAACTCCTTAAAACCCACCTCTGTCGTCAGGCTTGGGGGAACTGAGACCCCCCCCCTTGCCTATGTAGTTTTGTGCATGATATGATTGTGTGTATGTATTTTACATATTGGGTTTTTTTCTTTTTAGACTTTTTAATGTTAAATTGTTATTTTAGATTTTAATTATTAGATTTGTTGCCATGTATTGTTTTTATCACTGTTGTGAGCCGCCCCGAGTCTGCGGAGAGGGGCGGCATACAAATATAATAATAATAATAATAATAATAATAATAATAATAATAATAATAATCTCCTTAAGAAGAACAGCCTGCTCCCAATATTTGTACAGAAGATTCATTTTCCTTCTGTTTAACAAAATGCCACCCCCCCAGCCACCTCCCTCCCTCCCTCTGTGTGTTTATGAAATGAGACTTCTCTTTTGAAACTTGTAGTAAACTTGTAGTAAAGAGGAAGTGTGGCAGCGGTGGATTGCTGCCGCTTCAGTCCGGTTTTTTAGAACCTGTAGCAGAAATTGACCGAGATGATTACTGGCAGTTGGACATTTTGGACATAAACACTCTAGAACAGTGTTTCCCAACCTTGGCAACTTGAAGATATTTGGACTTCAACTCCCAGAATTCCCCAGCCAGCGAATTGAAGTCCAGATATCTTCAAGTTGCCAAGGTTGGGAAACAGTGCTCTAGAAAATATCTTGAGATACTTCACTAGAAGAGCCCTCCTCTACTCGCAACAGAATACCCTACGCAACTAGACGTACAATCCTAGGTTTAGAAAGCTTAGAGCTACATCGCCTTAAAAGCGACCCAAGCATAGCCCATAAAATCATCTGCTACAACGTCCTTCCTGACAACGACTACTTCAGCTTCAACCACAACAACACATGAGCACACAACTGATACAAACTCAAAGTAAACCGTTCTAAACTCGACTGCAGGAAATATGTCTTTAGTAACAGAGTAGTTGATGCATGGAACTCACTACCTGACTCTGTAGTATCTAACCTCAAAGTTTTACCCTTAGAGTATCCACTGTTGACCTCACCTGATTCCTAAGGGTCAGAAAGGGGCGTGCATAAGTGCACCAGAGTGCCTCCCGTTCCCTGTCCTAATGTTTCTCTGTTACTAGTATCATTTACTAGAAGAGCCCTCCACTCCTCCACTCGCAACAGAATACCCTAAGCAACTAGACTTACAACCCTAGGTTTAGAAAGCTTAGAACTACATCGCCTTAAAAGCGACTTAAACACAGCCCATAAAATCATTTGTTATAAGGTCCTTCCTGTCAATGACTTCAGCTCCAACCACAACAACACACGAATACACAACAAGTGCACTAGAGTGCCCTCCGTCCCCTGTCCTATTGCTCTCCTATATCTCCTATACCTTTCTTCTATTCCTATATCTCTTCTTCTATTCTTTCATTTGATATGTTCTATTACTATACCTTCTTTTCTATTATTTCTTAGATATATTTTACTATGAGTATCTCCTCTATAACTTTCATCATGTATTTTACTATGTGTATATAGATATATACCCACTAAAACCCTCATTGTGTATTGGACAAAATAAATAAATAAATAAAATAAATAACAACCGATACAAACTTAAAGTAAACCACTCTAAACTCGACTGCAGGAAATACATAGAAACATAGAAGACTGACGGCAGAAAAAGACCTCATGGTCCATCTAGTCTGCCCAGGGCCGCCGATAGACATGTACTACAGGGAGCCCCGTACCGGGCCCGGTGATTAGAGAGCCCCCGCATTAACGCCGTCAATCAGAGCTTCCCTTCGGTAAAAGAAAAATAACCCGGATGAATGGACGTGAGGGAAACTCGAGGCGCCTTCCCAAAGCAAAAGAAGGGAGGTTTGTTGTCGTGTGGGGCTGGTCTTCAGAACCCGGTTGTAACTTATACCAGCATTTCCCAACCGGTGTGCTCCTGCTCGATGCCGCGGTTTTCGGCGCTCTCCTGCTGGGCCCCAAAGAAGGAAGGCAGGAAGAAGGAGAGCTTCATTCTTCACGCCTTTTTCCCGCCTTCCTTCTTTGGGGCCCAGCAGGAGAGTGCCGAAAACCACGGCATCAAGCAGAAGCTGGGGGACAGCTGGGAGCGGGAGCCCCAGGACGGAAGTACCGGCAGCGCCCCGCCCAGCTGGAACTTTCCTGGTGTCGGCGGCAAGTGTCCTTTGTGGCCCGGTGGGAGGGCACTGGCGGTAGGAGGGAGGGTGGTTGCAGCGGCCGCAGGCAGTCGCGGGGAGATGGCGGCGGCGTAAGAGAGCTCCAGGCGGCGGCGAGAGGGAGCGCTCTCTCTCTCTCTCAGCTGACTGCAAGCGGGAGCCCTGACGTGGCGGTTGGACGTGCTGCTGGACGTCGTACATGCTGGCGCTGCGGGCCTGGCATATACGGTGTCCAGCTGCCGCCGTCAGGGCTCCCGCTTGCAGTCAGCTGAGAGAGAGAGAGAAAGAAAGAGAGACATATAAGAGAGGCAGAGAGAGAGAGAAAGAGAGACATAGCAAGAGAGGCAGAGAGAGAGAAAAAGAAAGAGAGACATAGCAAGAGAAAAAGAGAGACTTAGCAAGAGAGGCAGAGAGAGAGAGACAGAGCAAGAAAGAAAGACAGCAAGAGAGGCAGAGAAAGAGAGATAGAGAAAGAGAGAGAGAAAGAGAGACATAGCAAGAGAGGCAGAGAGAGAGAAAAAGAAAGAGAGACATAGCAAGAGAAAAAGAGAGACAGCAAGAGAGGCAGAGAGAGAGAGACAGAGCAAGAAAGAAAGACAGCAAGAAAGGCAGAGAAAGAGAGATAGAGAAAGAGAGAGAGAAAGAGAGACATAGCAAGAGAGGCAGAGAGAGAGAAAAAGAAAGAGAGACATAGCAAGAGAAAAAGAGAGACAGCAAGAGAGGCAGAGAGAGACAGAAAGAAAGAGAGACAGAGAGAGAGAGAGAGAAAGAAAGAGAGATAGCAAGAGAGGCAAAGAGAAAGAAAGAGACATATAGCAAGACAGTGAAAGAGAGAGAGAAAAAAGCAAGAAAGAGATAGCAAGGGAGACAGAGAAAGAGAGAGCAAGGGAGAGAGAAAGACAGAGGAAGGGAAGGAGGGAGAGAGAAAGAGAGCAAAAAGAGAGGAAGAAAGAAAGAAAGAGGGATGGAGAGAGAGAAAGAAGGGAAGGAAGGAAAAGAGAGAAAGAGGGAGAAATAGAGCGAAAGGGAGGAAGAGAGAGGGTTTTTTTGTCCAAACTTTTATTTAGCCCGCCCCCCCGCCCCCCCCTTTCAATGTTCCCCAGGATTTTGAAAATATGAATAATGTGCCGCGGCTCAAAAAAGGTTGGGAAACACTGACTTATACAACGATAGAATCCCTGTATTATCAGAGGGTCTCCAACCTTGGCGACTTTAAGACTTGCGGACTTCAACTCCCAGAGTTCCCCAGGCAGCTTCGCTGGCTGAGGAACTCTAGGAGTTGAAGTCCGCAAGTCTTAAAGTCGCCAAGATTGGAGATCTCCTGCTCTATCTACACTGCTCAAAAAAATAAAGGAAACACTTAAACAACACAATATAACTCCAAGTAAATCAAACTTCTGTGAAATCAAACTGTCCACTTAGGAAGCAACGCTGATTGACAACTTGGAGTTTATATTGTGTTGTTTAAGTGTTCCCTTCACTTTTTTTTGAGCAGTGTACTTTGAAATTAACTTGGATACCACGGGCTCGTCCAGACCTGCGTTCACCGATGGGCGTAAAAACTAGATCGAAAAGGATATTGAGATGTGAAGCAATATGAAATTGTATTTGGGTTTTTTTTAACAGCTCCTACTTTAATACCACTGATAACTACACAACCCCCTGGATAATTAGAATAGAATAACAGTGGGAAGGCACCTTGGAGGTCTTCTAGTCTAACCCCCTGCTTAGACAGGAATCCTACACTACTTCAGACAGATGATTTTTTTTAAAAAAAGTAGTTATTATGTAAACATTTAAAAAAAAGATAGTACATAATCTATCATTTTACAATATACTTATTTGTTTGTTTCAATTTTGTATTTGCATTTTATAAGACAAGCAACAAAACAACACAACATAACAAACACCACCCCCGTCCCTTTTGAACTGTTATCCTCACAGTTCCTTCTTTATATAGTTATACGGCCTGTAACATCAGCGGTGATTATATGATTATTCTATAGTTCCAGTAAAACTAAGGTCAAGTTGTTGCTATCATAATCTTATGAATAAAGTTAATTCTGGGAACATCGGGTTTTATTTACAGCTATTTTCAGATGATTATCTAACATCTTCTTAAAAACTTTAAAAAAGTAGTTTTAAAATGGCGGGGGGGGCCAGACACTTAGGCTGTATGGGGCCCCAAAATTCCTGATGGCGGCCCTGAGTCTGCCCTTATACTATTGCCTGTATTTTATCTTACAATGGATATATGTTTATCCCAGGCATGTTTAAATTCATTTACTGTGGATTTACCAACCACGTCTGCTGGAAGTTTGTTCCAAGGATCTACTACTCTTTCAGTGAAATAATATTTTCTCGCGTTGCTTTTGATCTTTCCCCCAACTAACTTCAGATCGTGTCCCCTTGTTCTTGTGTTCACTTTCCTATTAAAAACACTTCCCTCCTGGACCTTATTTAAGCCTTTAACATATTTAAATGTTTCGATCATGTCCCCCCTTTTCCTTCTGTCCTCCAGACTCTACAGATTGAGTTCATGAAGTCTTTCCTGATACGTTTTATGCTTAAGACCTTCCACCATTCTTGTAGCCCGTCTTTGGACCCGTTCAATTTTGTCAATATCTTTTTGTAGGTGAGGTCTCCAGAACTGAACACAGTACTCCAAATGTGGTCTCACCAGCACTCTATATAAGGGGATCATAATCTCCCTCTTCCTGCTTGTTATACCTCTAGCTATGCAGCCAAGCATCCTACTTGCTTTTCCTACTGCCCGACCACACTGCTCACCCATTTTGAGACTTTAGTAACAGAGTAGTTGATGCAAGGAACTCATTACCTGCCTCTGTAGTATCTAACCCCAAAGCTTTACCCTTAGACTCTCCACTGTTGACCTCACCTAATTCCTAAGGGTCAGAAAGGGGCATGCATACGTGCACTAGAGAGCCTTCTGTCCCGTCCTAATGTTTCTCTCTTACTAGTATCATGTACTACAGTATCATGTATAGTAGTAATGATACTAGTATCATTAATATATGAATATTGTTGTATCTTTGTATACCCCCAATACATACTTGACAAAACAAACAAATAAAATAAAACAAATAAGTCCACGCTCCCAAACCAGTCCTCCAGTTGCCAGGGCTTGGGGGGAAAAAACCCCTCTGCACAAAGTATTCTGGTGTTTTGCACGACACAAAACGCACACTCCTGTCACAATGCAAACCAGTAGGGAAAGTAAATGGAACCCACCCCTGGCGTGTAGTAATAATAATAGATGTTACAAAGTATATTTTTGTGACATTTGTGATAAAGGTCTAATATATGGAAGGCATCTGCTAATATTTTGAAAAACACACTAAAATGAAAAAAAGAATTGCCCTGGGTACCATACTACTCCATTTATGATCACAATTGAGCCCCATTGCTTCAGTCAGGTCCTCCATTTTGGAGGGAATATACTGGCTGCTGATTGGCTAGAGCAGTGTTTCCCAACCATGGCAACTTGAAGATATTTGGACTTCAACTCCCAGAATTCCCCAGCCAGCAAATGCTGGCTGGGGAATTCTGGGAGTTGAAGTCCAGATATCTTCAAGTTGTCAAGGTTGGGAAACACTGGGCTAGCTCCCTATAAAATGGCTGCCTGTCAGAATGAGCCTTTGCTGAGTGGTAAATAGTTGCCAATTAAAGAGCTGCTGTTTTTCCAGTGCTGTTTTAACTAAAAACAATCAGTAAGTGAAGGGTTGTAAGTCAATGGCTATCTGTACACAGAAATCTACTGACTACTTCACCTTCAACCGCAACAACACGCAAGTATGTAATAGATTCAAACTTAACGTAAACCGCTCCAAACTAGATCGCAGAAAATACAACTTCAGCAACAGTGATTATTATTATTTATTATTTATTATTATTTATTAGATTTGTATGCAGCCCCTCTCCGTAGACTCGGGGCGGCTCACAACATACAATAAAACAATTCATAATAAATCTAATAATTTTTTAAAAAAACATTTTAAAACCCCATTATTAAACCAGACATACACACAGACATACCATATACAAGTTGTATAGGGCTGAGGGGGGGGGGAATGCCTAATTCCCCCATGCCTGACGGCAGAGGTGAGTTTTAAGGAGCTTACGGAAAGCAAGGAGGGTGGGGGCAGTTCTAATCTCCGGGGGGAGCTGATTCCAGAGAGTCGGGGCAGCCACAGAGAAGGCTCTTCCCCTGGGACCCGCCAGACGACATTGTTTCGTCAAGGGGACCCGGAGAAGGCCAAATCTGTGGGACCTAATCGGTCGCTGGGATTCGTGCAGCAGAAGGCGGTCCCGGAGATATTCTGGTCCGATGCCATGAAAGGTCATAACCTTTCGGCAACCAATGCAGACTGTGGAGTGTTGGTGTGACATGGGCATATTTAGGGAAGCCCATGATTGCTCTCGCAGCTGCATTCTGCACAATCTGAAGTTTCCGAACACTTTTCAAAGCCTATTGTCTTCTTTTATCCTTATTTACTACTTATGTTATGCTTATACAAACTACAATCCTATACTTGTTCGACTAAATAAATAAATGAGTGAGTGAATGAGTAAGTCAATCAATCAATCTCTCCTCCCACAGGGATGTTTACCCTTCAGCATGGAGTTTGGATTGTTGCTCCTTGTCATAAAATGAGACAAGGCAGTGAGAACAATCACCCCATGGAACAGAAGTTGCCTTCGGAAATTGTGGGAGCTTCATCACTTGAGATTTTCAAGAAGAGATTAGACTGCCATCTGTCAGAAATGGTTTAGGGCAGTGATGGCGAGCCTACGGCACAGGTACCACAGGTGACACGTGGAGCCATTATTATTATCATTATTATCATCATCATTATTATTATCATTATCATTATTATTATCATTATTATCATTATCATTATCATCATCATCATCATCATCATCATTATTATTATTATTATTATTATATTTGTATGCCACCCATCTCTGAAGACTCAGGGCAGCTCACAACACAAAACATTACAAATCCAATGATTAAAACAATTTAAAACCCTTAATATAAAAAAAACCCATACATCTCATACAAACCATACATAAAACGGAAATGGCCCAGGGGAATCAATTCCGCCATGTCTGACGACAAGAGGTGGGTTTTAAGGAGTTTACGAAAGATAAGGAGGGTGGAGGCAATCCTGATCTCCCAGGGGAGTTGATTCCAGAGGGTCGGGGCCGCCACAGAGAAGGCTCTTCCCCTGGGTCCCGCCAGACGACATTGTTTAGTAGACGGGACCCGGAGGAGGCCAACTAGGTGGGACCTAATCGGTCGCTGGGATTTGTGCGGCAGAAGCCGATCTCGCAAGTAATCTGGTCCGATGCCATGAAGGGCTTTATAGGTCATAACCAACACTTTGAATTGTGACCGGAAACTGATCAGCAACTAATGCAGACTGCAGAGTGTTGGTGTGACATGGGCACTGGTTTAAGGTCTCCTGCTTGGGCTGGGGATTGGACTAGATGAACTACAAGGTCCCTTCCAACTCTGGACGGGAACCCATACAAGATTTTATTGAGGGAGGGCGGCCAAACTTGAGTTGAGACTACACTTCCCAGAATTCCTCGAAATAGGATTCACATTTTCTTCTGAAGGAGGCTGCTGCCACCCTATGGTTATTCCCGTAACTGCATTAAAAGGAAATCAGATACGTATATGCAATTTTCCAGAGGTGAGAGGTGGAGTGGGGCCCGTCTCTCTTATATTCAAACTATTCTGTCCTCTCTTCTTAAGGATAGAGGTTGGGAGCATCAATTTTGGAACCTTCCAGAAAAAAAAACACAGTTTCATAGGACTGGTAACAAGAGCTTTCCTCGTCAAATCTCGCGAGCGCTTTTGCATTTAAAAACAATCTTTCCTTTAAGTCAATTACATTAATTACACAATTAAAATTCATTTCTGATCTTTTAGCTTTGATACTATGCCTTATCAAATCATTAAAAAAAATTAGCTAAAGCAGGTGCGCGAGATGTCGCTGAGTTTCTCAAGAGGAACGGGCAGAGGGCGCCCTAGACCAAAGGATCGCTTATGTTACTCCTACTTCCCGGATTCAAACAGTTTGTGGGAATTTGGGACCACATGCTATAGCAACACAGCATCTGCCTCCTTCCTTCCTTCCTTCCTTCCTTCCTTCCTTCCTTCCTTCCTTCCTTCCTTCCTTCCTTCCTCCCTCCCTCCCTCCCTTCCTTCCTCTTCCCACCCCCCTTCTGAATAAAGGGAGCAAACCAGTAGCAAGGTAAGTTGGAACCCACCCCTGGCCCCAGCCCTCTGGAATCAACTCCCCCCCGGAGATTAGAACTGCTCCCACCCTCCTTGTCTTCCGTAAACTACTTAAGACCCACCTATACCGCCAGGCATGGGGGATTTGAGACACCTTCCCCCAGGCTTATTATAATTTATGTTTGGTATGTATGTGCTGTTTGGTTTTTAATTATAATAGGTTTTTTAGGTTTTTTTAATATTAGATTTGTGCCAGTATAATATTGTTTTTATCTTTGTTGTGAGCCGCACCGAGGGGTGGCATACAAATCTAATATTATTATTATTATTATTATTATTATTATTATTATTATTATTATTATTATTATCAACTTGCTAGATCACTCGAGCGAAAGCAGCCTAATAGAAGGTAAAGGTGTAGCTTCGAGGCGATAGGTGGTGGAAGGGACTAAATTGCTGGCTAGGTCTCCGGAGGTTGAGAATATCTCTACAAGCTTCGCTGCTCTCCTCCTCTGAAAGTTGCGGTTATTTATCAACTTTAATCTTTACTCTTCAACAGTGCGGAAAATTGGCACTTAATTTGCTTTGGGAGGGAGAGTATTGGAGGATTAATTGCTGCTCCTTTTTTCCTCCCAGCATTTAGACTCTTGTATTGCCTCAGCTAAGGGGCTCCAGCTATTGACACATTCATTTCCTGGATGCTTCTTTGCTCCTTCCTGTCCGTTGTCTTCAGCTGATGATGAATGGGGTTTTTTTGAGCAAGGGGGTTGGGATCAAAGACGCTGGAGGGGAAAAGACAGGAGTAGCAAGGACCTGTAGAAAAAGCCAATTTTTCTGAGTTGGCCCAAGGACATTTATTTTACAGGGTGCGTTTATTTTATTTTATTATTTTTTTTTAATCTATCTATCTATCTATCTATCTATCTATCTATCTATCTATCTATCTAAATATCTATCTACCTACCTACCTACCTACCTATCTACCTACCTACCTACCCATCTATTTATTTATTTATTGGATTTGTATGCCGCCCCTCTCCGAAGACTCGGGGCGTCTAACAGGAATAATAAGACAGCGTATAACAATAATCCAATACTAAAAACAATTAAAACCCATTATAATAAAAAACCAAACATACATACAGACATACCATGCATAAAATTGTGAAGGCCTAGGGGGAAAGTGTATCTTAGTTCCCCCATGCCTGGCGGCAGAGGTGGGTTTTAAGCAGCTTACGAAAGGCAAGGAGGGTGGGGGCAATTCTAATCTCTGGGGGGAGTTGGTTCCAGAGGGTCGGGGCCGCCACAGAGAAGGCTCTTCCTCTGGGTCCCGCCAAGCGACATTGTTTAGTTGACGGGACTAGGAGAACCGGTTGCTGGGATTCGTGCGGCAGAAGGCGGTCCCTGAGATAATCTGGTCCGGTGCCATGAAGGGCTTTATAGGTCATAACCAACACTTTGAATTGTGACCGGAAACTGATCGGCAACCAGTGCAGACTGTGGAGTGTTGGAGAAACATGGGCATGCCTTGGGAAGCCCATGATTGCTCTCGCAGCTGCATTCTGCACGATCTGAAGTTTCCAAACACTTTTCAAAGGTACCCCATGTAGAGAGCATTACAGTAGTCGAACCTCGAGGTGATGAGGGCATCAGTGACTGTGAGCAGTGAGTCCCGGTCCAGATAGGACCGCAACTGGTGCACCAGGCGAAACTGGGCAAACGCCCCCCTCACCACAGCTGAAAGATGTTTGTCTAATGTGAGCTGTGGATCGAGGAAGACGCCCAGGTTGCGGACCCTCTCTGGGGGGGGGTCAATAATCCCCCCCCCCAGGGTAATGGAAGGACAGATGGAATTGTCCTTGGGAGGCAAAACCCACAGCCACTCCGTCTTATCCGGGTTGAGCTTGAGTCTGTTGACACCCATCCAGACCCCAACAGCCTCCAGGCACCGGCACATCAGGTTGAATCTCTCCTTGGTCAGTTTCCATCTGTTGTTTCTGGTCTGGCCCTCTGGTGCCCTGGAAAATAGTGTGACCCTTTCCTCTCTGTGGCAACACCTCAAATATCTGTATATTGCTATCATGTCCCCTCTGGCCCTCCTTTTGGCTAAACTATCCATGCCCAGTTCGTATGTCTTGGTTTCCAGTCCCTTTATCATTCTGGTTGCTTTTTTCTGACGTGAAATTTTCCCCATTAATAATAATAATAATAATAATAACAACAACAACAACAACAACAACAACAACAACAACAACAACAGAGTTGGAAGGGACCTTGGAGGTCTTCTAGTCCACCCCCTTGCTTAGGCAGGAAACGCTGCACTACTTCAGACAAATGGTTATCCAACATCTGCTTAAAAACTTCCAGTGTTTGAGCTTTCACAACTTCTGGAGGCATGCCACTAAGAGCTTTGGCGTTTTGTTTCTGGGTCGTATTCAAAAACCCAGGTTTCATCCCCAGTGATGACGTTGTCCAAATAATCAGGTTCAATTTCTATGCGTTGCAAAAGTTCACTTGAAATTTCCATTCCATTTTTTTTGGGACACAGTCGGTGCGCAGAGGTTTACAATAACTGATGTCCTGCCATTTCCACGGCTTGGAGAGCACTGAGACCGGTTTCGCGGCAAAGCTTAGTGTCCCCCCTCCACCTACTCCAAGTGCTTCGGTCCCACTCCGACCAATAGGAACGGCGTTGGAAATTCAATTGCATTCAATTGTGCCTATATATATTGTTTTATCGTCTGTTGTGAGCCGCCCCGAGTCTTCGGAGAGGGGCGGCATACAAATCTAATACATTATTATTATTATTATTATTATTATTATTATTATTATTATTATTATCCGGTCACAATTCAAAGTGTTGGTCATGACCTTTAAAGCCCTACATGGCATTGGACCAGATTACCTCCGGAACCGCCTGCTACCGCACGAATCCCAGCGACCGATAAGGTCCCACAGAGTTGGCCTTCTCCGGGTCCCGTCGACTAAACAATGTCGTTTGGCGAGCCCCAGGGGAAGAGCCTTCTCTGTGGTGGCCCCGGCCCTCTGGAACCAACTCCCCCCGGAGATTAGAACTGCCCCCACCCTCTCTGTCTTTCGTAAACTACTCAAGACTCACTTATACCGCCAGGCATGGGGGAGTTGAGATATTCCTTCCCCCTAGGCCATTACAAGTTATGCATGGTATGTTTGTGTGTATGTTTGGTTTTATAATAAGGGTTTTTAATTGTTTTATTATTGGATTGTTACATGTTGTTTTTATCATTGTTGTTAGCCGCCCCGAGTCTACGGAGAGGGGCGGCATACAAATCCAATAAATTATTATTATTATTATTATTATTATTATTATTATTATTATTATTATTATTACTACTACTTTTGGAACGCCCCCTGTATAAGGCAAAATGGTATTGCTATTGGCTAATTGGCTGGTTTTTAGTCCCAGCTTTTTGCCAAGCCAAGGGTGGGGTAGCTAATGATGCGTCAGGGCTGCCCTTTAGCCCCAAGTGCAGAGCTGGCACCACAAAAGACACACACCGCTGTAGCCAACGGTGGAGCCTCTTAGCTCTGTTCTCTTTGCACTGGGTGTAGCCCACCGCACTCGGTTTTCCACGAGGACGATCGGACCCCAACTTAAGCAAAACCAGATCTCCGAGCATCTATTTTGGTCCTCCGTTTTTGCAGAGAGGTTTGGCTTTTTTGCAATTTCCTCTAAAAGGAAATTTAGAGGCAATTTCTTTTCTGTTCGTCACCCTTGGAGTCTTCTTGTTTGACGTAAGAGGGCATTATATAGACAGAGATTCATGTTGGGGAAAAAATATTCACCTGGTTCAGCTCCAAGCTGGGAGAAAGGGTAGTTCTGGGCAGCTGACCGCGTGGAGTTGAGTGTGAGGGGCTTTTAGAATAGAATAGAATTCTTTATCGGCCTAGTGTGATTTATTTATTTATTTTGATTTATTTGATTTTTTTTTAATGCCGCCATTCTCCTTAGACTCAGGGCGGCTTACAACATGTTAGCAACAGCACTTTCTAACCAAGACAAATTCCTTGTGTGTCCAATCACTCTTGGCCAATAAAGAATTCTATTCTATTCTATTCTTATTTATTTATTTACCTACTTACTTACTTACTTACTTACTTACTTACTTACTTACTTACTTACTTACTTACTTATTGGATTTGTATGCCACCCCTCTCCGAAGACTCAGGGCGGCTCACAACATATATAAAAACAGGTAGTACATTTAATCCAAATAATATAGTTAAAAACCTTAAAAATCCTAAAATAATTAAAAACATTCATTATTATTCTATTCTATTCTATTCTACATTCTACATTATTCAGTATTCTATATTCTATATTCATTCTATATACTATACGCTATACTCTATATTCTATATTTTATACTCATTCTATATTCAATATTCTGCATCTGCATTCTGTATTTCATATTCTACATTCTACATTCTACATTATTCTGTATTCTATATTCTATATTCATTCTATATTCTATATTCTATACGCTATACTCTATATTCTATATTCTATATTTTATATTCATTCTATATTCAATATTCTGCATCTGCATTCTGTATTTCATATTCTACATTCTACATTATTCTGTATTCTTTATTCTATATTCATTCTATATTCTATATGCTATACTCTATATTCTATAGTCTATATTCATTCTATATTCAATATTCTGCATCTGCATTCTATATTTCATATTCTATATTGTACATTCTACATTATTCTGTATTCTGTATTCTATATTCTATATTCATTCTATATACTATACGCTATACTCTATACTCTATATTCTATATTCTATATTCATTCTATATTCAATATTCTGCATCTGCATTCTATATTTCATATTCTATATTCTACATTCTACATTATTCTGTATTCTGTATTCTATATTCTATATTTATTCTATATTCTATACGCTATACTCTATATTCTATATTCTATATTTTATATTCTTTCTATATCCAATATTCTGCATCTGAATTCTGTATTTCATATTCTATATTCTACATTATTCTGTATTCTGTATTCTATATTCTATATTCATTCTATATACTATACACTATACTCTATATTCTATATTTTATATTCATTCCATATCCAATATTCTGCATCTGCATTCTGTATTTCATATTCTACATTCTACATTATTCTGTATTCTTTATTCTATATTCATTCTATATTCTATACGCTATACTCTATATTCTATATTCTATATTCATTCTATATTCAATATTCTGCATCTGCATTCTATATTTCATATTCTATATTGTACATTCTACATTATTCTGTATTCTGTATTCTATATTCTATATTCATTCTATATACTATACGCTATACTCTATACTCTATATTCTATGTTTTATATTCATTCCATATTCCATATTCTGCATCTGCGTTCTGTATTTCATATTCTATATTCTAATTGGAGCGGCAGGGAGTGTGCTAAATGGTAAAAGGAAAAAAACCCATTTCCCTGCACGAAGGAGGTACGTAGCCAAAGGAAAATGCCTGGAATTAGGGAACAAGAAGTCCAGAGGCTGTTTCTCTCCTGACAAGCAATGTGAATTTGGCAGCAGGTTTGGGGCATCATCGGTGAAACAGTAGATAGCATCTCCTTGTCCCAAACGATCCTCCAGCTGCGCTCTGAATAGGATGAAATCTGAAACCTTCCCACAGTCCCGTTTTGCTACTGTATTGATTGAAAGAAATGTCTTTCTCAGGTATATGGTCAGTGTTTGGGGGGGGGGGGAGCCCCGATGGTCACTTTGCATCCTAAATTATCTGATTCTGAATGCAGATTTTCACAGAAACATGGTTTTCCTCCCTGTTTTGCTCTTTAACATGAATGACTCCCAGAAGCAAACTTTAGAATGTTAATTTTTCCATGTAAATACTTCAAAAAAATATTTGAATATGCAACAGTTCAGATGCCTTCTTTCTTTCTTTCTTTCTTTCTTTCTTTCTTTCTTTCTTTCTTTTTCTTGCTTGCTTGCTTGCCTGTATAGCTTGGTCTTGAATTCTAATGGCCATATAAAAGGATATAAGGTGCTTTGGAGAATAGGTTTTTAAAAATTGATTTTATAATAGAACATACACACAACATATAACAATGTGCTCAGTGTTTAAGTGCCCACCACCAGACAATATTCACACCCTTCCACCCAAATGGGGGCATATTTTGTATACACCATTTTAACTCAAGAGCAATATATCTATTGACATATTACAAAGTGATTCTAATTTATTCTGTATAGCTTGGTCTCGAATTCTACTGGCCATATAAGAGGATATAAGGTGCTTTGGAGAATAGGTTGACTCAGTGAAGGGCTACCAAATTTTTTGCTACCCCACTGTGGGCATGGCTTATGCAGGATGCTCTACATTTTCTTTCAACATCTTTCAGGGCAAATTAGATGCTCTGGGGTGGAGCTCCATTTTCACTACCCCGCTGTGTTTCCCCCCTGTCTGGGCAGCAGCCCACCCCTTTACCTGTGCATTTTGGGTTTTTTTTTTTGCTTAAATATACAACCTTACTTTTTTCTCCATTGAATTTCATTTTGTTAGATAGCGCCCACTTTTCAAATTTGTCAAGATCCTTCTGTATTTGGTGTCATCTGCAATTTGATCAGTTCCCCATCTATCCCCTTATCCAAGTCATTGATGATGGTAGTAGCATTGAGTATGCATGCAGTCTCCAAACCATTTGTAGGTATCCTATTTCATGGATTAGATGAGTTAACTTAGAAATATGGAGCCAACCAAATTACCCCCGGAAGCCGAGTAACGACGCTGAGACTTGTTGTGGATTAAATATGGGTCATTTATTGAATTAACATAAATTTAAATAAATTTGAATACGTCAATTTAAATATTTAAATTCCAAACAAACTAAGGACCTGCAGAGGCCAAAACTAACGGGGCGGAAATTCCTACCAGAAAAATTCCTTGGCAACTTTGGGCAAAAACTCCTTGCTGAACCAGGTGAAGGTACCACCTTCACCTGGATCGAAGCCACGCCCCTTCATCGTGTGGGAGGAGTTCACCCTCCAATCCCCGTGGGAAATTGGATCCGGTGATTCCCATGGACATCCTCTCTCCAATCCCCGACGTTGTTTGAACCTCTAGTTCCTGGAGAGAGGCGGTCCATCACCCTTTAAAGGATGCCCGAAAGGAGCATGCGCAGTCACTTCTAATTACCCATTTCCGCCCCTAACCTGCCAAACCCCAATGACCAAAGGGAAGCCTATACCACTAAATGCGCCGCACCCCATAACCAATCCAGTCTGCACCATCAGTGTGGAATAGGCGAAAAAACGGCCGCCTCTAAAGGGGAAACTGCAAAAAATTCCTATTCGGCCCCAAGGCGACCTCCTTGGACACACTGTTGATAGCGGAGGGTGGGCGGGTGTTCACCTGCAGAGGGAGCCAGAGCAAGGGGGAGGTCCTGACCAGATCACCCTTAAATAGGGCGACCCAGAACCTCCCCCTGGACCCAAAAGGCAGCGCGCCACCTTGGCACGCTGCCAAAAGCCGAACTTCTGGGTTCCAAGGAACCCGGAAATCCTGAGCTCAGAAGAGCTGCCGCAGTGTCTCCCCCGGCTCCAAGGTAATTTCAGCCGGTGATTTGAAGTCACCAGCCAGGCATTTTTGGAGCAGATAAACCCTGTTACTTCAGTCAGGTCCTCCATTTTGGAGGGAAAATACTGGCTGCTGATTGGCTAGAGCAGTGTTTCCCAACCTTGGCAACTTGAAGATATTTGGACTTCAATTCCCAGAATTCTTAATTCTCTTCCCTACCTCTACGAAGGGTGTTTATAGTGGTACCTCTACCTACAAACGCCTCTGCTTATGAACTTTTCTAGTTAAGAACCGGGTGTTCAAGATTTTTTTTGCCTCTTCTCAAGAACCATTTTCCACTTACAAACCCGAGCCTCCGAAACTGTAACTGGAAAAGGCAGGGAGAAGCCTTTGTGGGGCCTCTCTAGGAATCTCCTGGGAGGAAACTGTAATCGGAAAAGGCAGGGAGAAGCCTCCGTGAGGCCTCTCTAGGAATCTCCTGGGAGGAAACTGTAACCGGAAAAGGCAGGGAGAAGCCTCCGTGAGGCCTCTCTAGGAATCTCCTGGGAGGAAACTGTAACCGGAAAAGGCAGGGAGAAGCCTTTGTGGGGCCTCTCTAGGAATCTCCTGGGAGGAAACTGTAATCGGAAAAGGCAGGGAGAAGCCTCCGTGAGGCCTCTCTAGGAATCTCCTGGGAGGAAACTGTAACCGGAAAAGGCAGGGAGAAGCCTCCGTGAGGCCTCTCTAGGAATCTCCTGGGAGGAAACTGTAACCGGAAAAGGCAGGGAGAAGCCTCCGTGAGGCCTCTCTAGGAATCTCCTGGGAGGAAACTGTAACCGGAAAAGGCAGGGAGAAGCCTTTGTGGGGCCTCTCTAGGAATCTCCTGGGAGGAAACTGTAATCGGAAAAGGCAGGGAGAAGCCTCCGTGAGGCCTCTCTAGGAATCTCCTGGGAGGAAACTGTAACCGGAAAAGGCAGGGAGAAGCCTCCGTGAGGCCTCTCTAGGAATCTCCTGGGAGGAAACTGTAACCGGAAAAGGCAGGGAGAAGCCTTTGTGGGGCCTCTCTAGGAATCTCCTGGGAGGAAACTGTAATCGGAAAAGGCAGGGAGAAGCCTCCGTGAGGCCTCTCTAGGAATCTCCTGGGAGGAAACTGTAACCGGAAAAGGCAGGGAGAAGCCTCCGTGAGGCCTCTCTAGGAATCTCCTGGGAGGAAACTGTAACCGGAAAAGGCAGGGAGAAGCCTCCGTGGGGCCTCTCTAGGAATCTCCTGGGAGGAAACAGGGCCTCCACCCTCCCTGTGGTTTCCCCAATCGCATGCATTATTTGCTTTTACATTGATTCCTATGGGAAAAATTGCTTCTTCTTTCAAACTTTTCTACTTAAGAACCTGATCAGGGAACGAATTAAGTTCGTAAGTAGAGGTACCACTGTATACCTTCCCCACATTGGTCTAGTCTCTCTCTCTGCCTCCCACCCATCAATTTCAGAGATGGAAAGCTGTTTTGGTACGGGAATGCCTGGATCTCCTTACAAGTCACTAAAGGAACCTTTGGCTGCATTTCTGCCTAATTAGATTGGTTTCCCTGCCTATATGTTTTCCAAAAAGCTTGGCCCTCCCTTCCCCCTTTTCCTAAAAGTCTCAGGCTGCACTGTGCAAAATTAATTAAGGCAACTGCTAACTTGGCAATGGTAAGAAAAAGGGAGGAGGGTCAGGAGAGCAAGATGGAATGGCGTCTTTATAAACCAAGGACAAATGCGTGCAGAAGGGCTCCTGAAACCAAAAAAAAAAAGGAGATTAGCATTCTGCCTGGATAGCTCTGG
Organism: Erythrolamprus reginae; assembly: GCF_031021105.1. Taxonomy (NCBI): domain Eukaryota; kingdom Metazoa; phylum Chordata; class Lepidosauria; order Squamata; family Dipsadidae; genus Erythrolamprus; species Erythrolamprus reginae. Next base: position 6,467,011 of record NC_091961.1, on the reverse strand, counting down.
AAGGAAGTGTGATTCAGCAGGGAGCAGATAGATATCCAGATACACAATCCTTGGGATGCAATCTACCCCCCATCCCCAATACCCATAATCTCCAATTTGTAACTCCGAGGCAGGGTTGAAATCTACAAGGTTCTGATAGGTTCTGGAGAACCGGTAGTGGAAATTTGGAGTATTTCGGTGAACTAGCAAGTACCACCTCTGGCAGGCTCCCAAGTGGGGTAGGAATGGAGATTTTACAGTATCCTTCCCCCAGGAGTGGAGAGGGGATTTTGCAGTATCTTTCCCCCAGGAGTGGAGAGGGGATTTTGTAGTATCCTTCTCCCAGGAATGGAGAGGGGATTGTGCAGTATCCTTTCCCTGGAGTGGAGAATGGATTTTGCAGTATCCTTCCTCCAGGAGTGGAGAGGGGATTGTGCAGTATCCTTTCTCTGGAGTGGAGAGCGGATTTTGCAGTATCCTTCCCCAGAAGTGGAGAATGGATTGTGCAGTATCCTTTCCCTGGAGTGGAGAATGGATTTTGCAGTATCCTTCTCCCTGGAGTGGAGAGGGGATTGTGCAGTGTCCTTTCCCTGGAGTGGAGAATGGATTTTGCAGTATCCTTCCTCCAGGAGTGGAGAGGAGATTGTGCAGTATCCTTCTCCCAGGAGTGGAGAGGGGATTTTGCAGTATCCTTCTCCCAGGAGTGGAGAGGGGATTGTGCAGTATCCTTCCCCCAGGAGTGGAGAGGGGATTGTGCAGTATCCTTTCTCTGGAGTGGAGAGCGGATTTTGCAGTATCCTTCCCCCAGAAGTGGAGAATGGATTGTGCAGTATCCTTTCCCTGGAGTGGAGAATGGATTTTGCAGTATCCTTCCCCCAGGAGTGGAGAGGGGATTTTGCAGTATCCTTCTCCCAGGAGTGGAGAGGGGATTGTGCAGTATCCTTCCCCCAGGAGTGGAGAGGGGATTGTGCAGTATCCTTCCCCAGGAGTGGAGAGGGGATTGTGCAGTATTCTTCCTCCAGGAGTGGAGAGGGGATTGTGCAGTATCCTTCCCCAGGAGTGGAGAGGGGATTGTGCAGTATTCTTCCTCCAGGAGTGGAGAGGGGATTGTGCAGTATTCTTCCTCCAGGAGTGGAGAGGGGATTGTGCAGTATCCTTCCCCAGGAGTGGAGAGGGGATTGTGCAGTATTCTTCCTCCAGGAGTGGAGAGGGGATTGTGCAGTACCCTTTCCCTGGAGTGGAGAATGGATTGTGCAGTATCCTTCCTCCAGGAGTGGAGAAGGGATTTCGCCATCACTGCCCTAGTCACTTTCCGTCTTGACTATTGCAACCCACTGTACATGGGGCTGCCCTTGAAGAGCATGCAGAAGCTCCAGCTGATGCAAAATGCAGCAGCCCGCATGGTTTAGTACATAAGGTCCAGGAGGGAAGTGTTTTTAATAGGAAAGTGAACACAAGAACAAGGGGACACAATCTGAGGTTAGTTGGAGGAAAGATCAAAAGCAACATGAGAAAATATTATTTTACTGAAAGAGTAGTAGATCCTTGGAACAAACTTCCAGCAGACGTGGTAGATAAATCCACAGTAACTGAATTTAAACATGCCTGGGATAAACATATATCCATCCTAAGATAAAATACAGAAAATAGTATAAGGGCAGACTAGATGGACCATGGGGTCTTTTTCTGCCGTCAGACTTCTATGTTTCTATGTTTCTATGTTTCTATACATACAGCCAACACCCTTGAAGACAGGCTCAAATTACAGAAAGACCTGGACAGACTAACACAGTGGGCCCACACCAACAAAATGATGTTCAACATCGACAAGAACAAAGTCCTTCACCTAGGTAAAAAAAAACCTGGACACACATACAGCCTGGGAGAAACCCCTCTCAGCAGTAGCGACGGCGAAAGAGATCTCGGAGTCTTGGTGGATAATCAGCTAAACATGAGCCAACAATGTGCAGCAGCAGCCAAAAAAGCCAATACAATCCTAAGCTGCATCAACAGGGGGATTCACTCCAAGACCAGGGAAGTCTTAATACCACTCTACTACGCCCTGGTCAGACCACACCTGGAGTACTGTGTTCAGTTCTGGTCACCACACTTCAAAAAAGACATTGAAACTCTGGAGAAGGTGCAGAAAAGAGCAACCAAAATGATCAGGGGTCTAGAAACCAAGACTTACGAAGAGAGACTGCGGGAACTGGGCATGGATAGCCTAGAGAAATGGAGGGCCAGAGCGGACATGATAGCAGTCTACAGGTTTACGAGGGGTTGCCACAGAGAGGAGGGGATCACTTTATTCTCCAGGGCATCGGAGGGCCGGACTAGGAACAACGGCTGGAAGCTGACCAAGAAGAGATTCAACCTGGAAATAAGGAAGAACTTCCTGGCCATCAGAACGATCAAGCAGTGGAACAAGCTACCAGCGGACGTTGTGAACTCCAATACTCTGGACATTTTAAAGAGGAAATTGGACTGCCATTTGGCTAGGATGCTATAGGGTTCCTGCTTAGGCAGGGGGTTGGACTTGATGACCCGCATGGTCCCTTCCAACTCTAACAATAAATAAATAAATAAATAAATATCCCATTCCACCTTAGCAGCCCACCTCTGGGCCCAATACATGGGAAAGAAACATTTCCTTGTCTTTTCATCCTTTTTTACCTAACTTGCAACAAGTGGGGTTTCAATGACCCTAGTAAGAGAGAGAGCTTTTCAGAAGGCCAACTAGGGGGAAAGAAGCTGATGTGGATGTGTGCACACGAACTGTCTCTTGTTCCAGCTGAATTTTTAGTGATTCAGAAGTCACAGGGAGGAAAGAGACCGATTCCAAAAGTATGGAACGCCCCGATATTTCAGGGCCAGCTTTACCCACAGAAGAACCTGACCCTTCGGACCCCAACGTTGTGCTTCTCGAGCTCTCCGATAGAACCATTCCAACCCCTTTCCTTGATTCCTGCGTTTAATAAAAGCGCATTTACAGAGTTATATGAATTCCAGATTTGAACTCTGGACTCAGGGGACCCATATTCCTGTCCTGGAACTCGTGCATCCGGTCTGAGGTTAGGAGAGGAGGAGGAGGACAGGAGGGAAAGGCCAGAAAGCCTGGAGCAGAACGTTCGTGGCTTGTGTATCCCTTCTGTCGCTGACACATGGAGGGGAGAGAGGAGGGCTGACAAACAGCATCTGGTAAAAGTCAGGTAGGGAGATCGCAGAGGGAAAGAAGTCAATCTGGCTGCCAACTTCCACCTCCCCTCCGTTGTTTTCTTTGCAGATGGATGGAGAGTTCAGCCAGGGAAAGGTTTTATGCACTCCATGCTGGCAGGTGGGGATTAAGTCACTGTCCCACTGGCTTAACTCCACGGCTTGGATTTTTGACTTTAACTAGGGGTGCGGAATGCACATGGCATCGTATTTCTTTGGCCAAGGAGGGAATGCCACCAGCGGTCAGTCAGCCTGGGTGCTCCCCAGTGAAGGGCTACCAAAATGTTTACTACCACACTGTGGGTGTGGCTTATGCAGGCAATTACAGTGGCAATTAACCCAAAATTAATCGAGGTTACAGGTAACTAGGTGTGCAGAGCTCAATGAAATTCAAATAATCTTATTAAGTGAGGAGAGAGGGAAGGAGGGAGGTATATACATATATCATTTTATATACAGTGGTACCTCTACTTAAGAACTTAATTCGTTCCGTGACCAGGTTCTTAAGTAGAAAAGTTTGTAAGTAGAAGCAATTTTTCCCATAGGAATCAATGTAAAAGCAAATAATGCATGCAAAACCATTAGGAAAGAAATAAAAGTTTGGAATCTGGGTGGGAGGAGGAAGACGAAGAAGAGGAGGACAGTCGCTGCCCGGAGTGAAGGGAGCATTTCTTTTCTCTGGATGCTGGCATAGGTTTATTCCTTCTCCATGCGCCCAGAGAAAGGAAAATGCTCTGTTCGCTCTGGACTGCCAAAGCCTCCTCAGGCGCCACCGAAAGGCTCCTCTGGCAGCCCAGAAGAGCCCGAAATGACCGGGATTAAAGGGGAAATGGCAGGAAAGTGGCTGGGCCTTTGTGCCGCTCTCAAATTTCCTAGGAAATTTTTCCCGGCTCGGGTTCTTAAGTAGAAAATGGTTCTTAAGAAGTGGCAAAAAAATCTTGAACACCTGGTTCTTATCTAGAAAAGTTAATAAGTAGAGGTGTTCTTAAGTAAAGGTACCAGTGTACAGAGGAACAGTTTTCATTGATCAGTTTCCGGTCACAATTCAAAGTGTTGGCAATGACCTATAAAGCCCTACATGGCATTGGACCAGAATACCTATGGGACCGCTTTCTGCCGCAGGAATCCCAGTGGCCGATTAGGTCCCACAGAGTTGGCCTTCTCTGAGTCCCGTCGACTAAACAATGTTGTCTGGCGGGACCTAGGGATAGAGCCTTCTCTGTGGTGGCCCCGGCCCTCTGGAATCAACTCCCCCTAGAGATTTGAACTGTCTCCACCCTCCTTGTCTTCCGCAAGATGTTAAAGACCCATTTATGCCCCCAATCCTCCCCCCTCCATCTTCTGACTTTAGCATTTGAGAATGGCATGTAGAATTGAATCTTATTTTAGTAATAATGGATTTTAAATTAGTTTTAATATTGGATTTGCATCATATTGTATTTTGTTACTGTTGTGAGCTGCTCCGAGTCCTCGGAGAGGGGCAGCATACAAATCTAATAATCATAATAATCATAATAATCATAATAATCATAATAATCATAATAATCATAATAATCATAATAATCATAATAATCATAATAATCATAATAATCATAATAATCATAATAATCATAATAATCATAATAATCATAATAATCATAATAATCATAATAATCATAATAATCATAATAATCATAATAATCATAATAATCATAATAATCACAATAATCACCATAATCACCATAATCACCATAATCACCATAATCATCATAATAATCATCACAATAATCACAATCATCACAATCATCACAATCATCACAATCATCACAATCATCACAATCATCACAATCATCACAATCATCATCATCATCATCATCATCATCTGGGGTGGAGCTCCATTTTCCCTACCCCACTGCGTTCCCCTCCGTCCGGGCAGCAGCCCACCCCTGGTTTATATGGAAGGGTAGAGGGCGAGTGGGAGCTGTAATGCTAGCTAAGGAATTCTGGGAGTTGAAGTCCACATGCCATAAAAGAGGCAACTTTGCTTACCCCTGGTTTGGCTGAGGGGGCTCAGGAGGAGGCCTACTCTGTGCGACCTAAGTAGGGCACGGGAAGCAGGAAGCAAATTGTCACCCCAGCGAGCGACACTGGGAAGGTTATTATTATTATTATTATTATTATTATTATTATTATTATTATTAATTAGATTTGTATGCCGCCCCTCTCCGAAGACTTGGGGCAGCTCACAACAGTAAGAAAAACAATATAGCAGTGAACAAATCTAATATTAAAAAACATATAAAACCCTATCATTATTTAAAAAACCAAACAGCACATTCATACCAAACATGAAACAAAGTATTAAAAAAAAAAGTCGAGGACTTAGCAGTTCTCTTGAACGATGATGATCGTTCAAGCCACTCCCACCTGGTCACATGGCCGGCAAGCCACTCCTACCCAGTCACATGACCAGTAGGCCACACCCCCAAAATAAGCCACACCCACAGCATGGAAGTAAAATTTTGGGCTGCCCATTACTGAATAAAACATATCCCAGCATTTGTAGAATTCAGACTCTTCCTTTTTTTATTTTATTCCCAGCGTTAATTTGTCCATCTCTGCACATATTGTAATTTTCCCGATGATCTCCTCCTCCTTCTTTTGTAAGTTTTGAATTCCACGAAGAAGAGCACTTCTGGCAAGGCAGAGTCCGCAAACAGGAAGGGCCCGATGTGCTGGCCCGAATCAAAACCCAGCTGGGCCTTGGAGTTTTGTCCACCGTTTGCTGCACTCCAAGATCTGGCCTTGGGGAGGAAGAGGTCAACCTTGGGCCAAGATTCCATCCCAACCGAGCCAGGAGTCCATATGGATGCAAAAGAATGGCATTGGGGGCTCTTTTTTTTTTTTTTGCTATCGTGCACTCTGGCCCAAGAATAATCCCTTCCCACACACTTCTCTCTTTGGCTGGACCCGACGTTAATGACTCTATAGAGCTCCCCCTGTTTATTTATTTTTTATCTATCTATCTATCTATCTATCTATCTATCTATCTATCTATCTATCTATCTATCTATCTTTCTATCTATCTATCTATCTATCTTTCTATCTATCTTTCTATCTATCTATCTATCTATCTATCCATCTTTCTATCTATGTTTCTATCTATCTATCTTTCTTTCTATCTATCTTTCTATCTATCTATCTATCTATCTTTCTTTCTATCTATCTTTCTATCTATCTATCTATCTTTCTATCTATCTATCTATCTATCTATCTATCTATCTATCTATCTATCTAGCTAGCTAGATAGCTATCTATCTATCTATCTATCTATCTATCTATCTATCTTTCTATCTATCTATCTATCTATCTTTCTATCTATCTATCTATCTATCTATCTATCTATCTTTCTATCTATCTATCTATCTTTCTATCTATCTATCTTTCTATCTATCTATCTATCTTTCTTTCTATCTATCTATCTTTCTATCTATCTATCTATCTATCTTTCTATCTATCTATCTATCTATCTATCTATCTTTCTATCTATCTTTCTATCTATCTTTCTTTCTATCTATCTATCTATCTATCTATCTATCTATCTATCTATCTTTCTATCTATCTATCTTTCTATCTATCTATCTATCTATCTATCTTTCTATCTATCTATCTTTCTATCTATCTATCTATCTATCTATCTTTCTATCTATCTATCTATCTATCTATCTATCTTTCTATCTATCTATCTATCTATCTATCTATCTATCTATCTTTCTATCTATCTATCTATCTATCTATCTATCTATCTATCTATCTATCTATCTATCTATCTATCTATCTAGCTATCTAGCTATCTAGCTATCTAGCTATCTATCTAGCTAGCTAGCTATCTAGCTAGTTAGTCCAATACACAATGAGGGTTTTAGTGGGTATATATTTAGTGGAGATATATATATATAGATGTGAAAATTTAAGGAATAGAACATATCAATTAGAGAACAGAAGGATATTACGACAGTAGTATAAGAAGATTAGAATAGAAGAATAGTAGATATGGTATAGGAGATATAGGAGAGCAATAGGACAGGGGACGGAAGGCACTCTAGTGCACTTGTACTCGCCCCTTACTGACCTCTTAGGATTCTGGATAGGTCAACCGTGGATAATCCAAGGGTAAAGTGTTGGGGGTTTGGGGATGACACTATGGAGTCCGGTAATGAGTTCCACACTTTGACAACTGGGTTATTGAAGTCATATTGTTTACAGTCAAGTTTGGAGCGGTTAATATTAAGTTTAAATCTGTTGTGTGCTCTTGTGTTGTTGGGGTTGAAGCTGAAGTAGTCGCCGACAGGCAGGACGTTGCAGCATATGATCTTGTGGGCAATACTTAGATCTTGTTTAAGGCGTCTTAGTTCTAAACTTTCTAGGCCCAGGATTGAAAGTCTAGTCTCATAGGGTATTCTATTTCGAGTGGAGGAGTGAAGGGCTCTTCTGGTGAAGTATCTTTGGACATTTTCAAGGGTGTTGATGTCTGAGATGTGATATGGGTTCCAAACGGATGAGCTGTATTCGAGGATGGGTCTGGCAAAAGTTTTGTAAGCTCTGGTAAGTAGTGTGAGATTGCCGGAGCAGAAGCTACGTAGGATTAGGTTTACAACTCTTGAAGCCTTCTTGGCTATGTTGTTGCAGTGGGCTTTGGCACTTAAATCTTTTGTTATTATTATACCGAGTGGTAACGGGTAGATCATTTGTGTGTTGCTTTCTGTGTTGTGCTAACAAATCTAACACTGCAGACTGTGTTCCAACTGCTTGCAATCTGTTGTTGTTTCATCCTGACAGATCCCAGAGCCATTTGCCTGCTTTCTCCCGCAAGCCCCAACTGTTCCTTGTCAAAACTGAAATCGGAGATTGAATGGCCTTACGTTCTTCAGGGTTCTAGGTCTCCTCCTGGGCGTATCAGAAAGTGAGTTTAATCCTTGGCATTCAACTCAAGGTAGGTAGGGAAAGAGCTTTGAAAAGCAATCAAACTTCTTACGTATGCATATACAAGTAGCGTACATGTAAATAGCTTATGTAAATAGAATAAGTTCTGTCTAACCGCAAACGGGAAAAGCCGTGAGCGGGAAATTTAAAACAGCTGTCTAGCCGCACTTTTTCCAAATGGTTACAGTATAAAAGTTGGACCTATTCATTCTGTTACCAGTTCCCAATTGATCCACACAACTAGCTTCTAGACCAGTGTTTCTCAACCTGGGCCGTTTGAAGATTTGTGGACTTCAACTCCCAGAATTCCCCAGCCAGCAACGCTGTTTTTTTCTTTTTCCCCCCCTTCTGGGCTCTGGGTCTGTTTTTCCTATCACAGTAAATGAGGTTGAATGTGTATAATTTAAGAAGAGCTGTGCGTGTGTGTACATACACATACAGTTTATATAGTAGATAATGTATATTTTTGTGTGCCTGTGTGTAATATGTATGTACACCTATTGCATATATATATATAATTAAATAGTATATTTTGAATGTTCAGTAATAGTCAATAAATTTATTTATTTATTTATTTATTTATCCATCCATCCATCCATCCATCCATCCATCCATCCATCTATCTATCTATCTATCTATCTATCTATTTATTAGATTTGTATGCCGCCCCTCTCCGTAGACTGGGGAAATAGGGAAATTGTATCTCTTTGAGGCGAGGAGAGGCCAGGCACCCTAACCCTAACCCTTGACGTGAGTGACGTCAAGTTGGCCACCTTTAAGCCAGTCACCTGACCTTTAAGCCACCCTGGGTCACATGATCCTCAAGCCATTCCCACCTGGTCACATGGCTGGCAAGCCACACCCACAAAATAAGCCGCACCCACTTTTGCAGCCCTTCGCTGAGCTACAGGTATATTTATTTCCAAGGATGCTTCTAGACCTTAAAGGTTGGTTTTGGTAGGTAGGTTCAGGTGATTGTAATTAAGTCCTTGGAAATATTCCACCACAACCTCCCCACCACCAAAAAACAACAACCCAAAAAAGTCAGCGTTTGTAGAGGAGATCCTGGAATATGGGGGAGGAATCTCATTGATATTTTTGTGCAAATAGTGGTTGTTGTATAAATTACCACGAGGATTATTTGTCAGAGTATCTGCCATCTATTCCCCAGAAGTATCCACTGATTAAAATACATTGGGCAAAAAGAGGAAGGAAGGAAGGAAGGAAGGAAGGAAGGAAGGAGAGGGAAGGAAGAGGAAGGAAGGAAGGAAGGAAGGGGGGAGGAAAGGAAGGACGGAAGGAAGGAAAGAAGGAAGGGGGGAGGAAAGGAAGGACGGAAGGAAGGAAGGAGAGGGAAGGAAGGGGAAGGAAGGAAGGAAGGAAGGAAGGGGGGAGGAAAGGAAGGACGGAAGGAAGGAAGGAAGGAGAGGGAAGGAAGGAGAAGGAAGGAAGGAAAGAAGGAAGGAAGGAGAGGGAAGGAAGGAAGGAAAGATAGGGAAGTAAGAGGAATGAAGGAAGGAGGGAGAGAGGGAGAGAGGGAGGGAAGGAGGGAAGGAAGGAAGGAAAGAAGGAAGGAAGGATAGGGAAGGAAGAGGAATGAAGGAAGGAGGGAGAGAGGGAGGGAAGGAGGGAAGGAAGGAAGGAAGGAAGGAGGGAAGGAAGGAAGGAAGGGAAGGCTTTCATTTGAAAGCTGATGCTAAATGAGTTGCATTCTTGATCAAATCATTTTTTTTCCTGGCAGAAGACTTCTGGGGCTTTTGAGTCATGTGATGATTACCATGTTCCAGAAAGATCTCAAGAAGTAGACAAGGTCAATGCAAAACAATCTAAATTTGATTCAATTTCATTTAAAATAAAATCTAACCAAATCAATTGAATGTCGCTGGTAAGATTGAGTTACCAACATTAGTCCTTTCTACTTTACTGAAAACCTACCATTCAGAAGTAGCTAGCAAGGTCTCTGGAGGAAACTTGAAAAGTTCTTGTGGAACTCAAGTTGCAAACGTCTGGTCTATTTATTTTTATTTATTTATTTTGTCCAACACACAATGCGCATTGAAGAGAATAGACATGTAGTAATATATATAAAGAAAAGGATAGAAGAAAAGATATAAAAATAGGGGAGAAGATATATGAAAGAAAGAAAAGATATATGAGATAAAGGAGAGACAATTGGACAGGGGACAGGAGGCACTCTACTGCACTTATGTACGCCCCTTACTGACCTCTTAGGAACCTGGAAAGGTCAATCGTGGATAGTCTAAGTGAAGAGTCCAGAGACAAGGGTTAAGTAAAGACGGTTCCTTTATTCAGCTCTTAAAAGGAAGTGACAATCAGCGGAACACGTCTGCTCTACCTGGAGAGAAACCGCTCTTTTTATACATTTGCAGCTCCCGCCAAAAGAGAGCAGCTCGCGCCTGAGCCAATCAGGCGCGACTTCCTGTTTCCCGCTCAGACAGCGTTTCTCATGGAACCAACTATTTACATAGGATACAACACTAAGGGAAAAAATTTGGGAGTTAGGGGTTGACACTACTGAGTCAGGTAATGAGTTCCACGCTTCGACAACTCGATTGATGAAGTCATATTTTTTACAGTCAAGTTTGGAGCAGTTATTATTAAGTTTGAATCTGTTGTTGCGGTTGAAGCTGAAGTAGTCATTAACAGGTAGAACGTTGCAGCATATGATCTTGTGGGCAATACTTAGACTGTGTTTCAGGCGTTGTAGTTCTAAGCTTTCTAGAGCCAGGATTGTTAGTCTATTTTCGTAGGGTGTTCTGTTTCGAGTGGAGGAGTGAAGGGCTCTTCTGGTGAAGTATCTTTGGACATTTTCGAGTGTGTTGATGTCCGAGATGTGGTATGGGTTCCAGACTGATGAACTGTATTCAAGGATGGGTCTGGCAAAAGTTTTGTAGGCTCTTGTGAGTAGCGTGAGATTGCCAGAGCAGAAGCTGCGTAGGATCAGGTTAACAACTCTAGAAGCCTTTTTGGCGATATTGTTGCAGTGGGCTTTGGCACTTAGGTCATTTGATATTAGTATTCCAAGGTCTTTAACTGAGTGGGGGTTGGCTGTGAGATTTTGTTTATTCAGTTTATATATGAGGTTCGGATTCTTTTTGCTGATGCGGAGGGCAGATGATTTGCTGGTTGATATTTGAAGTTGCCAGGTGTTAGACCAATCTGAGACAAAGTTGAGGTCTTTTTGGAGAGTCGATCTGTGTGTTTATTTATTTATTTATTGGATTTGTATGCCGCCCCTCTCCGCGGACTCGGGGCGGCTAACAACAGTGATAAAAACAGAATGTAAAAATCTAATACTAAAACAGCTAAAAACCCTTGTTATAAAACCAATCATACATACAAACATACGATGCATAAATTGTAGAAGCCTAGGGGGAAAGAATATCTCAGTTCCCCCATGCCTGACGGCAGAGGTGGGTTTTAAGGAGCTTACGAAAGGCAAGGAGGGTGGGGGCTATTCTAATCTCTGGGGGGAGTTGGTTCCAGAGGGCCGGGGCCGCCACAGAGAAGGCTCTTCCCCTGGGCCCCACCAAACGATATTGTTTAGTTGACGGGACCCTGAGAAGGCCCACTCTGTGGGACCTAACTGGTCGCTGGGATTCGTGCAGCAGAAGGCGGTCCCGGAGATATTCTGGTCCGGTGCCATGAAGGGCTTTATAGGTCATAACCAACACTTTGAATTGTGACCGGTAACTGATCGGCAACCAATGCAGACTGCGGAGTGTTGGTGTAACATGGGCATATTTAGGGAAGCCCATGATTGCTCTCGCAGCTGCATTCTGCACGATCTGAAGTTTCCGAACACTTTTCAAAGGTAGCCCCATGTAGAGAGCGTTACAGTAGTCGAGCCTCGAGGTGATGAGGGCATGAGTGACTGTGAGCAGTGACTCCCGGTCCAAATAGGGCCGCAACTGGTGCACCGGGCGAACCTGGGCAAACGCCCCCCTCGCCACAGCTGAAAGATGTTTCTCTAATGCAGTGTTTCCCAACCTTGGCAACTTGAAGATATTTGGACTTCAACTCCCAGAATTCCCCAGCCAGATAAGGCTGGCTGGGGAATTCTGGGAGTTGAAGTCCAAATATCTTCAAGTTGCCAAGGTTGGGAAACACTGCTCTAATGTGTTGTCCGTGGTGTCTAGCACCAGGCACATTATTTGGTCCAATCATTCCTGGACTCCGGTGTCCATTCATTCCTTGAGAATCACTGCACTCTTCCTAAGCTGCTGTCCTTCGTTAGTCCACAGACTTCCCTGCTTATGAAGATCTCATGAACTTTGGGTTCTCTTGGCATTCGCTCAGGTTCCTGTACTGCAACTGAGCAGGCCAGCAGATTTTTGGAATAGCTCTAGATTTGTTCCGGCTCTGGGACAGGAAAACAGTAAGTTTCCCTCTGAATGGAAAAGAAGGACAGCTGGGCTGGCTGAGGAATTTGGTCAGCTGTGAAACCTAAAGATTTCACACTCTCTTCAGCATTTCTTTGGCAAAGCCCCCAGGCCACATGTTGTGCAGTTGGAGAGCGTATTGTGAACAGCAGGAGAGCAAAAGGTCTTCCTTGAAGCCAAATGATGCATTACTTTAAAGAGGGAGTTGGATCCTGCGCATGTTCTCCGATACTGGAGCAGGCATGGTCACTAAACAGTCAACTAAACAATGCCGCTTGGCGGGACCCAGGGGAAGAGCCTTCTCTGTGGCGGCCCCGGCCCTCTGGAACCAACTCCCCCCAGAGATTAGAATTGCCCCCACCCTCCTTGCCTTTCGTAAGCTACTTAAAACCCACCTCTGCCGCAAGGCATGGGGGAACTGAGATATTCCCTTCCCCCTAGGCTTATAAAATGTATACATGGTATGTTTTTATGTATGTTTGGTTTTTATATATTAAGGGGTTTTAATTTGCTTTTAGTATTGGATTTTATTGTATATTTTCATGATTGTTGTTAGCCGCCCCGAGTTTTCGGAGAGGGGCGGCATATAAATCCAATAAAACTTGAAATTTGAAACTGCTGGTGGTAACCATAGCATTTGCACGAATCCCAGCGACCGGTCGTCTGGCGGGACCCAGGGGAAGAGCCTTCTCTGTGGCGGCTCCGACCCTCTGGAATCAGCTCCCTCCAGAGATTAGAACTGCCCCCACCCTTCTTGCCTTTCGTAAACTCCTCAAAACCCACCTCTGTCGTCAAGCGTGGGGGAACTGAGACATCTCCCCCTGCCTATGTAGTGTTAGTGCATGATATGACTGTATGTATGTTTTTTATATTGGGGTTCCTTGTTTTTAGATTTTTTAAATGTACAATTGCTATTTTAGATTTTAAATTATTAGATTTGTCAATACATATTGTTTTTTATCGCTGTTGTGAGCCGCCCCGAGTCTGCGGAGAGGGGTGGCATACAAATCTAAATAATAATAATAATAATAATAATAATAATAATAATAATAATAATAATAATAATAATAATAATAATTTGGACGTATATACCTGGGTCTAGAAAGCTTACAACTACGACGCCTTAAACATGAACTCCCAGAATTCCCCAGCCAGCATTTGCTGGCTGGGGAATTCTGGGAGTTGAAGTCCAAATATGTTCAAATTGCCAAGGTTGGGAAACACTGATCTAAGTATTGCCCACAAGATCATATGCTGCAACGTCCTGCCTGTCAATGACTACTTCAGCTTCAACCACAACAACACAAGAGCACGCAACAGATTTAAACTTAATATTAACCGCTCCAAATTGGACTGTAAAAAATACGACTTTAGTAATCGAGTTGTTGAAGCGTGGAACTCATTACCGGACTCCCTAGTATCTTCCCCTAACCCACAACATTTTACCCATAGACTATCCACAGTTGACCTCTCCAGATTCCTAAGAGTTCAGTAAGGGGCGTGCATAAGTGCACTGGCGTGCCTCCCGTCCCCTGTCCTGTTGTCTCTCCTATATCTCCTATATCATATCTACTATTCTTCTATTCTAATCTTCTTATACTACTGTCGTAATATCCTTCTGTTCTCTAATTGATATGTTCTATTCCTTAAATTTTCACATCTATTCTTTCTCTAATATATTTTACTCGAGTATATTGCCCCCAACAATCTGGGTCCTCATTTTACTAAGGTGACCAATCGTCCTTCTTTCCTCGAAAAGTGTCCTTCTACTTGTCCTCCTTTTTGATATTTTAAAACTAATCTGTTAATCTCTGTATTCAGAGATGCCACACCGAACTGTTACATGTTCATGTGACGGTAGAGTTCGGAAAGACGTGATTATGAAACTCGTACACAGAGCACAGGAGAACTTCACGTGTCTCGCCCTTATCTCCCACCATTGCCTGTATATTATTTATTTTTATTTATTTATTTTATTTTATTTATTTATTTGTTTATTTTGCCTAATACACAGTACATATACAAGAGAATATATATACTTTGTGTTTACTTCCAATGGAAGTACGAAACTATTTCTTTCTCAGTGAATATTATACTCAGGTAAGTACTATTCACATTTTATTAATTCCTTAACTCAATTTTATACAACCCTGTTTTCAACACAAGTGTAAAATAATTTGAATGATTTTTGGACAAGTGAGAAATCAAGATTGAATGTTGATACTCTAGCTGCAGCCCTTACTGTAAAATTCAATATGAAGGATATTTCTTGCTCCGAAATTTCCAATATAGTTAGAAAATGATAAATTGACAAAAAATATTCAGTCAATGGAAAAATGAATTTTACCGACTTTGGAAGGATGGAAGGCTGAGTCAACCTTGAGCCTACTAAGATTCAATCTGCCAAATTGCTGGCAGCTGGTGGTCAGCAGAAACAACTTGTAGTACTGCACTCTAACCACTGCACCATCGACGCTCTTGTAATGGTTGAAAATCTCTTTCTCAAACTCACTGCGCTGTAGGACCATAGGTTTCTTCCTTAAAATATTTAGGTGAGTGAAAGTCCCCCATAAACTTCATTTTTTGAAATTTTTCTAAATATAAGTTGCACCAGAGTATAAGACGCACTTAGATTTTAGAGAAGGAAAACAAGGAAAAAAATATTCTGAACCAAAGAGTGTAGTAATATATTATTTATAATATGGTAAATGATAATATGGTAAATGATTTAGCTGTACTAGATAAATGGTCAAAGCAATGGAAACTGCAGTTTAATGTTTCCAAATGTAAAATAATGCACTTGGGGAAAAGGAATCCTCAATCTGAGTATTCCATTGGCAGTTCTGTGTTAGCTAAAACTTCAGAAGAGAAGGATTTAGGGGCAGTGATTTCTGACAGTCTCAAAATGGGTGAGCAGTGTGGTCGGGCAGTAGGAAAAGCAAGTAGGATGCTTGGCTGCATAGCTAGAGGTATAACTAGCAGGAAGAGGGAGATTGTGATCCCCTTATATGCAGCGCTGATGAGACCACATTTGGAATACTGTGTTCAGTTCTGGAGACCTCACCTACAAAAAGATATTGACAAAATTGAACGGGTCCAAAGACGGGCTACAAGAATGGTGGAAGGTCTTAAGCCTAAAACGTATCAGGAAAAACTTAATGAACTCAATCTGTATAGTCTGGAGGACAGAAGGAAAAGGGGGGACATGATCGAAACATTTAAATATATTAAAGGGTTAAATAAGGTTCAGGAGGGAAGTGTTTTTAATATGAAAGTGAACATAAGAACAAGGGGACACAATCTGAAGTTAGTTGGGGGAAAGACCAAAAGCAACATGAGAAAATATTATTTTACTGAAAGAGTAGTAGATCCTTGGAACAAACTTCCAGCAGACGTGGTAGATAAATCCACAGTAACTGAATTTAAACATGCCTAGGATAAACATATATCCATCCTAAGATGAAATACAGGAAATAGTATAAGGGCAGACTAGATGGACCATGAGGTCTTTTTCTGCCGTCAGACTTCTATGTTTCTATGTTTCTATATCCTTTGTAAGATAAAATACAGGAAACAGTATAAGGGCAGACTAGATGGACCATGAGGTCTTTTTCTGCCGTCAGTCTTCTATGTTTCTATGTTTCTATTTAATAAAATACCAGTGTAGCAGAATACTTTTTACAACCATCTACACTTTTTAGAAATTTCAAACTTGACAGCTTTAGGACCAGTGGACTTTAACTCCCAGAATTCCTCGTTTTCATTTTGGAGAATTCTGGGAGTTGAAGTCCACAAGTCTTAAAAGTTGCCAAGTTTGGACCCCCCTCCATTAGGCTGTGTAACCACGTCTCCATTTCAGAGGATGAGAACCATCTGCGGTTGTCATACAGCTGAAGGACTGTTGTGAAGGTTTCTTCAGTCTGTCTGAGTGGGAGTAATTTAAGCGCCAAAGCTTGGAGCAAGAATTTGTACATCTGCATTAGTACACAAACCCACACAGATTGCACACACAGCAGAGACACTTGCAAATATATATATACAGCTCCCCAGACTTGGCCAGGAAGTGATGGTTCTGCCTTTAAAATGACAAAGTGGAATTTTTTTTTCCCAGTGGTTTTTCCACATTGCCTGTACTGATGAGCTTTGTAAAAATAAAAATAAAAAAGTTAGGAAGATACAAATCAGAGTTCCTGGAAGAGAGGTTTTTTTGGTCTCCCCGGCAACATTGAGTAAGAATTTTGCAAAGCGTCTCTGGAGATTCCCCCTCCCTCCTTTTCCTTGGAAAGAAAAACGCATTTGTGTCTCACCTTCTTGAGACACAGTTTCCCATCTGTTCTTTCAAACCAGTTCTAAACTCGAGAGCTCTTAGAAACAAGGGAAAGGACGTTAATTCTCAGAACGGAAGGGAAGGATTGAGGAGAGGGTGGGACCGGCAGCGCTAAGCAGACCACACTAATTAGGGACAAGAATGTTGAATGGAACATCGGAGTTGGAGGCACAAGAAATTTTAGGCACAAGAATTTGGATTCAGTGGTCAAGATGACAGAGTACAAGTGCACTCGAGTGCCTTCCGTCCCCTGTCCTATTTCTCTCCTATATCTCTTATACCTTTCTTCTATTCCGATACCTCTTCTTCTATTCTTTCATTGATATGTTCTATTACTATACCTTCTTTTATATTCTTTCTTAGATATATTTTACTATGAATATCTCCTCTATAACCTCCATCATGTATTTTACTATGTGTATATATTTACTATGTGTATATATATACAGATAGAATTGTCGGCTATCAATAAAATTAACTGCCTTGGAAATGGCCTTGGGTTGGGCCGAGAGGCAAAACAGGAGCTGTGATGTTCCTCCAATATACCAGGGTGATTCGACACAAAATGTAACCCTTCCCTGGTACAGAGCTGAAAGGATTGGATACTGTAGCCTAGAGGTTAATTCTCTGCCTTACAAGGCAAAGGTTGCAGGTTGCAGGTTGCAGGGTATGGCTAGCTGATGAGGCCAAAATAAGGCCAAAATAGATCTAACCTAGTCTCCTTTAGTTTTCAAATTCAGCAAAAACATGTGAGATATATATATATCATTTATATATATATTTACTATGTGTATATATATACAGATAGAATTGTCGGCTATCAATAAAATTAACTGCCTTGGAAATGGCCGATCTATCCTATTCTCCCTTAATTTTAAAATTCCAGCTAAAAACATTTAATATATATATATATATATATATATATATATATATATATATATATATATATATATGTCACATGTTTAAGCTGAATTTGAAAATTAAGGGAGACTAGGATAGATCTATTTCGGCCTTATTTTGGCCTCATCAGCTAGCCATACCCACTGGGACTTGAACCTGCAACCTTTGCCTTGTAAGGCAGAGAATTATCCTCTAGGCTACAGTATCCAATCCCTTCAGCTCTGTACCAGGGAAGGGTATAATATATATATATATATACCCACTAAAACTCTCATTGTGTATTGGACAAAATAAATAAATAAATAAAAATAAAATAAATAAATTGGAAGGGACCTTGGAGGTCTTCTAGTCCAACCCCCGGCTCAAGCAGAAGATCCTAAAACAGTGATGGAGAACCTTTCTTCCTCGGGTGCCAAAAGAGCGTGCACATGCGCTATCGTGCATGTGCAAGTGCCCACACCCATAATTCAATGCCTGGGAGAGCGAAAACAGCTTCTCCCACCCCCTGGAGGCCTCTGGAGGCCGGAAATGGCCTGTTTCCCAGCTTCTGGTGGGCCCGGTAGGCTTGTGTTTTGTCCTCCCCAGGCTTCAAAGGCTTCTCTGGAGCTGGAAGAGGGTAAAAACGCCCTCCCTTGATCCCCCGGATAGTCTCTGGAAACCAAAAATTCCCTTCCAGATCCTCTGTGTGAGATAATAATAATAATAATAATAATAATAATAATAATAATAATAATAATAATAAACAGATGAAACAATCGATCACATACTCAGCTGCTGCAAAAAGATTGCACAGACTGACTACAAGCATAGACATGATGCTGTGGCACAGATTATCCATTGGAACTTGTGCCAGAACTACCATTTACCAGTGGCAAAGAACTGGTGGGATCATAAGCCCGAAAAAGTGGTCAAAAATGAGCAAGCAAAACTACTGTGGGACTTCCGACTTCAGACTGACCGAATTCTGAAGCATAACACACCAGACATTGTGATTGTGGAGAAAAAGAAAGTATGGATCATCGATATCTCAATCCCAGGAGACAGCAGAAGCAATTAGTGAAATACGAAGATCTAAACATCGAGCTGCAATGACTCTGGCATAAGCCAGTGAAAGTGGTCCCAGTGGTACTTGGCATGCTGGGCGCAGTGCCAAAGGATCTCAGCGGACATTTGAAAACCATCGGAATTGACAAAATCTCCATCTGTCAATTGCAAAAGGCCGCTTTACTGGGATCGGCAAATATAATTCGCCGCTACATCACTCAGTCTTAGGTGCTTGGGAAGTGCCCGACTGGTGATGAAATACGAAATACAGCATAGTGATCTCGTTTGCTGTGTTGTACTGACATAATAATAATAATAATAATAATAATAATAATAATAATAATAATAATAATAATAATAATAAAAATAATAATAAAAATAAAAATAATAATAGTTTACCATTTGGTGTAAGTAATAAAGTTGATACTCTAAGTTTACTAGGTACCTTAATGAATTGGAAAAAAGTTTTTTCCCCCGTGGCTTTTATTTCTATTTTATGTTAAGAAAAAAAACCCCTTCTAATAATATATTTTTAAAAAGAGAAACACTGGAAGGACCCATCTCCGAAAGGCGCAGAATAGCTAACATGTAAGCACCCAAAAAGAAACAGGACCAGCCCAGCCTGTTTTGCTAATTGGATGGAATGGAAAACACTCTGTTTACATCCACTCTTATGAAGGTGCTGCTAACTTCTAAGACTCAATTAAAGGGTAGGCAGGTTGATGTGTTCAATAACACCCAGTAAGTGATTTTGCAGCTCCGTTGTGTCTGGTTTGCTGAATCTGAAATTCGGTTAAGGGGAAAAAACGTGGATCAGAATATGTCAACAAAAAGAACTGATGACAAGCTAAATGTGTTATTTGTCTGAAAGAAAAAAAAAATCCCAGACTACGATACTCCCACATTTCTTCTATCCATAATATACAATGTTTAGTTTTGACTTGAATGGAGCCATCCATTGTGGTTCACAAACTATGATTAATGGCTTAGGGCAGTGATGGCAAACCTGCCTACACCCCTTCCTTCCCCCCACACCTACCCCTTTGCTGCCCCCAAACATGCACACATATTTTATTATTTATTATTTATTTTATTGGATTTGTATGCCGCCCCTCTCCGTAGACTCGGGACGGCTAACAACAATGGTAAAAACAACATGCGACAATCCAATACTAAAGTAGCTAAAAAACCTTATTTTAAAACCAATCATACATACAAACATACCATACATAAATTGTAGAAGCCTAGGGGGAAAGAATATCTTAATTCCCCCATGCCTGACGACAAAGGTGGGTTTTAAGAAGCTTACGAAAGGCAAGAAGGGTGGGGGCTATTGTAATCTCTGGGGGGAGTGGGTTCCAGAGGGTCGGGGCCGCCACAGAGAAGGCTCTTCCCCTGGGTCCCGCCAAACCGGAAACTGATCGGCAACCAGTGCAGACTGCGGAGTGTTGGTGTGACATGGGCATATTTAGGGAAGCCCATGATTGCTCTCACAGATGCATTCTGCACAATCTGAAGTGTCCGAACACTTTTCAAAGGTAGCCCCATGTAGAGAGTGTTACAGTAGTCGAGCCTCGAGGTGATGAGGGCATGAAGGACTGTGAGCAGTGACTCCCGATCCAAATAGGGCCGCAACTGGTGCACCAGGCGAACCTGGGCAAACGCCCCCCTCGCCACAGCCGAAAGATGTTTCTCTAATGTGAGCTGTGGATCAAGGAGGACGCCCAAGTTGCGGACCCTCTCTGAAGGGGTCAATGATTCCCCCCCCCAGGCTAATGGATGGACAGATGGAATTGTCCTTGGGAGGCAAAACCCACAGCCACTCTGTCTTATCAGGGTTGAGTTTGAGTCTGTTGACATATATTGTCCTCGTGCATGGGGACAGGCCTCACTGAAGCCTGGGACGTGAAAAAACTGCCCAACAGGTAAACCGGAAGTTCAGAAAAAACAGACTTCCAGTTTGCCCGATGAGATGCTTTTTTGCATTCTGGGGCTTCAGGAAGCTTCCCTGAACCCTCCAGGCCAGTGTTTTCCCAACCTTGGCAACTTGAAGATATCTGGACTTCAACTCCCAGAATTAGGAGTGTAGGGCTTTATAGGAAGAAAAAGAGGAATTGTCAAAATAAAAATAGTGTTTGGAGCACCGGCTGTGCACGCATAATGAATTTCGTAAAGAAGACAGGCAGGTGTCATCTAATACCAGTGTAACTCTGTCTTCAGTTGACGTTGTCATCTCAGGAAGACATCAAAAGAAAACAAGAGAGAGTTCAAGTAAATGTCAGATCAACTTATAAGAAAATGCATTTCTTATACAATGGCATTTTTAAAAAAAATGTTGGATGGCTTATTCAAAAAATAGAACAGCTCTTCCACAGATAATAAATTTACCATGTTCTAAAATATTTCTAGAATCGTGTCATGGGAGGTTCAACAACTATCCTTGTGGTGTGACCGGAACAATTTAGAACTGAACACGCTCAAAATCCTTCCACCTCTCACAATACTAGACAACACAGTATCAACAGTAGAGACCTTCAAATTTCTAGGTTCTATCATATCTCAAGACCTAAAATGGTCACCTAACATCAAAAACATCATCCAAAAAGCACAACAAAGAATATTCTTTCTGCACCAGCTCAGAAAGCTCAAACTGCCCAAGGAGCTGCTGATACAGTTCTACAGAGGAATCATTGAGTCTGTCATCTGCACCTCTATAACTGTCTGGTTTGGTGCTGCAACCCAACAGGACCGACACAGACTTCAGAGGACAATCAGAACTGCAGAAAAAGCAATGGCTGCCAACCTGCCTTCCATTGAGGACCTGTATACTGCACGAGTCAAAAAGAGGGCGGGGAAAATATTTACTGACCCCTCGCATCCTGGACACAAATTGTTTCAACTCCTACCCTCAAAACGTCGCTACAGAGCACTGCACACCAAGACAACTAGACACAAGAACAGTTTTTTTCTGAACGCCATCACTCTACTAAACAAATAATTCCCTCAACACTGTCAGACTTTCTACTAAATCTGCACATCTATTCTACTAGTTTTTCTCATCATTCCTATCACCCGTTTCCTCCCATGTTGACTGTATGACTGTAACTTGTTGCTTATATCCTAAGATTTTAATTAATATTGCTTCTTCATTGCTTATTTGACCCCTATGACAATCATTAAGTGTTGTACCACATGATTCTTGACAAATGTATTTTTTTCTTTTATGTATGCTGAGAGCATATGCACCAAGACAAATTCCTTGTGTGTTCAATCACACTTGGCCAATAAAATCATATTCTATTCTATTCTATTCTATTCATGAGATATATTACCTTATCTATGTAATATGTAGATGTATATACACAAATATGCCGATAGATAGATAGATAGATAGATAGATAGATGGATGGATGGATGGATGGATGGATGGATGGATGGATGGATGGATGGATGGATGGATGGATGGATGGATGGATAGATAGATAGATGATAGATAGATTAAATAGATAGGTAGGTAGGTAGATAGATAGATAGATAGATAGATAGATAGATAGATAGATAGATAGATAGATAGATAGATAGATAGATAGATAGATAGATAGATGGTGGGTGGGTGGGTTGGGTGGACGGACGGACGGACGAATGGACAGACAGACAGACAGACAGACAGACAGACAGACAGACAGACAGACAGACAGATAGATAGATAGATAGATAGATAGATAGATAGATGGTGGGTGGGTGGGTTGGGTGGACGGATGGATGGACGAATGGACAGACAGACCGACAGACAGACAGACAGACAGACAGACAGACAGACAGACAGACAGACAGACAGATGGTGGGTGGGTTGGGTGGACAGACGGACGGACGGACGAATGGACAGAGAAACAGACAGACAGACAGACAGACAGACAGACAGACAGACAGACAGACAGACAGACAGACAGATAGATAGATAGATAGATAGATAGATAGATAGATAGATATAGATGCTACAGCTACTAGAAGCCCTAGGTGAGAGCTGAGTGACAGGTGGGGACCAAAGGTGAACGAGCTCCCCTAAAAGCTGCCCAAAATGAGCTGTTGCCAAAGGACACAACATGCTCCTATACCCAAGGCCCACCCATCATGGGCTTCTCCCCCCACGTGGATGGATATCGTCCAGGTAAATGGAAATGGCCCGAGAATGGCATGACGGACCGATTTCCGGTGAAAATCACCTGCGTGTGCGTGGAAGCAAACGTACCCTTGGAAATAGCCGAAATAACCCTTGCACTCGTGAGATTTTATCGATTTTTGCCTCTCTTTTTTTTTGCTTCTTTGCATGCGCGGAAGCAAAAATATCGGCAAAAATAGCTGAAATCTTGAGCCCAAAATCAGTAGCGAGGTAAGTGGCTGCCCGCCACTGCTGAACACTCCACACACCCCTGCAGTGAGTAAAGGGAAAGGGAAACAACTCTTGCGATTTAATTTTTATTATTTATTATTTATTTATTTTTATTTATTGGATTTGTATGCCGCCCCTCTCCGAAGACTCGGGGCGGCTAACAGCAATCATAAAACAGCGTACAATAATAATCTACTACTAAAAACGATTAAAAACCCATTAATATAAAAACCAATCGTACATACATACATACCATGCATAAAATTGTAACGGCCTAGGGTGAAAGAGTATCTCAGTTCCCCCATGCCTGGCAGCAGAGGTGGGTTTTAAGCAGCTTACGAAAGGCAAGGAGGGTGGGGGCAATTCTAATCTCTGGGGGGAGTTGGTTCCAGAGGGCCGGGGCCACCACAGAGAAGGCTCTTCCCCATGGTCTCGCCAAGCGGCATTGTTTAGTTGACGGGACCCGGAGAAGACCCACTCTGTGGGACCTAACTGGTCGCTGGGATTCGTGCAGCAGAAGGCGGTCCCTGAGTTTAAGTTTATTCAGTGACTTTGAAGAGCCACCCTTGCAGTTTCCTTGGCAACTGTATGGAAGTAGTGGGCCTTCTGCTGAATTGTTTTTTCAGCTTGTATAGCCTTGGGATTTCCACTTTCCCACCTAGGTATAAACCTAGTTCAAGCCTGCTTAAGCTTTTGAGGTTCAGCAAAGTAGCTACGCTGGCCAAACCAAAATCAGGGGTGGGGGAGAAATTCCAGCCAAATCCCTTTGTTGATTGACTGAAAAAACTTTGCTTTTCTCTGAGGTTTACGGAGGGACGGCGGGCCTTTCTGAACAGATGTGGCTAACAGAAAAACAAGAGGATGGGTGGTGGATGGGAAAAATAATTGGAAGTAGTCCTGGGACATATTTCTGCTGCAGATCTTCAGTCCAGAGTATGTCCTCTAATTTTCCATCACAGATGCAGTTAGTAAGGAGAGGACATTTATATTTTATTTTATTTATTTTATTTTATTTTATTTTATTTATTTATTTTGTTTTATTTTGTTTTATTTTGTTTATTTTGTTTTATTATTTTGTTTATTTTATTTTATTTTATTTTAATTTATTTTAATTTATTTTATGTTATTATTTTATTTTATTATTTTATTTTGTTTTGTTTTGTTTTGTTTTATTTTATATTTCATTTCATTTCATTTCATTTCATTTCATTTTATTTTATTTTATTTTAATTTATTTTAATTTATTTTATGTTATTATTTTATTTTATTATTTTATTTTATTTTGTTTTGTTTTATTTTATATTTCATTTCATTTCATTTCATTTCATTTCATTTCATTTCATTTTATTTTATTTTATTTTATTTTATTTTATTTTATTTTATTTTATTTTATTTTATTTATTAGATTTGTATGCCGACCCTCTCCGTAGACTCGGGGTGGCTAACAACAATAGTGATACAATATGAACAAATCTAATATTTAAGTTAATTTTAAAAACTCTTATTTAAGAAACCAATCATACACACAGACATACCATGCGTAAATTTTATAAGCCTAGAGGGAGGGGATATCTCAATTCCCCCATGCCTGGCGACAGAGGTGGGCTTTAAGGAGCTTACGAAAGGCAAGGAGGGTGGGGGCAACTCTGATTTCTGTGGGGAGTTGGTTCCAGAGGGTTGGGGCCACCACAGAGAAGGCTCTTCCCCTGGGTCCCGCCAGACGGCATTGTTTAGTCGACGGGACCCGGAGAAGGCCAACTCTGTGGGACCTAACTGGTCGCTGGGATTCGTGGGGCAGAAGGCGGTCCCGGAGATATCTAACCATCTTCCCTTTTCTAGCTGAGCAAGAACCTAGAAACCTAGTCAAAACCTAGAAACCTGGCTACCCTCAGTTTCTACCTGCCCACAGTCTGCTTTCACGACTAAAGTAAATAGCAATTTTAGTCTCTTTCACAGATACTATTTTTGCTAAGTTTCCAAACAAAGCAGAACCTCCACTGAATTTGAATCAATCCTTCCAAACATTCAAAACAAAAAACCATGGGGCAATAAATCATTGCTGCAAAGGGAAGAAGGAAGATGGTTTTCTTACCACTCAAGGAAGTCATAAATCTTAATCGGGGCTGGGTTTTGATGCGAAGTGAAAAAGAAATGCTGGTTTTGAAGAAATACACCACCGCTAAAGTACAAGGTTGCTACGTTGAGATGAATGGCCAATGTACGCCCAGTGGCTCTGAGACAGCCATTCATCAATACAATCATCAGATTTTGGCACCTATAGTCACCACGATGGCTTAGGAATTAAAGTTTAAGAAAAGCTGCCACTCATGATGCACCAAACCAGTAGGGAGGTAGAATACAATAAGTGTGTTTACTTATGTAGGAGCGAGATGCTGGTATGGTATGGTATGGATGGTGATATCATATGGATCGTAGGCATAAGTCCAACTGGCTGATCTTGAACCACCCTAGGAAGCCCAAGAAAACAATTTCCAAAATATTGCCCAGACAATTGGAAGGAGAAGGAGGAAGAGGAGGATGGGTAGAATGAGGGGGAAGGGCAGAGAGAGGGAAGGGGAAAGGGAAGGAGGATGGAGAAGAAGGAAAAGGGGGGACATGATCGAAACATTTAAATATGTTAAAGAGTTAAATAAGGTCCAGGAGGGAAGTGTTTTTAATAGGAAAGTGAACACAAGGACAAGGGGACACAATCTGAAGTTAGTTGGGGGAATGATCAAAGGCAACATGAGAAAATATTATTTGACTGGAAGAGTAGTAGATCCTTGGAACAAACTTCCAGCAGACGTGGTTGGTAAATCCACAGTAACTGAATTTAAACATGCCTGGGATAAACTTATATCCATTGTAAGATAAACTACAGGAAATAGTATAAGGGCAGACTAGATGGACCATGAGGTCTTTTTCTGCCGTCAGTCTTCTATGTTTCTGTGTTTCTAAGAAGGGAGAGGAAGAGAAGATGATGATGATGATGATAATAATGATGATGATGATGGTGGTGGTGGTAGTAGTAGTAATGGTAGTAGTAGATGATCTTAATAAGGTACTTTTTTGATACCTAGGATGCTGACAGCAACCTGTATCAACCATTAGCACCACCACACATTTTTAAATGTTCAGTTGACCGAGTTTCATGTTTAATAAATAAAGGTTTATGATGATAATGATGATGATCATGGTAATCATGATAATGAGGATGACCCTACTAGTGATACCCATTGTCAAGGGGCACTTGGTACGATGTCCAAGAATTTTATAAAATACATCAAGAAATTGCAATAACACCAGCGGAACGGAAAAACAAATGTGCTACTCAGAACCTGGTATTTCCTAAGAAGGTACCTGGTTGATACCTAGGATGCTGGCAGCCACCTGTGGCAACCATTAGCACTAGTTAATGGTATTGCTAATGCATGTTTTAAAGTTCAATTGACTGAGATTCACGTTTAATGAATAAACAACAACAACAATAATGGTGATGGTGATGCTTGAATTGACAAGTTCATCATCAGTCAATTGCAAAAGGTGGCTTTTCTCGGAACAGCTTCCATCTTGCTACAATTTATTTATTTATTGGATTTGTATGCCGCCCCTCTCCGCAGACTCATCAAACATCCAGTTATTTCTATCCCAGGTACTTGGAAAGGACTTGATAGGTCAACAAAAATGCCAAACTCAGTCTGAACATCTGGCTGATTGTGTGAATAATAATAATAATAATAATAATAATAATAATAATAATAATAATAATAATAATAGTAGTAGTAGTAGTAGTTTCACTGGAATGTGTGCCAGAACTACCATCCACCAGTGGCAAAGAACTGGTGGGATCATAAGCCCCAAAAAGTGGTAGAAAATGAGCAAGCAAAACTACCGTGGGACTTCCGACTTCAGACTGACCGAATTTTGAAACATAATACACCACACATTGTGATCGTGGAGAAAAAGAAAGTATGGATCACCGACATCGCAATCCCAGGGGACAGCAGAATTGAGGAGAAGCAGCTAGAGAAATTTGCAAAATACGAAGATCTGAAAATCGAGCTGCAATGACTCTGGCATAAGCCCGTGAAAGTGATCCCAGTAGTCCTTGGCACGCTGGGCGCAGTGCCAAAGGATCTCAGCGGACATTTGAAAACCATTGGAATTGACAAAATCTCCATCTGTCAATTGTAAAAGGCCACTTTTACACACATAATTCGCTTCGGAAATGTCCGACTGGTGATAAAATATGAAATCAATAATAATAATAATAATAATAATAATAATAATAATAATAATAATAATAATAATGAGGAGGAGGAGGGAGGAGGAGGAAAAAGGAGGAGGAGGAGGAGGAGGAAGAAGAAGAAGAAGAAGAAGAAGAAGAAGAAGAAGAAGAAGAAGAAGAAGAAGAAGAAGAAGAAGAAGAAATTTTGCTTTGAATGAGATAGTCTTCTCCTAGCTCTTTTGTAATCGATTGTGTGGATGGCCTTGGGGGAAAGAGGGAATGATCAGACAACAGAGGGAGAAACTCACAATAGCTCAACAGTCAGAGAAAGAAACTTAAAAGGACCTGTCCAAATTGAATAGGCAATTAATAGCGATGGCAGGAAGTTTGCACTTTCAAACTTGCAATTATAGCCTTACGATAAAGTAAATCTAGTTCATCTAGTTGTGTCTCCTGTTTGATTTATCCAGGAGGGCCGACATCAATCTTAGAGAACTGAAATGTGTCTTGCCCAAAAAAGGAATGAACAAGCCCAATCTGCCAATAGTGTTGAATGTTTCATCGTTTGGAGCGCAGGCCTGTTGCGTACAAAATTATTTCCCACAAAAATCTTACCTTGCATGGCTTCCCTATCTGTTCCTGTTCACTACTATGAGCGAGGATTTGCTTGGGCAATTTTATTTTTTAAAGGAAAAAGGAATGGTCCACTAAAGGTCACAGTCGCTTTTAGTTAATGATGAAGTGGCCAAGGAGAGTCATGTCCTGTTTTGTTCTTAGTACACAATCATCCTTCAAACAGTCTGCCGCCTCTGTGGTTTCCCGAGGAAGAAATGAGGATGGATCTCCTCGCATGGAACATTTTCAGAGGAAAAAGTGTGGGCACGCAAGGGAGATGTCCAAGCGACGGGAAAATGTGCAACAGAGGAGAACAGCAGCAGACATAACATCCCTTTGCAGCAGACACCAACAACCAAGTGATCTCAAAAAGCATCAAGAGAAATTTTGAACGTCACTGGTAGGAAAGAGGCAGAAAAGCAGAAGTGAAATCCAGAAAGATCTGATGGGTTCTGGAGAACTGGTAGTGGAAAATTTGAGTAGTTTGGAAAACCAGCAAATGCCACCTCTGTCTGGCCCCCAAGTGGGTGGGAATGGAGATTTTGCAGTATCCTTAACCTGGAGAGGGGAGAGAATGGAGATTTTGCAGTATCCTTCCCCTGGAGTGGGGAGGGAATGGAGATTTTACAGTATCCTTCCCCTGGAGTGGGAAGAAAATGGAGATTTTGCAGTATTCTTCACCCAGGAGTGGGGAGAGAATGGAGATTTTGCAATATCCTTCCCCTGGAGTGGGGAGGGAATGGAGATTTTGCAATATCCTTCCCCTGGAGTGGGGAGGGAATGGAGATTTTGCAGTATCCTCCCCCTGGAGTGGAGAGAGAATGGAGATTTTGCAGTATCCTTCCCCTGGAGTGGAGAGAGAATGGAGATTTTGCAGTATCCTTCCCCTGGAGTGGGGAGAGAATGGAGATTTTGCAGTATCCTTCCCCTGGAGTGGGGAGGGAATGGAGATTTGACAGAATCCTTCCCCTGGAGTGGGAAGAAAATGGAGATTTTGCAGTATCCTTCGCCGTGGAGTGGGGAGAGAATGGAGATTTTGCAGTATCCTTCCCCTGGAGTGGAGAGAGAATGGAGATTTTGCAGTATCCTTCCCCTGGAGTGGGGAGAGAATGGAGATTTTGTAGTATCCTTTCCCTGGAGTGGGGAGGGAATGGAGATTTTACAGTATCCTTCCCCTGGAGTGGGAAGAAAATGGAGATTTTGCAGTATTCTTCACCCAGGAGTGGGGAGAGAATGGAGATTTTGCAGTATCCTTCCCCTGGAGTGGGGAGGGAATGGAGATTTGACAGAATCCTTCCCCTGGAGTGGGAAGAAAATGGAGATTTTGCAGTATCCTCCCCCTGGAGTGGAGAGAGAATGGAGATTTTGCAGTATCCTTCCCCTGGAGTGGGGAGAGAATGGAGATTTTGCAGTATCCTTCCCCTGGAGTGGGGAGAGAATGGAGATTTTGCAGTATCCTTCCCCTGGAGTGGGGAGAGAATGGAGATTTTGCAGTATCCTTCCCCTGGAGTGGGGAGAGAATGGAGATTTTGCAGTATCCTTCCCCTGGAGTGGGGAGAGAATGGAGATTTTGCAGTATCCTTCCCCTGGAGTGGGGAGAGAATGGAGATTTTGCAGTATCCTTCCCCTGGAGTGGGGAGAGAATGGAGATTTTGCAGTATCCTTCCCCTGGAGTGGGGAGAGAATGGAGATTTTGCAGTATCCTTCCCCTGGAGTGGGGAGGGAATGGAGATTTGACAGAATCCTTCCCCTGGAGTGGGAAGAAAATGGAGATTTTGCAGTATCCTCCCCCTGGAGTGGAGAGAGAATGGAGATTTTGCAGTATCCTTCCCCTGGAGTAGGAAGAAAATGGAGATTTTGCAGTATCCTTCGCCGTGGAGTGGGGAGAGAATGGAGATTTTGCAGTATCCTTCCCCTGGAGTGGGGAGAGAATGGAGATTTTGCAGTATCCTTCCCCTGGAGTGGAGAGAGAATGGAGATTTTGCAGTATCCTTCCCCTGGAGTGGGGAGAGAATGGAGATTTTGCAGTATCCTTCCCCTGAAGTGGGGAGAGAATGGAGATTTTGCAGTATCCTTCCCCTGAAGTGGGGAGAGAATGGAGATTTCGCAGTATCCTTCCCCTGCTACGCCCACCAAGCCACACCTACAGAACCGGTAGGGAAAATTTTTGAATTTCACCTCTGCAGAAAAGCAGGAAACTTTGGCCACCAAGGGAATCATCAGAGATGCTGCAGGGCGTGTTACAGAACAACATGACTTCATCTTGCCGTTTTACTCTAATGTCTGGATCTAGGGCCAGAATGATCTCTTTTACAGATTATTTTTAGCTCTCCCCTTCAAAGCCAGAAATTAAAACAATGCAATGGTTTTTTTAAAGGAGACAGCTCCAAAAAATATGGAACTACTAATGGGAAGTCCCTGGCTTTAATATCCAGCATTTTCAGTATTCCTGGCAGCTTCTAAAGACATCCTGAAGGATCATGAGTGAGCCCATAAGAGTGTTTCAACCCACGGTGGTCCTATTCAAATCACATCATTAGCATCAGTTAGGGAGATCAGGGAGACATGATAGCAGTCTTCTAATATTTGATAGGACCCCACAGAGATGAGGGGGTCAAGCTTGCTTATTTATTTATTTATTCATTCATTCATTCATTCATTCATTCATTCATTCATTTCGTTAGTTAGTTAGTTAGTTAGTTAGTTAGTTAGTTAGTTAGTTAGTTAGTTAGTTAGTTAGTTAGTTAGTCCAATGCACAATGAGGGTTTTAGTGGGTATATATCTATATACACATAGTAAAATACATGATGAAGGTTATAGAGGAGATATTCATAGTAAAATATATCTAAGAAATAATAGAAAAGAAGATATAGGAATAGAACATATCAATGAAAGAATAGAAGAAGAGCTATAGGAATAGAAGAAAGGAATAGGAGATATAGGAGAGCAATAGGACAGGGGATGGAAGGCACTCGAGTGCACTTGTACTTGCCCCTTAAGCTATTTTACCAAGGCACCCGACAGACAGACAAGGAACAATGGGTGGAAACCAGAAACCAATTCACCAAACTGAGGGTGAACCTTTTTCCCCTTGGGTGCTGAAAGGGGCGCATATGTGCACTAGTGCATGCGCGCCTGCCCACAGCCATAATTCAATTTCCCCAGTGCTCTGTCCCCGTCCATCCATAGCCTGTTTCCTGACCTCTGGTAGGCCCATTTTCCGCCCTCCCCAGGCTCCAGAAGCTTTCCTGGAGCCTCGGGGAGGCAAAAATGGCCTCCCCTGCCTCCCTAGAGGCCCTCTGGAGGTAGAAAATGGCCTTTTTCCTGACTTTTGGAGAGCCTGGTAGGCCCGTTTTTTCCCCAGGCTCCAGTGCCATAAAAGAAAATATACTGTATATTTGCTAAGAATAGAATAGAGAATAGAATAGAACAGAATAGAATAGAATATTTAAAGGAATGGAATGGAATAGAATAGAACAGAATAGAATAGAATATGTAAGGGAATGGAATGGAATATAATATAATAGAATAGAATATGTAAGGGAATGAATGGAATGGAATAGAATAGAATAGCATAAAATAGAATATGTATGGGAATAGAATAGAATAGAACAGAATAGAATAGAATAGAATATGTAAGGGAATGGAATGGAATAGAATAGAATATGAAAGGGAATGGAGTGGAATGGAATAGAATAGAATAGAATATGTAAGGGAATGAATGGAATGGAATAGAATAGAATAGCATAGCATAGCATAAAATACAATATGTATGGGAATAGAATAGAATATGTAAGGGAATGGAGTGGAATAGAATAGAATAGCATTGCATAGCATAGCACAGAATAGAATAGAATAGAATAGAATAGTGTGATGGGACATACAAGGAATTTGTCTTTGGTGCAGATGCTCTCAGTGTATATAAAACGACAAGATACAATAGAAATTTTGGTGACATTTGTGGTCGTAAATTGAGGAGTAACCGTGTAGGGACTCTGCTCCAGCAGGGGGTTAGACTAGTAGATCTCCTAGGTCCCTTCCCACTCTGTTATCCTGTATTCTATAGATTTCCTATCCTCCCCCCTCTTATATGCTTCTTCCTAACCTCTTGCTCCTCTGGATGAGCTAATGGGATGAATGCAGCTAAAGCTGTGCCCTGTTTTGCGTCTATAGTTTGGACTTGCCTTGTACTCCAACTGCTATTTAAAAAGCGCCTGGAGAACAGACTCTTGCTGTTTGTCAGACTAGAAGATGGAGAGGGCGGCTGCATTATTCATTTATAACAAACATATTACAGAAATATTGGAAGCCTCCAGAGTTTCCATTCGGTGCGTAAGTGATGAGCTGGTAGCAAAGCGGCTCCTTTGCAAGAGCTAATGCATTTTTTTTTCTTTATGTGTTTTATTTTTCATTTGTGTTTTTCCCCCTCCAAGAAAATCAGTGAGTCTGTGCAGATGCACTAATCGCCGAAAGAACCTTTTTGCGTTTTCTACACCAACCCAACCTTGCAAAGGCTAAAGAACCACCTCAAAGTGTCAGGCCTAGGATAATAACAGAATAACAGAATTGAAAGGGGCTCTGGAGGTCTTCTAGTCCAACCCTCTTATCAAGCAGAAGACCCTATACCAGGAAGTTTCTACACAGCAGGCAATTGCTGAGCCATCAAACCACACCCAGCCACCAGTATTTATAGAAGGAAGGCAGCTCAGATCTCGCTGTGTTCGCCCTAGAACAAGGACAGAAGCACCAGCCTGAAGATGACGAGTGGGACCTCGTCGAAACGTCGCCAGAAATTTCCAAATCCTACATGGGAAGAAACCCGAATATGCCAAGACCGTCATACCTTTACCCGTGAAAACTTACGAAAACAAATATATATGTTTTTTGTGGGGTTTTTTTTGCTGAATTTGAAAATTAAGGGAGACTAGGATAGATCTATTTCAGCCTTATTTTGGCCTTATCAGCTAGCCATACCCACTGGGACTTGAACCTGCAACCTTTGCCTTGTAAGGCAGAGAATTATCCTCTAGGCTACAGTATCCAATCCCTTCAGCTCTGCACCAGGGAAGGGTTACATATTTTTGTGTCGAATCACCGTGGTGTATTGAAGGAACATCACAGCTCCTTATTTGCCTCTCGGCCCAACCCAGGGCCATTTCCAAGGCAGTTAATTTTATTGCTTTATATATATACGTTTGTTTGTTTTCGTAGATTGTCACAGGTACAGGTATGACGGTCTTGGCATATTCAGGTTTCTTCCTGTGTAGGATTCAGAAATTTCTGGCAACGTTTCGTCGAAGTCCCACTCGTCATCTTCAGACTGGTGCTTCTGTCCTTGTTCTGTCCGTGTTCACTCTAGAACAAGGACAGAAGCACCAGCCTGAAGATGACGAGTGGGACCTCGTTGAAACGTCGCCAGAAATTTCTGAATCCTACACGGGAAGAAACCCGAATATGCCAAGACCGTCATACACACACACAGAGAGAGAGAGAGAGAGTATGTCACATGTTCTTGCTGAATTTATGTTTATCTTTATGTTTATTAGATTTGTATGCCGCCCCTCTCTGTAGACTTGGGGCGGCTCACAACACAATAAAAAACAGTTTATAACAAATCTAATAAATTTACAATTTAAAATATTTTTTAAAACCCATTATTAAACAGACATACGCACAAGCATACCATACATAAATTGTATAGGCCCAGGGGAGATATTTCAGTTCCCCCATGCCTGACGACAAAGGTGGGTTTTAAGGAGTTTACGAAAGGCAAGGAGGGTAGGGGCAGTTCTAATCTCTGGGGGGAGCTGGTTCCAGAGAGTCAGGGCCACCACAGAGAAGGCTCTTCCCCTGGGGCCCGCCAACCAACATTGTTTAGTTGACGGGACCCAGAGAAGGCCCACTCTGTGGGACCTAATCGGTCGCTGGGATTCGTGCGGCAGGAGGCGGTCTCGGAGATATTCTGGTCCAATGCCATGTAGGGCTTTAAAGGTCATAACCAACACTTTGAATTGTGACAGGAAATTGATCGGCAACCAATGCAGACTGCGGAGTGTTGGTGTGATGGGCATACCTAGGGAAGCCCATGACTGCTCTCGCAGCTGCATTCTGCACGATCTGAAGTTTCCGAACATTTTTCAAAGGTAGCCCCAAGTAGAGAGTTTGAATTTGAAAATTAAGGGAGACTAGGATAGATCTATTTCTATTTCTATAGATCTATTTATATATACAATATATATATATATATATATAAAGAGAGAGAGAGATGAGGATCTCCATCATCTAGACATTTGCTTCATATAAATAATGCCTTCTTTTTACTAACAGTGAAAGGCTTAGGAGCCGTTTATTCTGGGAGGTTCTTGGAAGCCGAGGCGAACAATGATGAACCGTGCACAGCCCATCTGGCCTTGGGTTTGGTTTTCATCATGGAGTTTACCACATCCATCCTGGGTTGCTGGAAATACATCTGGGAATAATCTCATCTGTCATGCTTCAAGGAGACACCACAGTACAGAGATCCTTCCACTTAGCTGCTCCTTCCAGATTACCAACACATGTAAGGGGATGACAAAAACCACACGAGACACACAAAAGGAAAAGCATTCTGGAGGACTCCATCCATTATCACAGGAGGTGGTTGAACCTGTTGCAAGACCAAAATACCTGGAATTATAGGAGGAGAAAGATCGACATCTTACACGTTTAGCTATACAGAGACACACATAGAAACATAGAAGACTGACGGCAGAAAAAGACCTCATAGTCCATCTAGTCTGCCCTTATACTATTTCGTGCATTTTATCTTACAATGGATATATGCTTATCCCAGGCATGTTTAAATTCAGTTACTGTGGATTTACCAACCACGTCTGCTGGAGGTTTGTTCCAAGGATCTACTACTCTTTCAGTAAAATAATATTTTCTCACGTTGCTTCTGATCTTTCCCCCAACTAACCTCAGATTGTGTCCCCTTGTTCTTGTGTTCACTTTCCTATTAAAAACACTTCCCTCCTGAACCTTATTTAACCCTTTAACTTATTTAAATGTTTTGATCATGTCCCCCCTTTTCCTTCTGTCCTCCAGACTATACAGATTGAGTTCATTAAGTCTTTCCTGATATGTTTTATGCTTAAGACCTTCCACCATTCTTGTAGCCCGTCTTTGGACCCGTTCAATTTTGTCAATATCTTTTTGTAGGTGAGGTCTGCAGAACTGAACACAGTATTCCAAATGTGGTCTCACCAGCGCTCTATATAAGGGGATCACAATCTCCCTCTTCCTGCTTGTTATACCTCTAGCTATGCAGCCAAGCATCCTACTTGCTTTTCCTACCCCCCCGACCACACTGCTCACCCATTTTGAGACTGTCAGAAATCACTACCCCTAAATCCTTCTCTTCTGAAGTTTTTGCTAACACAGAACTGCCAATACAATACTCAGATTGAGGATTCCTTTTCCCCAAGTGCATTATTTTACATTTAGAAACATTAAACTGCAGTTTCCATTGCTTTGACCATTTATCTAGTAACGCTAAATCATTTACCATATTACAGACCCCTCCAGGAATATCAACCCTATTGCACACTTTAGAGTCATTGGCAAACATGTCGTCATATTCAGAATTAAGATGGGAGTGAAGGGATGGGTTTCCCCCGGTTTTCACCGGATCACCTAAACCGGTAGCGACTCGCTGGTGACATCACTATCAGTGCCGGTCTGTGCATGACACCATCTCTTTTTAAAAAAAATATTGGGAGGGGGTATTCCCCCCCCCCCCTATTTGGAAGGATTCTCCTCTTCCGCTGCTTCTAAACATATCTATTAATTTTATACTTCTTAAAATTCTTTTTTTTTTAATAAATATTTTTTATTGGTTTTGGACATTTGACAATAACATAAAACAAACATAAAACGGTGCACAGTGCATGTGCCCATCACCCGACTGACAATACCCACCACCACCACCACCAATTGCGGGGGGTTCAAATATTTATTAATTTATATTCTTTTATTTCCTTAGCTCTAATTTGCATTTGTTTACTATTCAAAGAGTGATTGGAGTTTATTTTTCACATTTCCGTCACAAATTCTACTCAACATATAATCTTTCACCTTATTCCATTGCTTCTCCAATTTATTTTCATCCAAATTGTTTAATCTTATTTCCATGATTTCAAAATGAATGTGATCCACCATGCACCAGAACCAATTCTGTAATGTCCATTTTTTAGACTCTTTCCAACCCAATACCACTACCGCTTGAGCGCTTTCCAATGCTGCCGTTTTTATTTCTTTGAAGTCTCTTAATTCTCTTTGTTTAACTAATATCGCTATTTCTTTTGTAATTATCCACTTAATATTTAACATTTTATTTATTTCATTCTGCACTTCCTTCCAAAATTTCTGAACTTCAACACACTCCCACAACATATGCATAAAGATTCCTTTCTTTTGGCAACCATGCCAATAATTACCTTTCCCTTTCCTCTGGAAGTGTGAAAGTTGTGCTGGTGTATAGTACCATTTATGTAAAATTTTCTTTCTCATCTCTCTAACATTTCTTAAAATTCTTAAAAGTCTAAATAAAAATTCTTTTTCTCCATCTTACTATAAAAAGTTCCATTACATCAATGCAAGCAATGGAACAAAAGCCAAATTATAATAATATTTTAAAAATAATTTTAAATTCATTATCACTATTAATTGGACCTAGAAATGTTTACATATTGTATTTTTCTTATCGAGATGTTGTGAGCCGTCCCGAGTCCACGGAGAGGGGCGGCATATAAATCCAACTAATAAAATAAATAAATAAATTGCAACAGCCAAATTGCATGAGAAGATGCCGAAATAGAAAGGTAAATTAGGTTAAAGTAGGTGGGGAAGGTAAATGGAACCCATCCCGGGGAACAGAAGCCTAAACTTTGAATGTTCTGTAGAAGTTCGTGTTTGTTTGTTCTTTAATGTAGAGTCCCTAACCCTGTGATTTTCCCTCCTGCAGACCTGTTAAGTCTAGGAACAATTTTAAGGTTTTATGTTATCACTAGCCAGTATTTTTCCATGGATAAACAAATACATCTGGATGTCAGAAATGACAACCTATAGAAGCCAAACCAATAGCTAAATATTTCAGCTCCGCAGTATTAAGTCAACCACATCCAGGCTGCAAAGCCTGAGCAAGGAGCTAGAGTTGTCTGGATCACTTTGCTAATAGTTTTGTATTTTTGCAGAATGAATAAATATAACTACAGCAGTACTTTCATGTACAGTCTAAAACTCCTGCATCAGACCAGGATTTGTGGAAAGAGTTTCCATTTATAGACGAACGCAGATGATAATTGAATGTCCAGCCACCAATACTAATTGCCATAATATCATTGTTCCCTCTCTCTAGATCTTTGTGGTTTGGCATAAACAGACACAGAGTTCTTAATGGAGAGCTAAAATTAAAGCATATGCCCTTATGAGGCTTTTTGGTAACTGACTTCTGATTTTAACCCTTAATCTAGGGATGCAAATCAAAATTTCCAAAGAAATTGACCTGAGCAAACCTATCTCTTACTTTCCATAAGGGTTTCTCCCCCCCCCCCCATTTCTAAGTGAAAAGTATTGGTGCAAGCAGCAATAATAGGGGGTTTGGTCTATTTTCTTCCCAGAAGGAAGAAAAATAATTATAATATTCATATAAATAATCAGAATCCTTCAAACATATGACAAAGATGAAACAAGGATTTCTATTTAGGTTATGTTCTGTCTGGGTCCCTCCAGAAGCCAACACCAACCAAAAAGAGTATCCAGACACACTGGTAAAAAGCAAAGGCAGTTTATATAATTCAAAGCAAACACAGGTAACAGAAACTGTTCTTACAGACAGGAACACGCTGGAACTTCACAGAGGTTTCACGAAGGCCAGGCAATAAAACAGGATTCTTGCTGTCAAAAACAATGCTGGAGATAACAAACCCACGCCTCCCCCAAGTCTTCCAGACTTCTAGGCCACAAGCCAAGATCAGAGACGCTGAGAAGCAAAGCAGGGTCACAGAACTTCCAGTTGATAACGCTCCACAAGGCTGCAAGGGCGGGCCTGCCTTTTAAACCCTGCTGAGGAGAACCACACCCAAACCCAGCTGTTGCCAATTCAATGATGCAAATACCTTTCTAATTGGTCCCGTCTCTGAGCTGCACGTCGCTGTCTCATGTCAATTATAGCCTGTGCTTCTTCATCCAATGAGTCCAGGCTACTAGCTGGGGAGAGCCCCCCCCCGGGCTCTCAGGCTGCTCTCTTCCTGACTTTCCTCTCCCCCATCTGCCTGATCCTCCCCCTCCTGTTCACTGTCCTCCTCCTCTGGGCATGGATCCAGCAGAGACGCAGCCGGTCCCTGAGGAGCCTCAGGCTGAATCACAACAGGTTAGAAAGCTATTTTTAGTATTGGCATTTTATTTTAAAGCAGATCCACTTCTCTACTGCAAAGATAACCCAACCTAAATAATATAATAATTAATTAACCTACATTAACCTTAACAATGCAGCATTTGCTTGAGCTCAAAGCTTGGCTCGCCTAACTGGAACTACGTTTCTTTCTTCTCTTTCACATAAAGTGCTCCTTGAACTCTGGAGATCACACACAGCCATGATTTTTCAAAGGTTGTTCGCCACACCCACTTCTCCCAAGCCTGTCGGTGGCATAGGGACAAGGCGTAGCCAAGAGTTCCATAGAGCTACTAATGCAAAGACCCTTTCCTTCTCAAATACTCATGCCTGGATACCATTCTCCTCACTCTTGCATCTAACATGGGCTCCTCCATCTCTTCTTCTGATTCACTTAATACCATAACTGAGGGTGCTACAATCTCTAATTGATCATCCGTCTCTAACTTTATTTGTTTGTTTGTTTGTTTGTTTGATTATTTATTTATTTATTTGTTTGTTTGTTTGTTTATTTATTTATTTATTACATTTGTATGCCGCCCCTCTCCGTAGACTTGGGGGGGCTCACAACAGTAATAGAAAACAATATATAATGCAAATCTAATAATTAAAACTAAAAACCCATAATTTAAAAAACATGCACACAACATACCCTACATAAACAGTATAGGCCTGGGGAAGTTATCTCAGTTCCCCCATGCCTGATGGCAGAGGTGGGTTTTAAGGAGTTTATGAAAGGCCAGGAGGGTGGGGGCAGTTCTAATCTCAGGGGGGAGCTGGATCCATAGGGTCGGAGCCGCCACAGAGAAGGCTCTTCCCCAGGGAGCCACCAAACGACATTGTTTAGTCAACAGGACCCAGACTCCCCATCACTCAGAGCTGTCAGACTCAATTCAATTCAATTCAAATTATTAGATTTGTATGCCACCCTTCTCCGAAGACTCGGGGCAGCTCACAGACTCGGGTGTCAAGAACACTAGCCTAGGATACACAACAGAAGGAAGGAAGTCACAACAGTTACAACAAAAGGAATGAAGGAATGAAGGAAGGAATAGAAATAGAATAGAATTCTTTATTGGCCAAGTGTGATTGGACACACAAGGGATTTGTCTTGGTGCCCCGAGTCGTCAGAGAGCGGGTGGCATGCAACTCCAATTAAATAAATAAATAATAAATATGCTCTCAGGTACAACACTTAATGATTGTCATAGGGGTCAAATAAGCAATGAAGAAACAATGTTTTGGTGATGTTTTTGGCTTCTGCGTGGAGTCTTCGGAGAGGGGCGGCATACAAATCTAATAAATTGAATTGAATTGAATTGAACAAGAGAATCCTTTGGGGCAGGCCTCGTCAAACAGTACTGTCAGGTTTCCAAGTAATAATAGAATAGAATAGAATTCTTTTTTGGCCAAGTGTGATTGGACACACAAGGAATTTGTCTTGGTGCTTATGCTCCCAGTGTACATAAAAGAAAAATATACATTTATCAAGAATCATGTGGTACAACACTTAGTGATTGCCATAGGGGTCAAATAAGCAATGAAGAAACAATCAATATTAATAAAAATCTTACGATACAAGCAACAAGTTACAGTCATACAGTCCTAAGTGGGAGGAAAAGGGTGATAGGAATGATGAGAAAAAATCAGTAGAAATAGAAGTGCAGACTTAGTAAAAAGTTTGACAGTGTTGAGGGAATTATTTGTTTAGCAGAGTGATGGTGTTTGGGTAAAAACTGTTGTCTGGTTGTCTTGGTGTGCAGTGTTCTGTAGCGACGTTTTGAGGGTAGGAGTTGAACCAATTTTAAGTAAGTAAGTAAGTAAGTAAGTAAGTAAGTGAAGGAAGAAAGGAAGGAAGGAAGGGAAGGAAGGAAGGAAGGGAAGGAAGGAATGAAAGGAAGGAAGAAAGAAAGAAAGAAAGGAAGGAAGGAAGGACGGAAGGGAAGGAAGGAAGGAAGGGAAGGAAGGAAGGAAGGGAAGGAAGGAAGGGAAGGAAGGAAGGAAGGGAAGAATCGCAGGAAGGAAGGAAGGAAGGAAGGAAGGATATGCACTGAAAATAAACGGCCATTTTTATGGCAGACACAACACAAGAAATATTAAACACTTATGTAATGTCCTTGAAAGCATAACATGTTTCCTAGGCAAGTGTATAATTGCTCTTCAATCAAAACAAGGATCTGAAGATCCATCTAAGCTGGAGAAATTTGCCAGCAATCCTCTTTAGTGGTTTCTGCTGGGATAGCCATTTTTCAGTTCCCTGTCATTTCTTCTGATGAGGGGGTTTGTCGGGCTTCAAACAACCCATTTCTGTTTTGGAGACCGAGCTCAGAGACTTCACAGTGTCTTTGTAAACAACGTTAATGACAGCCAAAACATGTGCTAAGCATACGTGTGTGTGTTTTTTTCACCCAATGAAAATCAGCAAGTCCGTGAACACACACAAAGGGCAGGGAAGTACTTTTTAAAAGTTGTGCAGCTGGCAGAAACTCAACTGATATGGGCTCTTTTCCTCCTTTCTGCAAAGCAGTGAAATATTTTAGTTAAGTCTCTCAGTTCCTGTTTCAGCTTGCCAAGGTGGTTCAACTTGAATCATCAGCAGGTACTTATCTCCGGGACCGCCTTCTGCTGCACGAATCCCAGCGACCAGTTAGGTCCCACAGAGTGGGTCTTCTCCGGGTCCCGTCAACTAAACAATGTCGCTTGGCAGGACCCAGGGAAAGAGCCTTCTCTGTGGCGGCCCCGGCCCTCTGGAACCAACTCCCCCCAGAGATTAGAATTGCCCCCACCCTCCTTGCCTTTTGCGGTAGGAAAAATGGAGAGGCACATTCCCGATGCGTGCACATGCCAGTCAGCAGGATATTCAGCTTCTCTGCATGCGCAGGAAACGAAATCTCACATGAGGATGTTTGCATGTGAGTGATTTTGCCGATTTTCAGTGGTTTCTTCACTTCTGCCCCTGCGTGGAAGCAAAAAAACCCCAAACCCACCAAAAGTCAGTGAAATCTCATGCGCATGAGCATCCTTGCCTCGAGAAGGGCGGCATAGAAATCCAATAAACAAATAAATGAATAAATGAATAAACGAATAAACGAATAAACGAATGAACGAACGAACGAACGAATGAATGAATAAATAAACAAACAAACAAACAAACAAACAAACTTTTTTTTAAAAAAACATGAACAAGGACACATTTTCTGTGAGTTAAGACACCTGACGCCAAACTACAGGGGGTGGACAAAGAAATGGAAACACCCTGCAGCTCCTCTGTGGAATCCAGATTTGTGAAGCTCCCTTCGAACAGTTTTTGTGGAAACTGGGTTCTGTACGTGTCTATTGAGCTCTGCAGTGATTTTAGGAGCCCCGGTCTTGCGATCCACTCTAACAATTCGCTTTAGAGTCCGATGGTCTCTCTCAGACAACTTCGACTTTCGACCAGACCTGTGCTTGGCTGAGGACGTTTTCCCTTCTCTTTCAAAAGCAGTCATGACTTTTGAGACATGACCCCTTGAAATGCCAAACATTTGAGCTCTTTCTGTTACACTAGCGCCTGCCATCCGAGCACCAACAATTTGACCTCTTTGAAAGTCTGAGAGGTCTTCCATTTTTAGAAGGTTATAACCAATTTCCTTAAATTTCTGTAAAAAAAAAGGTAGTTTAAAAAACATATCAAATAACAGATTTTTTAAAAAATATGTCAAGTTTTGATTGATTTGAACATGTTCAAACACTATGATGCCAAAAAAGCAGGTGTTTCTATTTTTTTGTCCACCCCTGTATCTTCTTTACATGTGTTTCTCCTTCCAGCTGTTTGACAGGCTCAACCCCATCAACCCTGCCCTGAAGTCTTTGCTGCTGGTGAGACTACCCAAAATATCTCCCCTCCCACCCCAGACACTCACCCCAGCTCTCAAACTTTGATCCTGGCATTTTTTAACAGTTCAAAGTGGCTCGTGTTCCACCCGTCTGGTTAACAGAGTCCTAATCAAACCCGCCTTGCCTAACGGGAACTCGGTTTGGAAAGCTTTGATATCAAACGAAATGGCTTTAAAAAGAAGATCTGTATTGTTTACAACCGAGTCCCTTTTGGTTCCATCCTGGGCTTTGATGGGAGGGCTGCGGCTTCAAAACATGGTATTGTTCTTGGCTTCTTCATGTTTTTGCTAGAAATCCAGACAACTTATTGTCCTAAGGCAGTTGACAATTTCAAAGGGGAAAGAGACACCCATCAGAGAGAGGCAGAGATTAGCGCACGTTTCTGCAAATTTTAGCAATTATGAGACTTTGTTTATTTAGTCCATTTACATAGCTGCCCACTCAACAAGTGGTTCATAGCCACCTACAATTAAAACATCAAAAATACTGTAAAATATCCCAACTATTGTCTATGGCAGGAGTCTCCAAACTTGGCAACTTTAAACCCCTAGGACTTCAACTCCCAGAATTCCCCAGCCAGCTTTGCTAGTCTAAGGGTAAACTAGAACTTTAATAATTAATAATAATAATAATTTATTGGACTTGTATGCCGCCCCCCTCCGAAGACTCGGGGCGGCTCACAACAATAATAAAACAATATAGCAGTAAAACAAATCCAATATTAAAAAACATATATAAAACTCCAACAATTAAAACCATACAGCACATACATACCAAACATAAAATATAAAAGCCTGGGGGAGGATGTCTTAGTTTATTATTTATTTTATTCATTGGATTTGTATGCCACCCCTCTCCGAAGACTCGGAGCGGCTAACAGCAACAATCAAACAGTGTACAATAGTAATCTAATACTAAAAACGATTAAAAACCCATTAATATAAAAACCAGACATACATACATACATACCATGCATAGAATTGTAAAGGCCTAGGGGGAAAGAGGATCTCAATTCCCCCATGCCTGGCGGCAGAGGTGGGTCTTAAGTAATTTGCGAAAGACAAGGAGGGGTGGGGGCCGTTCTAATCTCTGGGGGGAGTTGATTCCAGAGGGCCGGGGCCGCCACAGAGAAGGCTTCTCCCCTGGGGCCCACCAAACG
The DNA here is from genome assembly GCF_031021105.1 of Erythrolamprus reginae. NCBI lineage: Eukaryota > Metazoa > Chordata > Lepidosauria > Squamata > Dipsadidae > Erythrolamprus > Erythrolamprus reginae. The sequence goes on along the minus strand of NC_091961.1, from coordinate 6,423,482 downwards.
ACATTGTTTGGTCGACGGGACCCGGAGAAGGCTAACTCTGTGGGACCTTATTGGCCGCTGGGATCCGTGCGGTAGAAGGCGGTTACCCTTAGACTATACACTCTTGACCTCACCTGATTCTTAAGAGGACAGTAAGGGGCATGCATAAATCCATCACATGCCTACCGTCCCTGTCCTAATCTTTTTCTATTATTAGTACCAATATCATGTATATAAACATTGTTATATATTTGTATGATACCAATAAGTACTTGGCAAATAAAATTAAAATTAGCTTCCCCTTGCCTGCTTCCTAGAAGACAGGGAGAGGTGGCCATTCAGATTTCTCTCTAAGCAGGACCAGAATTTCATGGGTCCCTGGTTTCTAGAATGCTCCTTTGCTTATCTATCCAATTTACAAGTTGGCTATCATAGAAACATAGAAACATAGAAGTCTGATGGCAGAAAAAGACCTCATGGTCCATCTAGTCTGCCCTTATACTATTTTCTGTATTTTATCATAGGATGGATATATGTTTATCCCAGGCATGTTTACATGTTTAAGTGTGGTGTCTGGGGTGGGAGGGGTAAAATAACTGATTCAGTGACTTTCTCAGAGGTGTTACCGGTTTGTGGCCAGGAGGGTAAAACAAGTTGTATCAGAGAGTTTAATGTGTGGTTAAGGCAGTGGTGTAAAGCTGAAGGTTTTGGTTATGTAAGTCATGATGTCAGTAGATGGTCTAATAGGGAGTTGTTTAAGAGGGATGGTTTGCATCCATCATACAGAGGTACCCAGGTGCTCGGTGAGGAATTCAGAGCTTTTTTGGACAGGCATTTAAACTAGGTAAAGGGGACAGAGATGTACCAGATGTGGAGGATTTCTGTCCCCGACCAATGAGGATACATCAGTTTCTGGAAGCTTATGAAAAGGGAGCTGAAAATAAAATAGATGTAGTTGTTGATGATAAGGGGCAAACTAATAATGAAAATAATGTTCTTCGGGTAATGTGCACGAATGCTCGAAGCTTGAGCAACAAGCTCTGTGAGTTAATGGCCATAATATCTAGAGATAATTTGGATCTGGTTGCCATAACTGAGACATGGTTTAAGGATTCCAATGAATGGGAAATATCCATACCAGGATATACACTGTATAGGAAGGATAGAATAGAGAGAAGGGGAGGTGGAGTAGCCATTTATGTTAAAGAAAGTCTAAAAACAATACTAATTCAAAATACATGTAAAGATCTGGAGACCCTCTGGATTTGCATGCAAAATAAAGACGGTTCTGTCATTAGAATTGGGGTGATCTATAGGCCTCCAGGGCAATCTGAGGAACATGACAACAAGATGGTGGATGAGATTACCCTAATGGCAGTAAAGGGAGATATTGTGGTTATGGGTGATTTCAACATGCCTGATGTTGACTGGAATATCCCCAGTGCCCTTACATGCAAAAGTAAGAATATAGTAGAGGCCTTTACAGGAGCAGCTATGGCACAGCTAGTTAAGACACCAACTAGAGGGGAGAATATTCTAGATTTAGTTTTTACAAATGGGAATCGGGTTTCAGAGGTCAAGGTGGGAGAAAATTTAGGTTGCAGCGACCATCTATGTTTGTGGTTTGATGTAAAAACTGATTGTGAGCAATCCTATACTGCAACCAAAGTATTGGATTTCAGAAAAACAAATTTTAATGCAATGGGGGAATATTTAAATAATGAATTAAAGGGGAGGGATAAAATGGCAGGAGCGAGCACCCAGTGGACTGTATTAAAAAGGCCATCTTAAAAGCCACAAGACTTTATGTAAAGCAAGTAACTAAAGGTAAAAGGAAGAAGAAACCGCTATGGTTTAGCAATGATGTAAGGGCTATAGTCAATGAAAAAAAGGCTGCCTATAGGAGGTATAAAGAGTCTGGAAGTATAGCTGATAGAGAGGTGTATAAAATGAGACAGAAGGAGGCGAAACAGATAATATACGCTGCTAAAGCCTCAAAAGAGGAAGAAATAGCAAAATCTGTAAAGAAGGGGGATAAAACCTTCTTCAGATATATTAGTGATAGGAAGAAGAAAAACTGCAGCATCACAAAGCTTAGTACCGGGAATAATACATGCATTGATGGGAATAAGGAGATCACTGACCATTTCAATAGCTACTTCTGTTCAGTTTTCTCAAAAGACACCTTACAAAATAATACTATAGAGGGATATAGCATTGCTTCCAGCTGTACGGATTCAGCTCCAGTGATCTTAGAAGCCGATGTCTTAGAAGAACTTGAAAGATTAAAGATAAATAAGGCAATGGGTCCAGATGGCATCCATCCCAGAGTTCTTAAAGAACTCAGATCTGTCATTGCTACCCCCCTGACTGATTTGTTTAACCAATCCCTGTTAACAGGAGATGTTCCTGAGGATTGGAGAATGGCCAGTGTTGTGCCTATCCACAAGAAGGGCAGTAGAGAAGAAGCTGGAAACTACAGGCCAGTTAGCTTGACATCAGTTGTAGTTAAAATGATGGAGACTCTACTCAAAAAGAGGATAAATCAGCATCTAAAAAACAATAACTTATTGGACCCAAATCAGCATGGCTTTACTGAAGGCAAATCGTGTCAGACTAATCTCATTGAGTTCTTTGACTATGTCACAAAGGTGTTGGATCAAGGTGGTGCCGTGGATATTGCCTACATGGACTTCAGCAAAGCCTTTGATACGGTTCCACATAAAGAGCTGATAGATAAATTAGTGAAGATTGGACTTAATCCCTGGATAGTTCAGTGGATTTCAAGCTGGCTGAAGCATAGACATCAGAGAGTTATTGTTAATGGCGAGTATTCTGAGCAGAGACAGGTTACAAGCGGTGTGCCACAAGGGTCTGTTCTGGGTCCTATTCTTTTTAATATGTTTGTGAGTGACATAGGGGAAGGTTTGGTAGGGAAGGTTTGCCTATTTGCCGATGACTCTAAAGTGTGCAATAGGGTTGATATTCCTGGAGGGGTCTGTAATATGGTAAATGATTTAGCGTTACTAGATAAATGGTCAAAGCAATGGAAACTGCAGTTTAATGTTTCCAAATGTAAAATAATGCACTTGGGTAAAAGGAATCCTAAATCTGAGTATTGCATTGGCAGTTCTGTGTTAGCAAAAACTTCAGAAGAGAAGGATTTAGGGGTAGTGATTTCTGACAGTCTCAAAATGGGTGAGCAGTGTGGTCGGGCGGTAGGAAAGGCAAGTAGGATGCTTGGCTGCATAGCTAGAGGTATAACAAGCAGGAAGAGGGAGATTGTGATCCCCTTATATAGAGCGCTGGTGAGACCACATTTGGAGTACTGTGTTCAGTTCTGGAGACCTCACCTACAAAAAGATATTGACAAAATTGAACGGGTCCAAAGACGGGCTACAAGAATGGTGGAAGGTCTGAAGTATAAAACGTATCAGGAAAGACTTAATGAACTCAATCTGTATAGTCTGGAAGACAGAAGGAAAAGGGGGGACATGATCGAAACATTTAAATATGTTAAAGGGTTAAATAGGGTTCAGGAGGGAAGTGTTTTTAACAGGAAAGTGAACACAAGAACAAGGGGACACAATCTGAAGTTAGTTGGGGGAAAGATCAAAGGCAACATGAGAAAGTATTATTTTACTGAAAGAGTAGTAGATCCTTGGAACAAACTTCCAGCAGACGTGGTTGGTAAATCCACAGTAACCGAATTTAAACATGCCTGGGATAAACATATATCCATTGTAAGATAAAATACAGGAAATAGTAAAAGGGCAGACTAGATGGACCATGGGGTCTTTTTCTGCCGTCAGTCTTCTATGTTTCTATGTTTCTACATTCAGTTACTGTGGATTTACCAACCACGTCTGCTGGAAGTTTGTTCCAACGATCTACTACTCTTTCAGTAAAATAATATTTTCTCATGTTGCTTTTGATCTTTCCCCCAACTAACTTCAGATTGTGTCCCCTTGTTCTTGTGTTCACTTTCCTATTAAAAACACTTCCCTCCTGGACCTTATTTAACCCTTTAACATATTTAAATGTTTCAATCATGTCCCCCCTTTTCCTTCTGTCCTCCAGACTATACAGATTGAGTTCATGAAGTCTTTCCTGATACGTTTTATGCTTAAGACCTTCCACCATTCTTGCAGCCCGTCTTTGGACCCGTTCAATTTTGTCAATATCTTTTTGTAGGTGAGGTCTCCAGAACTGAACACAGTATTATTCCAAATGGGGTCTCATTATATAGCGGGATCATGAACTCCCTCTTCCTGCTTGTTATACCTCTAGATATGCAGGTAGTTAGCTAGTATCTCTCTATCAAAGAAACTCTGGGGATCTTATACATTTGATAAAACAAGCTATCATCACTTTAATCATTTCGTTAAACTGGCTCTCCTTAGAAATTGGTCAAGAGCATCTCTCCATTTTTCACTTTTCAGCCCATTTTATTCCCAAACAAGTTCACAGAATAAAAGGGTAGGGTAGAATAGAATGGAATGGAATGGAATGGAATGGAATTTTTTATTGGCCAAGTGTGATGGGACACACATGGAATTTCGCTTTGGTGCATATGCTCCCAGTGTACGTAAAAGAAAAGATACATTTGCCAAGAATCATGAGGTACAACACTTAATGATTGTCATAGAGGGTCAAATAAGCAATCAGGAGACAATCAATATTAATAAAAATCTTAAAGATAAAAGCAACAAGTTACAGTCATACAGTCATAAGCGGGAGGAGATGGATGATAGGAATGATGAGAAAAAACTAGTAGCAATAGCAGTGCAGACTTAGTAAATAGTTTGACAGTGTTGAGGGAATTATTTGTTTAGCAGAGTGATGGCGTTCAGGAAAAAAACCTGTTATTGTGTCTAGTTGTCTTGGTGTGCAGTGCTCTGTAGTGTTGTTTTGAGGGTAGGAGTTGAAACAGTTTGTTTGTTTGTTTGTTTGTTTGTTGATTGATTGATTGATTGATTGATTGATTGGATTTGTATGCCGCCCCTCTCCGGAGACTCGGAGCGGCTAACAGCAACAATAAAGCAGTGTACAATAGTAGTCTGATGTTAGGAACAATTAAAAACCCATTAATATAAAAATCCATACATACATACCATGCATAGAATTGTAAAGGCCTAGGGGGAAGAGGATCTCAATTCCCCCATGCCTGATGGCAGAGGTGGGTTTTAAGCAGCTTACGAAAGGCAAGGAGGGTGGGGGCAATTCTAATCTTTGGGGGGAGTTGGTTCCAGAGGGCCGGGGCCGCCACAGAGAAGGCTCTTCCCCTGGGTCCCGCCAAGCGACATTGTTTAGTTGATGGGACCCGGAGAAGGCCAACTCTGTGGGACCTAACTGGTCGCTGGGATTCATGCGGCAGAAGGCGGTCCCGGAGATAATCTGGTCCGGTGCCATGAAGGGCTTTATAGGTCATTACCAACACTTTGAATTGTGACCAGAAACTGATCGATTATGTCCATGATGCAAGGGGTCAGTAAATATTTTCACTGCCCACTTTTTCACTCGTGCAGTATACAGGTCCTCAGTGGAAGGCAGGTTGGTAGCAATTCTTTTTTTCTGCAGTTCTGATTATACTCTGGGTTTAGGAGTCATTCTTTTAAAAATTGGCACTTGGGTGCACATTTCTTTCAAATGCATCCTCCCTTTTGAGGGCAAACCACACTGGAAAAATGCAGAGAAGCCACGATGCCAAAACTGTACTGTAGTTTGACTCATGGGTATCAGTTTGATGGTATAAAATGGGATCAGCTTGCTCTTAAAATTAATCCCCCCCCCTGTGTTCTTCGTCCCCCTGTGGGGCCTGTTATTACAGCATTAGAAGTGAAAGAAACTTCAGTTGCCAACTTGGTTTGACTTTTTAATATGAGGAGACAAGAATAGTGTTCCTATTCTTAATGATAGTTTTCAGTGTTTCCAATTTAACATTTTTATTAAGTTATAAAATATTATAAAATGCTTAGAAGTAAATAGGAAAACAGTGGGGAGGAAGAGAGGGTAGGTGTTCTGTCGAGCTCTCTGGTAGAATCCTCCCGAAAATGCACAGATACAATTTCAGACATACACACATTTGAAAATTCAAAGCAATGTTCTTTATACAGAAAATGCAAATAAACGAAGCACTCTTTTTATATAGCAAAGAGCACTCGTCTCCGAACAAACTGGTAATTTGTACAAGTCCCTTATCAGTTCTGAGATACTTAACTTGCAACTGTGAGGCAATTCACAGTCCTTCTTCTTTCACAAAGTGAAACACACTTTGCTCTGGGTTAGTTTCAAAGCAGGGAAAAATCAGCACACAAAGATCAAAGTCAGCAAGGCAGGCACGAAATGCAACAATCAGATAATCCTCCACAATGGCCAAACCCACAGGCTGCTATTTATAGCAGCCTCACTAATGACCACAGCCCCACCCAACCACAGGTGGCCTCATTTTCTTTGATAATAATCTCTCAGTTGTTGTTGCCTATGCATCGCTCTCTGCATGCGTGGCTGTAGCATTAACTCTTGTTCCGAATCCAAGGAGGAGCTAGATAATTGATCTCCTTCTGAGCTGTCTGCCACACTCTCCTCCTCCCTGTCACTCATGTCTTCTTGGTCAGAGGAGCCTTCATCATCAGATTCCACCTGGAGCAAAAGAGGCCTGCAGCATGTGGATGTCTCCCCCACATCCACAGTTCTTGGGGCAGGAGCTGGGCCACAGCTAACCACAACAGTAGGGAAGTGAGGAAGAATAAGAAAGAAAGAAAGAAAGAAAGAAAGGAAAACAAAGAAAGAAAGAAAGAGAGGAAAACAAACAAACAAAGAAGGAAGGAAAGAAAGAAAGAAAGAAAGACAACTCTCTGTGTTGCAGTAAAACATTTTATTTATTTATTTGTTTGTTTTGTCAAGTATGTATGGTGGTATACAAAGATATAACAATGTTTATATACATGATACTAGTGAGAGAGAAACCTTAGGACAGGGGACGGAAGGCACGCTGGTGCACTTATGCTCGCCCCTTACTGACCTCTTGGGAATAGGGAGAGGGCAACAGTGGATTTTGTAGTATCCTTCCCCTGTCACGCCCCTGAAGCCACATCTGCCAAGCCAAGCCCACAGAGCTGGTAGTAGGGTTGCATCACCCTCCAAACCTCAACCAAGCTTAGCTCAGAAAACCTATAGAACCTATGACCTCTACAACAGCCAATAGGATACATGTTTTTGCCTAGGAACAGGAAGCTCAAGTGCAAAGCCCCCCAAAACATATGAAAACATAGTCTGGAGGACAGAAGGAAAAGGGGGGACATGATCGAAACATTTAAATATATTAAAGGGTTAAATAAGGTCCAGGAAGGAAGTGTTTTTAATAGGAAAGTGAACACAAGAACAAGGGGACACAATCTGAGGTTAGTTGGGGGAAAGATCAAAAGCAACATGAGAAAATATTATTTTACTGAAAGAGTAGTAGATCCTTGGAACAAACTTCCAGCAGACGTGGTAGATAAATCCACAGTAACTGAATTTAAACATGCCTGGGATAAACATATATCCATCCTAAGATAAAATACAGAAAATAGTATAAGGGCAGACTAGATGGACCATGGGGTCTTTTTCTGCCGTCAGACTTCTATGTTTCTATGTTTCTATGAAAGCCCCTCACTCTCAAATCCATGTAGTCAGCTGCCCAGAACTACATGTGGTTCTGCTTCATCGTTAAACCCTCTTTCCAATCACCCTCCAGCCTCCATTTTTATTTATTTTTATTTATTATTTTATTTATTTGTTTTGTCCAATACACAATAATACACAACAATAATAGAGGATATATACCAGTAGAATGTATCAAAGAGAGTATAGAAGAGAAATATAGGAGTAAAATATAACTAGAGAGAATAGCAGAAAATATAAGAGATAAAAGAGATATAATGGATAGAAGAGATAGAAGAGAAGATATAGGAGATATAGGAGAGACTATAGGACGGGATGGTTAGCACTCTGGTGCACTTATGTACGCCCCTTACCAACCTCTTAGGAATCTGGTGAGGTCAACCATAGATAGTCTAAGGGTAAAGTGTTGGGGGTTAGGGGATGATACTACGGAGTCCGGTAGTGAGCTCCACGCTTTGACAATTCGATTGCTAAAGTCATATTTTTTACAGTCCAGTTTGGCACGGTTAATATTAAGCTTGAATCTGTTGTGTGCTCTTGTGTTGTTGAGGTTGAAGCTGAAGTAATCATTGACAGGCAGGGAGTTGCAGCATATAATCTTGTGGGCAATACTTAGATTGTGTTTGAAGCGTCGTAGTTCTAAGGTTTCTAGGCCCAGGATTGAAAGTCTAGTCTCGTAGGGGATTCTGTTTCAAGTGGAGGAGTGAAGGGCTCTTCTGGTGAAGTATCTTTGGACATTTTCAATGGTGTTAATGTCCGAGATGTGGTATGGGTTCCAAACAGATGAGCTATATTCAAGGATGGGTCTAGTGAAAGTTTTGTAGGCTCTGGTAATTAGTGTGAGATTGCCGGAGCAAAAGCTGTGTAGGATTAGGTTTACAACTCTTGAAGCCTTTTTGGCGATGTTGTTGCAGTGGGCTTTGGCACTTAGATCATTTGATATTAGTATTCCGAGGTCTTTTACTGAGTAGTATCTGCAAGATCTTGTTTGTTCAGTTTATATTTGAAGTTCTGATTTATTTTTTTTTACCGATGTGGAGGACAGAGCATTTGCTGGTTGAGATTTGGAGCTGCCAGGTGTTAGACCAATCAGAGACAGAGTCTAGGTACTGCACTTGGATATGTCTTCCAACACTGGTTATTTATTTATTTATTATTTATTTATTATTTATTTATTTTGTCCAATACATAATACACATTGAAGAGAAAGATATGTAATAATATAAGTAAAGAAAAGAATAGAAGAAAAGATATAAAAGTATAGGTGAACATATTTGAAAGGAAGAAAAGATAAATGAGATCAGGAGAGACAATTGGACAGGGGACGGAAGGCACACTGGTGCACTTATGCACGCCCCTTACTGACCATGCGGCTTTTGATCCTGCTTTGAGATCTGTAGCTTTAGCTCCTCCCCTTTGAAAAATCTTTGGGTTTTAAGCGAAGTCTTTGCATCACTTTCTGGTCTGCGCCTTGGTTGTATGTTTTTTAACACAAAATTAGAATGTTTGACTTGGTTTTGCAAATTGCTTCGAGAGTACTGCCAACCGGCAGCCCACTTCGTGTTCTAAAATAAATGAGCCGTCTAGCAGCAGCCAAAGATTTGAGACAAGGAAGGAAGGAATGATTGCAGCTGTCAGCCTCCCAATAAACATCCGAGAAATAAATCAGAGTCCAAACCTTGACGTTCTTCCGAGTTCCAATTTATTAACAGAGTCATTTGGGATACATACTGTGGTCAAACCAATACTAACTTTTCTTACAATTCTCCACCAGACTAAGGTTCATCCCTCATTTAATGTTTCCAAATGTAAAATAATGCACCCATTGAAGTAAGGGATGAAATGTTCTTTATAATCTTGGTGTTCTTTGATTTGATTGTTTGCAGACATTATTAGATAAGTGGTCAAAGCAATGGAAATTGCAGTTTAATGTTTCCAAATGTAAAATAATGCACTTTGGGGGAAAGGAATCCTCAATCTGAGTACTGTATTGGTAGTTCTGTGCTAGCAAAAACTTCAGAAGAGAAGGATGTAGGGGTAGTGATTTCTGACAGCCTCAAAATGGGTGAACAGTGCAGGCAGGCAGTAGGGAAAGCAAGTAGGATGCTTGGGCTGCATAGCTAGAGGTATAACAAGCAAGGAGAGGGAGATTGTGATGCCACTATATAGAGCGCTGGTGGGACCCCATTTGGAATACTGTGTTAAATTCTGGAGACCTCACTTACAAAAAGATATTGACAAAATTGAATGGGTGCAAAGACAGGCTACAAGAATGGTGGACGGTCTTAAACATATATCCATCCTAAGATAAAACACAGGAAATAGTATAAGGGCAGACTTGATGGACCATGAGGTCTTTTTCTGCCGTCAGTCTTCTATGTTTCTATCCCCACACCCACAAGTTGATCACGTGGACACCTCTGATTTCTCTCAACGTCCGTGGTCCTCCCCGGCTTGGGAGGTTTACATATATCCCTCTGTCCAGTCTAACCTCTCACCAGAATTTCTCCACAGCACTATTTCTTCATTTCTCTTCTCATCTCTCTTCTTAATAATAATAACAGAGTTGGAAGGGACCTTGGAGGTCTTCAACCCTCCTGTTTGGGCAGGAGGTCCTACACTACTTCAGACAAAAGGTTATCCAACATCATCTTTAAAACTTCCAGTGTTGGAGCATTTACAATTTCTGGAGAAAAGTCGTTCCACTGATCAATTGTTTTAACTGTCAGGAAACTTCTCCTTAGTTCTAAGTTGCTTCTATCCTTGTTTAGTTTTTGTTCTGTCAGGCTCTCTGGTAGACTCCTCCCCAAAATTCACAGGTACAAATTTCAGACACACACACGTCTGAAAATTCAAAACAATGTTCTTTATAATGAAAATTCACATAAACTAAGCCCTCTTTTGGGATAGCAAAGAACACTTGTCTCCAAACAAACTGGTAATTTGTATAAGTCCCTCATCAGTTCTGTGATACTTAGCTTGCAGCTGTGAGGCAATTCACAGTCCTTCTTCTTTCACAAAGTGAAACACACTTTGCTCTGGTTTAGTTTCAAAGCGGGGGAAAAATCAGCACACAAAAGGTCAAAGTCAGTAAAGCAGTCACGAAACACAACGATCAGATAATCCTCCACAATGGCCAAACCCACAGGCCATAGTTCCCTCTAAGCTGCGCAGTGAGCAATCGCTCACTTAAAAATCATCATCAACTCAGAGTTTTCCAAACCTGCCCAGAAGCCGAGAGGGAAAGAGTGAGAGGGGAGGAGAGAGAGAGGAAGAGAGAGAAACAGATAGAAAAAAGAGAGGAAGTAAAAGAGAAAGAAAAAGAATGGGAGTAAGGAAGAGAGAAAGAAAATCACAATCTAGTTTGAAACTAGCTCAACTATTTAAGTGGCATTTTGATATTGACAGAGTTGCCCTATTATGAGCTCACTGTTATAGACACACAGTACAGTATTTTATTTTGAAATTCTCTGAGGCAAAACAGGGTGGGTTGTTTGTTTGTTTGTTTGTTTGTTTGTTTGTTTGTTTGTTTGTTTATTTATTTATTTATTTATTTATTTATTTATTTATTTATTTAATATTTCTGTGCCGCCCAGTCCCGAAGGGACTGCCGCTCAGACACTATAGTTTTCCGCCCAGCCCCCCAAAAATTAGAGGGAACACTGCCACAGGCTGCTATTTATAGCAGCCTCACTAATGACCACAGCCCCACCCAACCACAGGTGGCCTTATTTTCTTTGATAATAATCTCTCAGTTGTTGCTGCCTATGCATCGCTCTCCGCATGCGTGGCTGTATCATTAACTCTTGTTCCGAATCGCTAGATAATTGATCTCCTTCTGAGCTGTCTGCCACACTCTCCTCCTCCCTGTCACTCATGTCTTCTTGGCCAGAGGAGCCTTCATCAGCAGATTCCACCAGGGGCAAAACGGGCCTGCAGCATGTGGATGTCTCCCCCACATCCACAGTCCTTGAGGCAGGAGCTGGGCCAGAGCTAACCACAACAGTTTCTACCCATTGTTTCTTGTTCTGCCTTCAGGTGCTTTGGAGAATAGTTTAATTCCCTCTTCTTTGTGGCAATCTCTGAGATATTGGAACACTGCTATCATGTCTCCCCTGGTCCTTCTTTTCATTAAACTAGCCATGCCCAGTTCCTGCAACCGTTCTTCATATGTTTTAGCCTCCAGTCCCCTAATTATATTTGTCACTCTTCTCTGCACTCTTTCTAGAGTCTCAACATCCTTTTGTCATCGTGGTGACCAAAACTGAATGCAGTGTTCCAAGTGTGGCCTTACCAAGGCCTTATAAAGTGGTATTAACACTTCATTTATTTATTTTATTTATTTATTTATTGGATTTGTATGCCGCCCCTCTCCGCAGACTCGGGGCAGCTAACAACAATAATAAAAACAGCATGTAACAATCCAATACTAAAACAACTAAAAAACCCTTATTATAAAACCAAATATACATACAAACATACCATGCATAAAATTGTAAAGGCCTAGGGGGAAAGAATATCTCAGTTCCCCCATGCCTGGCAGCAGAGGTGGCTTTTAAGCAGCTTACGAAAGGCGAGGAGGGTGGGGAAAATTCTAATCTCTGGGGGGAGTTGGTTCCAGAGGGCCGGGGCCGCCACAGAGAAGGCTCTTCCCCTGGGTCCCATCAAACGACATTGTTTAGTTGACGGGACCTGGAGAAGGCCCACTCTGTGGGACCTAACTGGTCGCTGGGATTCGTGCAGCAGAAGGTGGTCCCTGAGATAATCTGGTCCGGTGCCATGAAGGGCTTTATAGGTCATAACCAACACTTTGAATTGTGACCAGAAATTGATCGGCAACCAATGCAGACTGCGGAGTGTTGGTATAACATGGGCATACCTGGGGAAGCCCATGATTGCTCTCACAGCTGCATTCTGCACGATCTGAAGTTTCCGAACACTTTTCAAAGGTAGCCCCATGTAGAGAGTGTTACACTAGTCGAGCCTCGAGGTGATGAGGGCATGAGCGACTGTGAGCAGTGACTCCCGGTCCAAATAGGGTTGCAACTGGTGCACCAGGCGAACCTGTGCAACCCCCACCCCCCTCGCCACAGCTGAAAGATGTTTCTCTAATGTGAGCTGTGGATCGAGGAGGACGCCCAAGTTGCGGACCCTCTCTGAGGGGGGTCAATGATTCCCCCCCCCCCGGGTGATGGACTGACAGATAGAATTCATGTGATCCTGATTCTATTCCTCTATTAATGCAGCCTAGAACTGTGTTGACTGTTTTGGCAGCTGCTGCACACGGCTGGCTCATATCTAAATGGCTGTCCACTAGGACTCCAAGATCCCTCTCACAGTTACTACTGGTGAGCAAGGTATCACATATACTGTACCTGTGCATTTTGTTTTTCTTGCCTAAATGTAGAACCTGACTTTTTTCACCATTGAATTTCGTTTTGTTAGATTTGATTTGATTTATTGGATTTGTATGCCGCCCCTCTCCGGAGACTCGGGGCGGCTAACAACAATAATAAAACAGTATACAAAATAATCCAATACTAAAAACGATTAAAAACCCATTAATATAAAAAAGCCAAACCTACATACAGACATACCATGCATAAAATTGTAAAGGCCTAGGGGGAAAGAGTATCTCAGTTCCCCCATGCCTGGCGGCAGAGGTGGGTTTTAAGAAGCTTACGAAAGGCAAAGAGGGTGGGAGCAATTCTAATCTCTGGGGGGAGTTGGTTCCAGAGGGCTGGGGCCGCCACAGAGAAGGCTCTTCCCCTGGGTCCCGCCAAGCGACATTGTTTAGTCGACGGGACCCGGAGAAGACCCACTCTGTGGGACCTAACTGGTCGCTGGGATTCGTTAGATAGCACCCAATGCTCAAGTCTTTCAAGAACATGTTGTAATACTCCCTGGCCCTTTGGTCAGGCCACCTGTCCACTTTTCTTTGTGTCCTTGGAAACAGGACCACCACCAATGGTGAATGCTGGTGTTATGTAACACCTGAAGGTCTTTCTTGAGTCACCATCTTGAGAAGGGATGGAAAAGAAATCTGTCTTTTGCTGCTGAATTAAAAAAATAAAATAAACCCCCCCAAAAACACAGAGTTATTGTTCTGACTTTTTACCACTTCCTGCCATCTGGAATCAGGGACTTGAAAGCGTTATTGGTGAAGTTAGGCTCCACACTCCAGCCTTTGTTCTGAGCAACCGTCAGTCAAGAAATTCTAATGTGTCATTGTTTTGATCTTCTATATTTGGAAGCTGTTCCTCCTACAATGCCCTCCCACTCTCCCGCTATTCAGTTACCCATCTAATCGGCCCAAAGGCAGCAGAACCTGGGATGGAGTGATGCCAGGCCCTATACCAGATCTGGAAGAAATTTATTTGAGAAGTCAAGAGACAATGAGAAAAGCCTGCCTCCTCTTTTGAGCTAGGAAATAAATTCTGTCAAGGTTTATGGATAGAAACATAGAAGATTGGCGGCAGAAAAAGACTTCATGGTTCATCTAGTCTGCCCTTATGCTATTTCTTGTATTTTATCTTATGTTTATCCCAGGCATGTTTAAGTTCAGTCACTGTGGATTTACCAACCACGTCTGCTGGGAGTTTGTTCCAAGCATCTACAACTCTTTCAATCAAATATTTTCTCATGTTGCTTCTGATCTTTCCCCCAACTAACCTCAGATTGTACTTCCTTGTTCTTGTGTTCACCTTCCTATTAAAAACACTTCCCTCCTGAACTTTATTTAATGCTTTATCCCAGGCATGTTTCAATTCAGTCACTGTGGATTTACCAACCACGTCTGCTGGAAGTTTGTTCCAAGCATCTACTACTCTTTCAGTCAAATCATATTTTCTCACATTGCTTCTGATCTTTCCTCCAACTAACTTCAGATTGTGCCCCCTTGTTCTTGTGTTCACTTTCCTATTAAAAACACTTCCCTCCTGAACCTCATTTAACCCTTTCACATATTTCAATGTTTCGATCATGTCCCCCCTTTTCCTTCTGTCCTCCAGACTAGACAGATTGAGTTCATTAAGTCTTTCCTGATACGTTTTATGCTTAAGACCTTCCACCATTTTTGTAGCCCATCTTTGGACCCGTTCAATTGTATCCATAGCTTTTTGTAGGTGAGATCTCCAGAACTGAACACAGTATAGCAAATGGGGGTCTCTATACAGTGGGATCACAAGCTCCCTCTTCCTGCTTGTGATACCTCTAGCTGTGCAGCCAAACATTCTACTTGTTTTCCCTAATGCCTGACCGCACTGTTCACCCATTTTGAGACTGTCGGAAATCACAACACACAAGGAATTTGCCAATGGGTGCATATGCTCTCACTGTACATAAAAGGACAAGATACATTCGTCAAGAATCATGGCGAAACAACACTTAATGATTGTCATAGGGTACCAATAAGCAATCGGGAAACAATATTAATATACGGTAAATTGTAAGGATACAAGTTAAAGTCATACAGTCATAAGTGGGAAAAGATGGGTGATAGGAGCAATGAAAAGACTAATAGTAATAGTAGTGGCAGACTTAGTGAATACTTTGACAGTGGTGAGGGAATTATTTGTTTAGTAGAGTGATGGCGTTTGGGGAAAAACTGGTCTTGTGTCTAATTGTTCTGATGTGCGGTACTCTATTATTTATTTATTTATTCATTCATTCATTCATTCATTCATTCATTCATTCATTCATTCATTCATTGGATTTGTATGCCGCCCCTCTCCTTAGACTTGGGGCAGCTAACAGCAATGATAAAAACAGCATGTAACAATCCAATCCAAACTAAAATAACTAAAGAAAACCTTATTATAAAACCAAACATACAGACAGACATACCATGCATAAATTGTAAAGGCCTAGGGGGAAAGAATATCTCAGTTCCCCCATGCCTGGCGGCAGAGGTGGGTTTTAAGAAGCTTACGAAAGGCGAGGAGGGTGGGGGCAATTCTAATCTCTGGGGGGAGTTGGTTCCAAAGGGCCGGGGCTGCCACAGAGAAGGCTCTTCCCCTGGGTCCCGCCAAACGACACTGTTTAGTTGGCGGGACCCAGAGAAGGCCCATTCTGTGGGACCTAACTGGTCGCTGGGATTCGTGCAGCAGAAGGCGGTCCCGAAGATATTCTGGTCCAGTGCCATGAAGGGCTTTATAGGTCTTTTTGAGGGTAGGAGTTGAAACAGTTTATGTCCAGAATGCGAGGGGTCAGTAAATATTTTCACAGCCCTCTTTTTGACTGGCACTGTATACAGGTCCTCAATGGAAGGCAAGTTGACAGTGATAGGTTTTTCTGTAGTTTCGATTCTCCTCTGAAGTCTGTGTCGGTTTTGCTGGGTTGCAGAAACGAACCAGACAGTAATAAGTAAGCTTGGAAAGGCCACAATACTAATATAAAATGACCTAAGTGCTAAAGCCCACTGCAACAATATTGCCAAAAAGGCTTCCAGAGTTGTTAACCTAATCCTACGTAGCTTCTGCTCTGGCAATCTCACACTACTGACTAGAGCCTACAAAACCTATGCCAGACCCATTCTCGAATACAGCTCATCTGTCTGGAACCCACACCACATCTCAGACATCAAATGTCCAAAGATATTTCAGCAGAAGAGCCCTTCACTCCTCCACTCGAAACAGAATACCCTACGAAAATAGACTAACTATCCTGGGTCTTGAAAGCTTAGAACTGCGGCGCCTAAAACACGATTTAAGTATTGCCCACAAGATCATACGCTGCAACGTCCTTCCGGTCAACGACTACTTCAGCTTCAACCACAACAACACAAGAGCACGCAACAGATTCAAACTTAATATTAATCGCTCCAAACTTGACTGTAAAAAATATGACTTTAACAATCGAGTTGTTGAAGCGTGGAACTCATTACCGGACTCAATAGTGTCAACCCCTAACCCCCAACATTTCTCCCTTAGACTATCCACGATTGATCTCTCCAGGTTCCTAAGAGGCCAGTAAGGGGCGTACATAAGTGCACTGATGTGCCTATCGTCCCCTGTCCAATTGTCTTTCCTTATCCCATATATCATATATATTCTCTTCCTTATCCCATATATCATATATATTCTCTCCTTCCCATCTCCTTCTCTTCTTTTTTACTTCCTATCTTTATATATATTACTTAATGTCTATTCTCTTTCATATGTATTGTATATTGGGCAAAGAATAAATAAAAAATAAATAAGTTGCCCCTTTCAGTTTTTTGTTTTTTTCAAAGAGAGAATAACTCTTGGGTACATCTGTGGGGGATCTAATGTCTCGGAATCTTGCAGGACTGTTCCTCGGACCAACGGAGAAATGGAAAGATAAACCAGACTGTCCTACCTGCAAGAAAATAGTAATTATCTGGCATGCAATGTCTAGTCTGTGCAGGTTGATCATTTCTGTGGTTAGATGTTTTCCTGCCTATGGAAGTATCAATTAACACCCCCCACCATACTTAGCCAGCATTTTCTTTGCTGAGGGTGAATAATTGTCTACCTTTCCAGAGATGTTGATTAAATCTCAGACTCCCGCTATTCACAGTAACTTACCTTGATGGATATTTGGTGGGATGAAGGAGAAACAAAACCAGGAGACCTTCCCCTCCATTGCTGTCCCAAGCATGGCCTGCAGAGAGTAAGCAAAGATGTTGCCTTTCGGTGGTACAAAAGCTGTTGGGCTCCTGCAGATGCCAAAACCATTCAAAGCTTCTATTGTCATAAATGAGTCCTCTTCTCTTGTCTTCTCTTTTTTCTCTTTCTTTTCTTCTCTTCCCCTCTCTTCCCTTCTCTCTCTTCTCTTCTCTTTCTTCCCTTCTCTTCTCTTCCCTTCTCTTCTCTTCCCTTCCCTTCTCTCTCTCTTCTCTTTCTTCTCTTTCTTCTTTTCTCTTCCCTTCTCTTCTCTTCCCTTCCCTTCTCTCTCTCTCTTCTCTTTCTTCTCTCCTCTCCCACTCTTCCCTTCCCTTCTCTTCTCTTCTCTCTCTCTATCTCTTCTCTTTCTTCTTTTCTCTTCCCCTCTCTTCCCTTCTATCTCTCTTCTCTTTCTTCCCTTCTCTTCCCTTCTCTCTCTTCTCTTTCTTCTCTTCTCTCCCACTCTTCCCTTCTCTTCTCTCTCTCTCTTCTCTTCTCTTTCTTCTTTTCTCTTCCCCTCTCTTCCCTTCTCCTCTCTTCCCTTCTCTCTCTCTCTTCTCTTTCTTCTCTCCCACTCTTCTCTTCCCTTCTCTTCTCTCTCTTCTCTTCTATCTCTTCTCTTCTCTTCCCTTCTCCTCTCTTCCCTTCTCTCTCTCTTCTCTTTCTTCTCTTCTCTCCCACTCTTCCCTTCCCTTCTCTTCTCTCTCTTCTCTTCTCTTCCCTTCCCCTTTCTTTCTTTCTTCTTTCTTTCTTTCTTTCTTCTTTCTTTCTTTCTTTCTTTCTTCTTTCTTTCTTTCTTCCCTTCCCCCCTTCTCTTCTCTTCTCTGTCACTCTCCCCACTCCCCCCTCTCTCTCATACACACACAAACACACACTGTTTCCAATGCTGCCTGCAGAAGAAAATGCAGCAAAGAATATTCAACAATTGGGTTGGCAAGTTTGACTGGCGCAGAGCAGCACAGTATCGGCCTGCTTGGAGATACAATGCTCCGAAAAGAAGACAGCCCCTGCCAACTCTTGTGTGTCAGAATTTGAACCCAAGCTGGCCTGAGTAAGATTCACAAGGTGGACAGCATTGAGGTGTGCTCTATACCAAAGCCATCTCCAGCCTTTGGCTTCAATCCTGGCGCATGGTTCCATGTTTTTATTATTTTATTTTATTTATTTATTCTTTGTCCAATATACAATACATATGAAGGAGAATAGACATTAAGTAATATATATAACGATAGAAAGTAAGAAAGAAGAGAGGTTGGAGGAAAGGAGAGAAAATGTATGATATATGAGATAAGGAAAAAGAATTGGACAGGGGACGATAGGCACATCAGTGCACTTATGTACGCCCCTTACTGGCCTCTTAGGAACCTGGAGAGGTCAATCGTGCACCTCAGCTGAGAATAATAATCTTCCTCTTCCTCTTCTCCTCCTTCTCCTTCCTCATTCTCGTCTTCCTCTTCCTCCTACTTTCCCCCTGCTCCTCCTCTTCCTCCTCCTCCTCCCTTCTCCTCCTCATTCATCCTCGTTTTCCTTTTCTTCCTCCTCCCTTCTTCTTCCCCCCTGCTCCTCTTTCCTCCTCGTCTTTCTCTTCCTCCTCCTCCTTTCCTTTTCTTCATCCTCGTCCTTCTCCTTTTCTCATCCTGCTCCTCCTCCTCCTTCCTTCCCCTTCTCCTCCTTCCTCCTCCTCCTCTTCCTCTTCCTCCTTCTCCTCCTTTCCTCCTCCTCCTCTTCTTCCTCCATCTCCTAGTCCTTCCCCTTCTTCTTCCTCCTCGTCCCTTCTCTTCTTCCTCCTCCTCCTCTTCCTCCTTCTCCTTCCTCCTCCTCCTTCTTCCTCCCCCTCCTCCTTCCTCCTTCTGCCTCCTTCTGCCTCCTTCTGCCTCCTCCTCCCATCTCTCCTCCTCCGGGCCATTCCCCAGGCTTTGAAAATCTTTGGAATTTAAGTCACTTTGAGCCAGTAACAATCCCCCCCACCCCCGGAAGGAGGTGACGTGCTAAAGAGGGAGGAGGAGGAATGGAGTAGCAGCACATCGGGCTTAATTAGACTGTCTCCCAAACCACCGTCTCTTCGTGGCCTTGTGCTGATTGCAACAAAAAACATTATTAATGTTTCCCATTAGCTCAGCAGCCCTCCCTTCTTCGTAGAGGGGTTGTTTCTCTTTTGCTAGCTTTTAAAGAATCCACTGAAAGTGTTGGGGTGGGGAGAGAGAGAAAGGGCGGCTACGTAGATGTATGGAAATTGGCAATGTGCATCCTTTGCGCTTTGGCGCATCCTTTTAACTCGGAGTTGCCCAGAGAACAGAGAGGCCAATTTTGCGGCAAGCTGCTGGTTCCTGCATTTTCTCGGAGGGATTCCCCCACCCCTACTTCCTTCAACACTGTCGAACTATTTACTAAGTCTGCACTACCATTACTACTAGTCTGCAAATGCTCTGTCCTACACATTGGGAAGAAGAATCTGAAGAATCTGAACTCCAAATACGAACTGAATAATCAAATTACCACAGATAATCCCCACTCGGTTAAAGACCTTGGTATACTAATAACAAGAGATTTAAGTGCCAAAGCCCAATGCAACAACATAGCCAAGAAGGCTTCAAGAGTTGTAAACCTAATCCTACGTAGCTTCTGCTCTGGCAATCTCACACTACTTACCAGAGCTTACAAAACTTTTGCCAGACCTATCCTCGAATACAGCTCATCTGTTTGGAACCCATATCGCATCTCAGACATTAACACCCTTGAAAATGTCCAAAGATACTTCACCAGAAGAGCCCTTCACTCCACCACTCGAAATAGAATCCCCTATGAGACTAGACTTTCAATCCTGGTCCTAGAAAGTTTAGAACTAAGACGCCTTAAACAAGATCTAAGTATTGCCCACAAAATCATATGCTGCAACGTCCTGCCTGTCGGCGACTACTTCAGCTTCAACCACAACAACACAAGAGCACACAACAGATTTAAACTTAAGATTAACCGCTCCAAACTTGACTGTAAAAAATATGACTTCAGTAACCGAGTTGTCGAAGCGTGGAACTCATTACCGGACTCCGTAGTGTCATCCCCAAACCCCCAACACTTTACCCTTGGATTATCTACGGTTGACCTATCCAGATTCCTAAGAGGTCAGTAAGGGGCAAGTACAAGTGCACTAGAGTGCCTTCCGTCCCCTGTCCTATTGCTCTCCTATATCTCCTATTCCTTTCTTCTATTCCTATATCTCTTCTTCTATTCTTTCATTGATATATTCTATTCCTATATCTTCTTTTCTATTCTTTCTTAGATATATTTTACTATGAGTATCTCCTCTATAACCTTCATCATGTATTTTACTATGTATATATTGATATATACCTACTAAAACCCTCATTGTGTATTGGACTAAATAAATAAATAAATAAATAAATAGTCTTTTCCTCATCATTTTTATGACCCAATTCCTCCCACTTATCCATTTATTTATTTATTTATTTATTTATTTATTTATTTATTTATTTATTTATTTATTTATTTATTATTTAGATTTGTATGCCGCCCCTCTCCGAAGACTCGGGGCGGCTCACAACAGAATAGAACAAATCATAAATAATCAGAAAACTTTAAAATTTATACAAGATTTAAAAGAACCCCATAAACTAACAGACGCACACACAAACATACCATGCATAAATTAAAAATGCCCGGGGGAGGTGTTTCAGTTCCCCCATGCCCAGTT